>NC_056743.1:1212091917-1212421084 GCF_019279795.1 Protopterus annectens
CCTGGGGTACTGTCCCATATGATTGTATCCATAATTCCTGTTTGCTATTCTTTCCGAGTGACATAGCGGGGGGAAATCCTTATTATACCATGACCCCCCATTAATATTCCAAAACATGCATGCTGATTGGCCAGCGTGCACGTTGTAAATCGGCTTATACTAATGGAAAAAGGTCCGGTCGCCCGGACTTTTTCCATTAGTATAAGTCTCTTTTAAAACACTATAAACCAAAAGCTGATGATAAGTGAGAGAGCACAGCAGATCAATAAACCAGGATTCCTTATTGAATGTAAAGACTTTAATCCACGACAACCATATAATGCTGCAGCTGATAAAAGAGTTTAACATAGCGACACAGGTTTAAAAAAAGCAACGGAGATCTCTGTTGCTTTTTTTAAAGCTGTCTCGCTATGTTAAACTCCTTTAACATAGCGACACAGTGTGTAAAAAGCAACGGAGATCTTGCTTTCTCTGTTGCTTTTTTTTAAAACCTGTCTCGCTATGTTAAATGGGTTTAACATATTGAGACAGCTTTAAAATAAGCAACGGAGATCTCTGTTGCTTATTTTAAAGCTGTCTCGCTATGTTAAACCCATTTAACATAGCGAGACAGGTTTAAAAAAAAAAAGCAGCGGAGAAAGCAAGATCTCCATTGCTTTTTACTGTTTCGCTATGTTAAATGGGTTTAACATAGCGAGGCAGCTTTAAAATAATCAACGGACATCTCCGTTACTTATTTTAAAGCTGTCACGCTATGTTAAACCCATTTAACATAGCGAAACAGTAAAAAGCAACGGAGATCTTGCTTTCTCCGTTGCTTTTGGCCACAGCTGTGATGTACTGCGTAGGCACGCGCAGTACATCAGAACTGCCGCAGATACCAGGCAGCTGCGGAAGGGCAGCAAAGAGGCATTATACAATGCCATTATTTAAGAAAAGTAATTATTTCTTTTCTTAAATAATGTCATAGTATAATAGCAACAACCCACTTCTGGGTGCGGGTAATGCGGGATTTACCCATGGTTGTCTTTGTTTGGTCCCTCGGGCTTCGCCCTCGGGACCAAACCACACCAACCGTGGGTAAATCCCGTATTACCCACACCCAGACGTAGGTTATTGCTATATTAACCATCCCTTCCTGTACCCCCTCAAACACAAGTTCCTCATTAACAAGTATTTCATCATATAAAAATTGTTGTTCCTCTTGTGCAACAAAACCATTGGTATCATTCTTAAACAAAATCTTGATAATAGGTTAGGCCTCTTTTAAATTGCATTGTTTGATGTCCCCACTCAATTTCCTACTTTTTTTATGTAATAAAACATTAACTTTCTTCTCTACCCTTTCTAAAACTTTTAGGTATAACAATTCATATTGTTCAAATAGCAAGTCACTAGTAATCTGTACATTTAGTGAAGCCAGTTCATTCTGCAATTCCACTTGCATTTTATCATGATAAACCAACACTTTTTGCAACAATTCAATACCCCACCCATTAAACATATCAGTAAAGTCCTCAATAATACAACCGTCATAGTAAATGCCAAATGGAAATTTAAAAACGCGTAGTCCCTGTGGTACCACTTAGCTTTGATACATTCCCTAAAGTATTTAGAATCAAGCTGCAAAGTTTTATATTCATACAATTTTTTTTTCAAAAGTAAAAATAATCTCCTTTAGAGATTTATAATGAGTATTGTCTGCTTTAACAATGTTACCCCATATATCAGAGCTTTCTCTTGAAAAAGTATAATTTTTGTTGATAATACAGTTAACTTTCGAGCTCGGATGCATACCACTCTTCCTTGCTACAGTCCCAGACATAGTATTCCGATTCTCCGGTAACACTGGAGAAATTTATATATTACTTGTATTTTTCTCTAAAACAGGAATAGTTTTCACAGTACCTGTTTGAAAACAAGGTGTTGCTCCAGTTTGTTCATCCGTAATGTTAAGAACATTCCGGCCGTAGTAAACGGCTCCATTACACTTTCGTCCTCCCTGGCAGTTGGCGTGATTAACCTGCGCAGTTGTGATGACATCATGACGTTTTTTACCAATTTGAAACCTAGGAAGGGTTTCCGTCACAGTATTAACATTGTTACTGTTACCAAAGCCCAAAGAGCAAGTTTTGGAAGGCTCCAATACGTTTGTCAACTTCGACAAAATTGTTAGATGAACTATGAAAACATGGTAAAACATTGTCTGGACAAATCGGACTGTTTTGCTTACCGAAACCGGTATTCTGTATTGTAAGCAAATCACTGAGCCATGAAAGCTCACCTTTAAGCATTTGCACATCCTGTTTAAGCTCATGTAGCTCCGGAGTGGAGTTCTTGTCGATGGCCATTGGGTGCATTATTTTTGGTTACTAGTGATTTTCTTTGCATCCTGGAACTGTTATTGGTGTAAATTGAATAACCTTCCCATGCACCTCATTGTATCGGGGCATGGGTGGGTGACTGAGCCATTGTCCATTTTTATTGAGCAGGAGCTAAAACCTGTGGTAGAGAAAGCTCCAGCAGTACTTAGGGACACACACAAGACTTCTTACGAACTTTGGGAGACTTTGTTACAGGTCTTGACTATTGTCATGGATATGTACTTGGTTGCCTTGGATGTTAATACACTCTTCACAGTCATTCTGAATGAATATGTTGTTGAATATGTCAAGAGCTTTTTAAGGAGTTATAGTGACTATAGTAGTGAAAGGATCAGTCTTATTTGTTGTTTATTGGAACTTGTCCTTGAATATAATATTTTTATGTTTAATAATGTAGTCTGTTGGCAGAAGCTGGGCATCGCAATGGGGAACACCATGCACTAATAGTTATGCCAATTTGGTCATGGCAAACTGGGAAATGACTTTTGTGATGAGTAAGCATAATATGTCTTTCTATTCTCATATTACAATATTCTTCACTTTAGGGAGTTGCTGCCTGCAGCACCGGATATCCGGCCAGTATACCAAAGTCCTGAGAGCAGGGGTATATGCGATGCTGCATGTAAGAGCCATAAACTGATGCCGGCTATATCTTTGATGTCTGCATGTACCCAAGTCAGAACTTTTCTGCTGCAGTGTGTTTCAGACGTCCAATCGCCAGCTCCAGTAATCTAGCATTTGTTTGACTTCAGCCATCCGTTTTCAACAATCTTTACTGGCTGTCCACATTCAGATATGTACCCTTGTGGGTTTTTATCTTGTTTCCTTACTTTTTTCAGACACGTCATCTAGGAAGGGAAAGTGTGGTTATGGAGGACAAATTTCACACAAGGACTGACACAATCAGTGTTTACTTTGTTTAGGGGGAGGTCACGACTACAAGTCCTATGATATTTGCCAATCTTTTGTTCCTAAAACCCTTAGGGAGCCATCTGTCAGCTTTAAATCTCTATTTGGAGAATCAACCTCTCTGACGTTTGGCATCCGGGATGGAAGGTGGAGCGGACACCTCTGACCTGCCGCCAAGGAAGAAGGCTAAGAAAATTAGCCCCCACATCCAAACTGCGCCTCAGGTGTCCAGTGAGATTCTTGAGGCGAATGTCAGCCCAGGATCGCTCTGGACTTCAGGTACTTTGCTGTTACCGGGTACCGAAATGGAAGCCGGTGCAGAGGATATCCAGAGTACGTCCTCTGAGGCTTAACAACCATGAGTTCCTAATGGTGAGGGGGAACCATGGCTCATGGCATCAGAGGGGCCTTCTACTGCCTTGCCATCCACTCCAACATCGGCAGCCAGGCCTACTATTGCTCCTTCCATAGCCTTAAAAACAAAACAGAAGGAAAAACACAAGGCCAAAGACCCTACTCTCAGCTTGGGAGACATTTTCCCAGTCTCTATTCAAGGCCTTTCAGGTACTGCAGACCCAGATTCCCCAGTAAGGCCAACCAACCAAACAACATCTTTACAGAGATGCATCAGATCTAGGCTGAGGGGAGGGGGGTTATCCTTCACAGTACCAACATCCAGCACAAAGTGCAGGGGGAATGGTCCATTCAAGAAAGAAAGGACCACATCAACCTAAAAGAGTTAAGGGCCCTTTTCCTGGCAATATGGGCCTTCAAGAGATCCTTCTGCCAGGCACATTGAAGATCGTCACAGACAACATGGCAGTCTTGTGGTACATAAACAAACAGGGAGGAACAAAATCCTTCCTTCTTTGCAGTCTTACAATTCAAATCTGGTCCATGGGAACAGCACTACAGATTCATTTGCAGGCAGTTTACATTCCATCAGAAGACAATGTGATGGCAGACACCCTGAACAGGACCTTAACACCCTCCAATGAATGGATGCTTCACAGCGAGGTTTTTCTGGATCTAGTTCACAGGTGGGGTATTCCCCAGGTAGATCTATTTGCCTCCTCCCAGAACAGACAGATGCCACTCTTTTGCACAATGCTTCCCCATCCACAAGCCTGGAAGGTGGATGCCTTCTCCTTTTCATTGGAGGGAATGTTCCTTTATGCCTCCCCCCCCATTTCCTTTGATTCACAAAGTCCTCCTGAAATACAGAAGGACAAACCATAAATCCTGTTGGTGACTCCCTTCTGTCCAGGACAGCATTGGTTTCCCCTACTTTTCCTTCTAGCCCAGTGCAAACACTTTTGGGTTATTTCTGCTTATAATCTGAGCTTTGCTCCAGCTAAGATCTACCTGAAATCAACTGGACGTATAAGTGAATTTAAGTACACTTTTATCTGCTCATTTTCATATAGTTCTGCATTTAATTTACTTATTTGTGTTTCTCACTGAATATTAACTCAACTGAAAGTTGTGGCTGTGTCTCTACAGAGTACTTGTTAGAATTTCTGTGTAGTCATTGATAGCAGTGTGGGGTAGTTTCCCCTCATCACTGATATCCTGTCCTGCCTTATATAAGTGGTACATTTTGGGTTATTTCTGCTTTATTTATTTATTTATTTATTTTGCATTTGTTAACCGGGGTAGTCCAGCTGGATATATGTCCATTTTTCATGGAGGCCCGGGGAGAAAAGCTCCAAAGAGACAATTAAACAGAACATACAGACAAACTTGGGTACATATTTCACCTAGATCCTTTAAGGTATCTAGTTAATGACACTTATAGGTATAAATTGCAGACACTTATAGATTTAAAGTTACAGACAGATACATATTTCAACTAGATCCAGTAGGGTATCTAGTTATTGACACATATAGGAATGGGCTGCAGACACTAGATGGATACAGTTGCAATAGTCATTAAACAGTATTACATTGTTAATAGTAACATTGTTATATGAATATTATCATAACTTTGATATGTTACATGTTTATATGCAAGTAACAGGACTCTAGTTTAGTACAATAGTTACCATAGTTCTGAAGTGGTACAAGTATTAGTCTGGAGTAGAGCATGGACATAACCATTTGTTACTGAGGAAGTTGCGGATAGTTTTTTTAAATTTAGGCAGTGAGGTTATCAGGGATAAGGATGTGGGTAGGGAGTTCCAGATTCTGGCCACATAAGAGGAGTAAAGGGAATCTCCTGCATGGTTGTTGGATCTAGTAACAGCTAACTGTAGTTTATCAGTTGAGCGGAGTTGCCTGGAACATGAATATTGTTGGATAATGTTACCCAGTGAAGGAGATATATTTTGTTGATAGAGTATCTTGTGAGTAGTAACTAGCTGACTATAGATAAGTAAGTTAGGTAGTTCCATCCAACCCAATTGCTTTAGGTTTAGGCAGTGATGAGTTCTATATGAGCTGTTGGCAAATTTGGCTATCTGATTGTAGCAGGTTGTCATTTTATTGATTTCTGTTTTGGATAAGTTAATCAGGATGGGTGAGGCATACAGTAGTGTTGAGAGAAGGTGTGAATGTGCAATTGTAGTTCTAGCATTATGGGTCAGGAATGCTTTGTGCTTGTAGAGGCTGCCTAGCTTTTTGTTAGTATTTTTAATGGCCAGATTAATATGTACATCAAACTTGAGCTTATTATCAATAGTAATGCCAAGTAGTTTAGTCTGGGTATCAGGTGATATGGGGGTACCGTTATTAGAGTGGATAGTAAAGGTGCATTTGAGGTCAGTTGTAGTTGAGGGATAGAATAGCAGAAGCTTGTTTTTTTGGGGGTTGAGGATTAAGCCATTCTTAGTGAGCCATGTTTCCACTGAGTGAAAGTTATCCTGGGTATTTTTGTGGAGGTCTAGTAAAGTAGGGGCATTAGATATTATAGTTGAATCGTCTGCATATTGTATAAGGGTTGAACTTTTTGCAGCTGAGTGGAGATTTGTAAAAATTGAGACTAGCAAGGGGCCTAGTATAGATCCCTGAGGAACTCCGAGTGTAACAGGTAAGAGTGGAGATAAGTTATTATTCCATGGTACTGCCTGTAATCTTTTGTTAAGGTAGCCTCTAAACTAGGAGACTGATAAGTTATCAAGGCCTAGGTTTACAAGATGAAAGATTAATTTTTCATGGTTAACCATATCAAATGCCTTTGATAGGTCAAGGAAGAGGACTGAAGAAAGTTTACCATTATTCCTGTTGTGATTAATGCTATCTGTGAATGCTAGAAGGGCAGTAGTGGTGCTATGTCCTGGCCGAAACCCATGTGTATGAGACAGGAGCCCTTGATCCATGAGAAGTGTCATTAATTGATGGTGGATACATTTTTCTAATATTTTAGAAAGTGGGGATAGTATTGCTATTGGTCTGTAGTTAGATATGTCATAAGAATTTCCCCCTTTGTGTAGGGGTATAATATAGGCAGTTTTCCAGATTAAGGGTACTGAACCTTCTGATATGGATCAGTTAATTAGGATTGAGACTGGTTTAGCTATTTTATTTGCTGCTAGTTTTAAGAATTCATTGGGGAGGGAATCTGCTGCTATTGTTGTTGGTTTTAGTTGGGATAGTAGTTTTCTTATATAGGAGGTCGAGGTGGGTTGTAGCTTAAATGTGGGGCTGTTGTTTGGTTTGGGGGAGGTACTAGTAGTATTTGTGTAGGTTTGATTTTGGGCAAGAGCAAGTACAGTTTCAGTAAAGAATGAGTTAAATGATTCAGCTATGTTTTCTTTTGTTAAACCTGTTGTTGGGGGTGGGGTAGCGGTTTTGCCAGGGTGTAGTAACTGCCCAGATTTTTTTGGATTGTTTGAGTATTGGGTTTGATGGGTTATAAAGTAATTTCTTTTATCTTGTATAGTTTCTTAGTAAGGTTTCTTAATTGCTGGTATGCTAGCTGTGTTCCTGGATTTTTGTTGGACCTCCAGGCTGCCCAGGCTGTATTCCTTTCTTTTATTTTTTGCCTTGTTTCCCTTGTTAACCATGGAACTGTTTTGGATTTAATTCTGGTAGTTCTTGGAGGGGCATGCCTATTTAGTATCTCTAGGAAGGTAGAGTTTAAGTGTTTGATAGCTTCATCAAGGGTTAAGTAATACAGTTGTGTCCAGTTGTAGAGCTGTAGGTCTTGTAAGAAGTTTGGTAAGTTGAAGTGTTTTTTGTTTCTTATTGTTTGGAGTATAGGGGTTTGAGGATGGTGGGTGTTATATTTGAGTAGGAAGGTAGTCTGATGGTCACTTAGTGAGTCAGGAAGGGTACCTGCTAAGTATGAGGGTGGTATTTTATTTAGTAGAATCCAGTCTATAAATGATTCTCTTTGACTATTTTTGTCGACTCGGGTGGGTTCTTTGATTAGTTGAGAGAAGGTAAGTAGGTTGATATGATTAGTGGGAGCCTGGGATGAGCAAGTAAGCCAGTCAATATTAAAGTCCCCTAATAAAATAGTTTCTTGTGGCAGGGTTTGTTATAGCCATTGTAGTAGATTGTCCATGATGGGGATATTATTGCCTGGGGGAATATAGCCTGTAACTATGTTATTAGTTTTGTTGTTACCTAATTTGAGCCTGGTTAAGAGTATTTCTGCCTTGTCTAGAGGGGGTAAAGTCAACTCAGATTTAGCTGTGGATAGTGTATTTTTATACAGTAGAGCAATGCCTCCCACCTTTCTTCTTTGGTCTGTCTAGCCGAAGGATACTGTATCCAGGTAGTAGGATCTCTGTATCTTTGGTAATTGGCTTTAGCCATGTTTCTGTTGAACTGATTATATCTGGAGTATATTGTGAGATTAGAGTATGAAGCTCATGTATCTTTTTGTTGATGCTCCTGATATTTAGGTTTAGAATGAGTAGACTATTTGCTGGTCTAATATTGATTTGAGTTAGTTTGGGCAGTTGCGTATCAGTAGGATGATATACATCATAGGAACCTGTGTTAGGGTGGATATCGCCATCATTTAATAGTTCACATTGTAGTTTTTGCAGTGTTTTTAATATCTTTTGCATTATTATAATGTATGTTTGGGTCATAAAGGATTTGGGGTTGGCATTGATGGGTTTAAGAAGGGTATAAGTAGTGACAGTGGTGTTGAATAGGGTGGGGATTATTGTTAGGGAGTATGAAGAAGGGGTGTGAGAGATAATGGCTGTAGATTTATGGATGAGGGAAGAGTTGTTTTGTAATGAGTGGTTGTAACAAGTGATGTGGTAGGTACATGTTAGGAGGAGTAGTAGGGTCATTTGCTGGAGGCAGATGTTCATTGTAATTGGCCTTAGTTGATAGATAGTAATGAATTGGTGGATGTAATTAGATATATGATGGTAGTAAGAATGTTATTGGTAGTAGGAAATGTGGAGGTCGGGGAGGATGTTGAATGGATGTAATGTAATTGCGGGAGGGACTGGACAGGTTTGGTAACAGGAGAATGCAGTGGGCGGGAAGGTTGTAGATTGGATGTGAGTTAATTGTGGGAGGTGCTTCCCAGGTATAAGTGTAGTTGTAGTGGGGGTGGGTGGGAATTGGGGGTAGGGGAGTGGAGTGAGCCCGCAGGGCGAACGGAGCGGGTAGAGCCAAGTAGTAAAGTAAGAAGGCAGGTAGTGAGGAAAACAATCGGAGATCTGGAAGGTAAGTTCAAAGTAAGGGATACGAGGAGCTCAGGGCTAGCCAGTGGGTAGAAGGGAGGAAAGAATCAGAATAAATTCAGAAAAACTAGATCTGAAGTAGGATATTACCAGAGGCAGGAATAAAACTTATCTGAGCTTTGCTCTGGCTAACATCTACCTGAAATCAACTGGACATACAAGTGAATTTAAGTACACTTTTATCTGCTCTTTTTCATATAGTTCTGCATTTAATTTATTTATTTGTGTTTCTCACTGAATATTAACTCATCTGAAAGTTGTGGCTGTGTCTGTACAGAGTACTTGTTAGAATTTCTGTGTAGCCATTGATAGCTGTGGGGGGTAGTTTCCCCTCATCACTGATATCCTGTCCTGCCTTATATAAATGGTACATTTTGGGTTATTTCTGCTTATTATCTGAGCTTTGCTCCGGCTAAGATCTACCTGAAATCGACTGGACGTATAAGTGAATTTAAGTACACTTTTTCATATAGTTCTGCATTTAATTTATTTATTTGTGTTTCTTACTGAATATTAACTCAGCTGAAAGTTATGGCTGTGTCTCTACAGTTAGTTCCCTACCCACCCTCCCTGTTCTTGTTCTGGTTCTGGTTTTGGTGTTAATATTGTTGGCTTTGAAATTGCCCGCCCCTCTTGTAAATTTGGGTACTCCTTCTAGGCCCATCTCATTTGCTCACTCAACTGAGTGCAGTGAGGTCATATTCTGATTTCAGGCACTCCTACTGTGTACAAAGAGAGCATTTGGGAAGGACAACCCCTGTAGCCTCTTAATCCTGCTTGTTCCCTCCCTAAAATAAATAAATAAATAAAATATATACATATTTTGTTCAGCTGCTCCTACTGTAACTGTCTTAGTTGCTGTTATCTGTTCAATCGCTCTTACTCTGCACTTTTTACTGCTTGCTAGTAGCCTTCTAATTTACTGCCTTCTGCACTTATTTGTTAATTTAATTGCATTTATTTAAACTGTATTTGCCATAATATTGCTACACACTCAAGTGTGCTAGCCTTTCTGTGTTGGAGGGAAGCCTTCTAGCTTATCAGTGGGAGTGGTAAGCACTAGGTAGCCTGTCTACCACAAGAGGAGTAGTTCTTGGCCCAGAAATTGTAGTTTATTGACCATTTGGACAGTTTGTCCATCTCTTTCAACTTTCTGATTTAAAAGACCACATCTGCACTTGTTTCCCATCTTTCCTGTAACTAACCTACTGGGAAGCACTAGAAAGCCTTAAACTGATAGAAGTCTTCTTGCTTAGAAGAGAGACTTTGGAGTGACCATCAGTTTTCTGTACTTTCTTGCTGTACTTAACTGTTTTCCGCCTAAATGCCAATTTTCCAGTGTTTATTGTGATTCAAAAGCTTGCTTTATTTCACATATTGTACTTATTTGACTGCCTGCACTTTTAAAAAGTCGTTTTTTGTTTAAATAATTTGTTTAACTGTTGTAGGCTACACACAAAAGTGCGATAGCCTTTTCTGAATGTTTGTAGTAGTTTAAAGCTGTTTTGTGTATTTTTTTACTGTTTTTGCTTTATCTTTTCCAAAAAACAAAAAAAAAATTCCTTGTTTCTCGCCTTTCTAAGCTAGTATAGTCCAGTTTTCAGGCTAGTGCTGAATTCAGGACTGTGTTACAAGTTTCTGAGTTGCCCATACCTTACTTGGATAGAAGGAAGTTTCTCTGTTCACCTGTGAGAGAGGGGAGCTTTGAGCAGCCTATCTGTCCCTGGAGGAGTGGTTCCAGCCCAGAAGTTAGTAGTTTATTGGCCATTTTGGGCTAATTTCTATCTCTTTCATTTCCCTGCTATAAAAAAACGTGTTTGCACGGTTTTGTGCGCCGGGCAGTGCCGGTTAGCTAGGGTTAAATTATTCCCAGCTTCACTAAGTCTTCTCTTCAGTTTTTCCCTTGAAACTAGTCTAACTCTCAACCTAAGCACTCAAAAAGCATCCTACAGCCCAGCACTTGCTCAGACCTAATAGCAAGCACTAATATACCCTGACACTTGATTGCTCAGCAGGGCAAGGCTCTTTATTCACCCCTCACCAACCAAGCGACTAAGCAGCACACCCTACTATTCAGGCATGACCAAAGAGTGTTTAGATGTACTCTCCAGTCCAGCTGGTGAATCTGGGTATCCTGAGGCAATGTTACAACTGCCTCATGTACACAGACAACCCTCTCCTCCTACCACAAAACACTAACATATGTGAGAGATGCAATTATACAGCCAAACTGGAGGCTAAGCTGTCTCCACCCAAGACTGGAACAGACCGTCAAGAGGAGAAGGTTAACACTTGCACCACACCTCCAGTCACACATAGACCTACTAAACCAGAACTGGCAAAAAATACACATAAATACACAAAATCATACTCTGAGGCTCTAAATAAAAACCTGCAAAAGCATCAGAGACCTCCAAAGTAGACAGCCAAACAACTTGCACCTCCCGTCACAAACCAGACAACACATAAAACACAAAATCAGTGTGCCGCACAATCACAGCCCTTAAGGCAAAATAACATGCCTAACACACTAGTAATAGGTGACGCTATAGCCAGGCACACTGACGTCCCACTCACTAGGCTGGGCAAGCAGAAGGTTACTGTTAGCTGCCTGTCGGGAGCCAGAATCCGCCACATAACACAAGCACTCAGGTCACTCCAGAACAAGTACAAATATGACTCTATCATTGTTCATGTTGGTGTGAATGACCTGAGCCATACCTCCCTGGACTACATGAAAAGAGACATGGATGAGCTCTCTGATCATGTAGCCCAGGCTGGTATTACCCTGACCAGCATCCTTCCCTTACCAAGAATGATACCTCAGTATAAAGAAAAAAAATGATCAATTTCAACAATTGGCTAAGCTTCTGGTGTCATTCAAAGGGGATCCAGTATCTGTCAGCCTGGGACAACATGCTTGACAAGCCGCGTTGCCAAGAAGAGACAGTTTGCACCTGTCACCCCTAGGCTTTTGAATACTGGCCAAGGCTCTTGCTGCCCCCATAGTGCCTTTTTTAGGCAAGACTAAAAAGTCAAACCCACCTCTGTAAACAGCACAATTAACAAAAAACTGAGGGTTATGCTACTCAACGCCAGGAGTTTAAATCTCAAAATGCACATGCTCGAAGCACTCCTCAGTATGGAGATTGTCGACATCTGTGCAGTAACTGAAACCTGGTTCAATGCTCCAGAGAGCACCCCAGCACTACCGGGCTACATCTCATACCACACGTTTCGGCCACAGAACACAGACCGAAACACAAAAGGAGGGGGTGTATCCATATTCATCAAGGATACCTACATCTCCAGGTTAGTGGCTCAGCATGATACCTCTGAGATCATCCATGTGCAACTAACATCGGGCAAATCTGCAGTGCAAATTGTGGCCTGCTTCAGAATACCCTCCATGACCCAGGACCACCACTCCACCTTTCTGGAGACACTGGAAAACATGAAGGTCCTACCGAACACCCTGATATTGGGCGATTTCAATTACCGTACCATTAACTGTACAAACTTCCAGGCCCAGCGCTTCCTGGAATTCATCAACTCAAATGCCCTGGATCAGCTGGTAAACTCTCCTACCAGAGGTGAAAACATATTGGACCCTATCCTCACAAACATGGATAACAGGTGTTCCACACCGGAGGTCAACCCTTCACTGGTTAGATCAGACAATAAACTAATCACTCTGGATGTCCACACCCCACCACCACCCCCATCTAAGGAAACCACAGTAAAAAACTTTTCTAAAGCAAACTTCACCTTACTTAAAACAGAGGGGGTAAGTTTCATAGCCCCCACGCTAAAGGATAATGCTGTCCAAGCTGCAACATCCTTTACTAATGCATTCTACGGGCACTTACAAGAATGCATGGATTGTGCTATCCCAAGCAAAACCAAGACTCACTCCCCCAAGAAAAGGAAACCAGTCTGGTGGACCCCTGCCATATACAAGCTATACAATAGAAGGAGGAAACTAGTACAGAAAAGAGTAAAATCCCAAGAAGGGAAGACATCCCTGATCAGTATCAGCAAGAAACTATGATCCCTCATAAAATCGTCCAAGGTGAGCATTGAAAGAAAACTTGGCAAGGACTCCAAAGATAACCACAAGGCATTCTTTAGCTATGTCAAGAATCTAAGTGGCAATGCTCAGATCTGTTCGGAGTTAGTGCAGAATAGCACAAAATACACTGAACCAACCGATATTGCCAACATCCTGGCAGACAGGTTCAGTGCAAACTTCACCCCCCCTCTCACCCTCAAAAGGGCCCATAACCATACCAGAAGAATATAGAGTCCCTGAAATCACAGACACTCAGGTTAAAATAGCCCTCTCCAAAGCCAAAAACACAGCATCAATGGGACCGGATGGTGTCCCAGGCTGCGTCCTACATGAGCTCAAAGATGAACTAACCCCTCACCTAAACACACTGTTCAAACTCAGCCTCTCCACAGGCTACGTACCCATAGAGTGGTGCACAGCAATGGTTATTCTGCTCCACAATGGTGGAGCCACAACAGACCCTGGGAACTATCGCCCTATAAGACTGACTAGCTTGGTCTGCAAAGCTATGGAGCGCATCATCATGGAACTCTTTAACAGAGACATTGGGAACCTTCAAACAATGGACCCTAGTTCGGCTTTGTTAAGGGCAGATCGTGCCTCCTAAACCTGGTGGACTTCTTTGAGACAGTTACCTAGGCCATAGATGAGGGAAAGGTGGTACACACAGCCTGCCTAGACCTCGCAAAGGCCTTCAACACCATTCCCCATTCTGGTATTATAGACAAGCTCACCAGCCTGAACATAAACCCCTATGTCACAAGATAGGTTGCCAATTGGCTCACTGACAGAACCCACACGGTGAGAGTTGCGGGAGCTAGGTCTGACTCTAAACCTGTTACAAGTGGCGTTCCCCAGGGCTCTACCTAGGACCCCTCCTGTTTGGCATATACTTCTCAGAGATACAGACAAGCACAGGAGGACTATGGCGGACCAAGTTCGCAGACGACTGCAAAGTAGGGGCTATAATTGACTCACTGGCTGACAGAGACATCCTCCAAAAGGGTCTCACAGAGACGGATACCTGGTGTCAAAATCATGGCCTCAAGCTAAATGCAAAAAAGTGCATAGTTATTCCCTTTGGAAATAACAAAGTACCTACAAACTACCACATAGGTGGTAGTCCCCTAAATATGGAAAATGTAATAAGGGATCTGGGGACCCAAGTAGATAGTAAACTCTCCTTTGACAATCACATTGCCAAAGTGGTTAGAAAATCCTTCTATGTGGCCCATCTAATCACAAAAAGGTTTGCATCCAGATCAAAGAGGTCATTGTGCCCCTGTACTCATCACTCATCAGACCCATCATAGATAGGGTTACCACCTGTCCCACGGACAGTCCTCTTTGGGCAGTTGTGTCCTGACAAAAAATTGTAAAAATGGCAAATGTCCTGAGATTTTAGGACAAAATTATTTCCTTTATTTTATGTAATAGTTGCATAAAACAGTTATTCTGTATCTAAAATACCTAAACGTTATAAGCAACAGAATAAGCAACTAACATGCTACAAGAATAAGCTTTTATTTAGGCAAAAAAGTTAAGTTCTATCCTTTGTACTGACCATGGATATGTGTCAGCCTGTAAAGTCTGATGTTTGTACCAAAAATATCCCACTTTGGCCATTTGAAAAGGTGGCAACCCTAATCATAGAGTGCAATGCCCCTTTTGGGATGTACTTTACAAATCACCTGCAACAGCTGGAAAGGCCACAGAAGTACCTCACCAAGAGGGTCACAAATGCCCTATACAGCTCGACTGAAGAAACTTCAGCTGTACTTGGTTACATACCATCTGCTTAGAGGTGTTCTCTGCCCGACATACAAGGCCATGTCCAACCCAGAATTGATGGACGTGCTCCACCTAAAGAAAACCTTATCCTCTCGAGCCACACGCTGTAGGGATCTAAACCTCACCACAACAATAAATAGGACATGCTGGAGGGATAGATTCCTGTCCCAGAGACTTCCCATGCTTTGGAGCTAGATTCCAATCTACATTAGGCAGAGCTCCTTGCTAGCACTCTTCAAGAGAAACCTTGACAAGTGGATGGGAAACAGAAAGCTTACCCCAGGATCACTTCAGTGGCTCTGCTGGACAGAGGCACAGGAAACTAATCTAAGGAGGCGGTGAAAGCCAACACATATTTTGTGTCAAAATATTTAATGAAGTGAAAAATAAAAGAGAAAATGGGACATATACGGCAATATTAAAAACAGGTTTATTACACACAATAATATTGGGCAGTGAAGGTACAATGGAAAAAGATAACTATAATAATATTCCATTGTATATTATCAAATTTGATGATTGTTTCAAAGAAATAGAAAATATTATAAGGAGAAATTGGGAGTTTTTTGTTAATGATAAAATAGGGAGACACATTTTCAATGGTCCGATAAAATTTGTGTATAAAAAGAGTCCCTCTCTCAAAAATATATTGGAAAATAAAACAACTATTGAAAAATAATAAAGTGTTACGAGACCCACACGGAGTTAATGCCCTCGCTGTTGCCAACAAATGGGAACTCCAAATATAATAAAATACAAATAGCAATAGAGCACAGTACCATGAAGCCGGAATATGCTGTATACGACAGTTCGTTATATCAACTCCTTTATATGAAACGTGAAAACATAATCCACATAGTTGAAATTAATCCACATAGACCAAGTCTCTTAGATAAAAACTTTTAGAAGTTTATTGGTGCACCTGGTGCACCAATAAACTTCTAAAAGTTTTTATCTAAGAGACTTGGTCTATGTGGATTAATTTCAACTATGTGGATTATGTTTTCACGTTTCATATAAAGGAGTTGATATAACGAACTGTCGTATACAGCATATTCCGGCTGAACAGCCATTGATGGTACTTTTGTGCTCCTTCATTGTTTTGCTCACGCTGTTTTTTGTATTTTAACTATTGAAAAATATCAAAATGGAAGAGAAGGGAATTTCAAATGTGGAACATGCAGTATATGTAGTTATATATATTATTCAGGTAGAGAAATAGTGATTAATGGGTGTAACATCAAAATAAAAGGACATTATAATTGTATAACTAAAAATGTAGTATATATAGCTTTATGTCAGCAATGTAAAGCCTTTTATGTTGGTAAAACAAAAAGGAAATTTAGAGAGCGGATTAAAGAACATTTATTAGATATACAGCACAATAAAAATAGTAATGCTCTTGCAAGACATATTATAGAGTATAAAGATCATAAATTCAAATTCATGGTCATTAATCAAATTAAACAGGATCCACAAGGTAAAATAACGATGTACCATTTGGACATGGAGGAATTAAAATGGCAAATTTATTTAAATTCATGTATTCATCCGGGAATTAATGAATATATGACCATTATGCCACTATTGAAATTAAATAGAATATATAATAAATAAAATGTGGCATTCATTATTATTATTATTATTATTATCATTTTTATGTATAAAGATAAATTTCATATAGTATATCAATATATAAGTGATATATACTTTATATGTTGGTCCCATATTATGTGGATTGCATACTATATTATTATAAAATATAATTTATTTGCACTTATATGGTAAAGGAATTCAAATCAATTGTTTTGTATATTTAATTGTTTTGTATTGATGGTAACGCTGTCTTCATGGTATTTAAATATATTCAATATTTATTTATTGTATACAAATAAGAATTGACGTGTATACATATGAATATTTTATAATATATATGTCATAGTTGGATTAGTGAGATAGGCATGTGTATATAATAGATACAATAGATATATATTACAATAAATACATCAAATATCATATATTTAATATGGTACACAACACAAAAAGTTTCATACATGTGTATATATAATAGTTAGCATTTTTTTAAAAATTTCTTTATTTATGTATAAGTAAATAATTGTATATTTTACTAGTAGTTTTTAAGTGACAAGTGTATACAATTTTATTAAAGTTTATATACAAGAGTTAGGAATGTATAATGTTATGTATAGATATGTAGTGAATTCTAACAAAGTCATTTCCTTTTTAAAAGTTTTTGGAGGGAAATTAAGGTTGTCAATTAAGCAATTATTCAATATTTGGCAATGTATAAAATGGTTGAGTAGAAACAGTAATAGTATTCTGAAGAAGTTCGTAAGGACGAAACCTAGGTCAATAAAGAAGTTATTACTGCAGAATTCGTGTGGCGTTTATCGTTTTGTTGGTTGGAAATATAAGTACATTTTTTCACAGATTTGCAATTGTTTTCATCTCCTTATTGGCATCGACTACACCTTGCTTCAATTCCATCATCTCACAGAGACGGATACCTGGTGTCAAAATCATGGCCTCAAGCTAAATGCAAAAAAGTGCATAGTTATTCCCTTTGGAAATAACAAAGTACCTACAAGCTACCACATAGGTGGTAGTCCCCTAAATATGGAAAATGTAATAAGGGATCTGGGGACCCAAGTAGATAGTAAACTCTCCTTTGACAATCACATTGCCAAAGTGGTTAGAAAATCCTTCTATGTGGCCCATCTAATCACAAAAAGGTTTGCATCCAGATCAAAGAGGTCATTGTGCCCCTGTACTCATCACTCATCAGACCCATCATAGATAGGGTTACCACCTGTCCCACTTTGCGAGGGACAGTCCCTCTTTGGGCAGTTGTGTCCTGACAAAAAAATTGTAAAAATGGCAAATGTCCTGAGATTTTAGGACAAAATTATTTCCTATATTTTATGTAATAGTTGCATAAAACAGTTATTCTGTATCTAAAATACCTAAACGTTATAAGCAACAGAATAAGCAACTAACATGCTACAAGAATAAGCTTTTATTTAGGCAAAAAAGTTAAGTTCTATCCTTTGTACTGACCATGGATATGTGTCAGCCTGTAAAGTCTGATGTTTGTACCAAAAATATCCCACTTTGGCCATTTGAAAAGGTGGCAACCCTAATCATAGAGTGCAATGCCCCTTTTGGGATGTACTTTACAAATCACCTGCAACAGCTGGAAAGACCACAGAAGTACCTCACCAAGAGGGTCACAAATGCCCTATACAGCTCGACTGAAGAAACTTCAGCTGTACTTGGTTGCATACCGTCTGCTTAGAGGTGTTCTCTGCCCGACATACAAGGCCATGTCCAACCCAGAATTGATGGACGTGCTCCACATAAAGAAAACCTTATCCTCTCGAGCCACACGCTGTAGGGATCTAAACCTCACCACAACAATAAATAGGACATGCTGGAGGGATAGATTCCTGTCCCAGAGACTTCCCATGCTTTGGAGCAAGATTCCAATCTACATTAGGCAGAGCTCCTTGCTAGCACTCTTCAAGAGAAACCTTGACAAGTGGATGGGAAACAGAAAGCTTACCCCAGGATCACTTCAGTGGCTCTGCTGGACAGAGGCACAGGAAACTAATCTAAGGAGGCGGTGAAAGCCAACACATTCTGGCATGGCTTATAAATGCCTTCGGGCAGATAGCCTAGTACCTACCTATGAACCTATAATGTGGCAAGACTTGCACTGGGGATTGTGCAAACATTATGGTATTGAAGTGGCTGAAAAACACTGGAAACATAAGCCACAAAGCATCATAGAAAATGAAGAAGTCTACATCACATGGGATCATCCATTACCAACAGTTCAAAAGATAGATTGTAGAAAACTGGATATAGTGGTCCAAGAAAAGAAGACAAGAGTAGCATTGCTCATTGAAATCACCACACCCAGTGACTACAGTGTCTTGTGTACAGAGAGAGACAAATTCATAAAATATCAGGATTTGCAGGCAGAAAAGCGAACAATGTAAAAGAAAGATAGCCAGACAGTTCCAATAGTTGTAGGAGCAACAGGTCTTATAAAAAAGAGTTTACAATCATATTTAAATATGCTACCAATCCATGTAACTCCATATGAATTGCAGAAGGAGTCATTACTGGGCACACTGTGGGTGCTGCGAAGAGCACTATTGGCTGACATCAAAGAGTGAAACAATACTAATTTAATGAACTTTAATTGTACTTTGACTTAGGAATGGGGTCCATTCCTGTCACGGTATTAGAAACCCAAAAGATTTGGAGAAATTACTAAGGAAAGCCATTGCTTTACCTTTATGGCTGTTCAGGTGATCAAACTGAATGTTAGGGCAGGGGATATAGTAAATATGACTGAGTTAGCTGAAGCAAAATGGACTGCAACACTACAGGCAGACAATTTTCCAGGTCTTAATGGGGTTATGCCTTTAAAACCAGCTCTAAAGGCAAGGAGGTTACATCATTAATTTCAATCTGGTTAATTGATTCTGCTGCCTGATTTGTGTGCTTTGCTTTAAATGGAGTGTTTTTAGAATAGAATGTAGATCTGATGAAGTACTTGTGAAAGTTCTTATCTTCGTTTATTCTGTATTTTATTGTTTTATCAGTTATTAAAGTTGTGTGTTTTTAGCCATGGTTGCCGGATCTATTTTTACATACTTGTCTTATTGGTACAGAGTCTGGCTTTTAGTTGCAGCCGCTATTTCTATTTCATTCTCTAAGACTGTGCAAAGTTACAAAAGGAACATTCTGTCTACTTGCAGTCATATGATAAGGGAAAATAAGAAGGAACTGATGCATCATAATCCCACCTGCTTGTAAACAGAGTACTTGACAAGAACATTTGGGATATTGCTTTTCATATGGACTATTTATTTCATTTGGTAATATAGATTAGTTTAGATTGTAGCACTCTGGTCTTAATGTATGGTTATACAAATGAATTGCTTCCTACTTAGAGCAAGTCAAAGCAGTAGAGAAAAGACTTCATCTTGTCTCAGTTTAATAGCTATTTAGGCAAAGTATGGACAGGTTTCAAAGAAGACTCGTGTGTCATAATTGACTGACTTTCACATTGATTATTACAATTTCAGGAGTGCAGACTCACATAATTAGATAGTGCCTCGAGAGAGATATTGTAAACAAAAACAAAGGTAGGATAGTTGAACATTGGGGTTACATAAAACATCCAATACAGAAGAAATAAATATTTGTGTGAAGCAAATAAGCATATCAGAAAGGATGAAAAAAAAAGAACAGTGGTTCGTAGAAAAACATAGACTTTAGGAAATACTATAAAACACTGACAGAAGATGCACTAGTACCATTTAAGAGAAGAAAGGCAGGAATGCAGTCATAAAATCAAGGGCTTATATATCGAGGAAAATAGCTGGTTCAGTCAAAAAATGTTTCCATGGTAGATACCAATGCCATTGATTTCGACTCTTCACTGCACACCTTCCGTAAGCATTGGTGTCTTGACCATGACTCAGGTCGTGGGGCCACCTTTGGGAAGTCATTATTCCAAGGCTTAGCTGTCTACGCTCTATGCTTGTGCTTTCCTCCTGCACTTTCCACCCTAATGGTAACTGGCTATACCCCCCCAAGCAAGGGTACTCCATGTGAAATGTAACAGATGCAGTCCTACCGTATTAGTCTGTCTGTGAGAAAACCTTCCTTAATGGATAAAGAATACCTTCACCCCATCTCCCTCTGGATGCTTCGCTTTTCCACCAATTGCAGATGTTGGTGTTCCCAGCATGCCAGAAAAAATATACATTCATATACTATTTACTACTTTATTTAATGATGTAATATGTCTACATTGTTGCTTATTGTTTTGCTGTGATAATGTAATGTCTAGATTATTAATTATTGATTTGCATGAAAGTAATTGCTTAGGGATGGCTGCAGATTGGTAGATTCTAGGTTCATATGCACTTATGTAGCTGGAGATTTGCAGCAGTGTGTGTTGATGTCTCCAAATATAGAATCTTACAGAAAAATATGCTAAATTCTGTTTGGTGGAGAAGAAATATCCAATGAGGACCAATCATAGGGAGTCCTTTATAGGTTCATAGGTGTTTACTAGACTAACGACCACAAGGGCATTTTTAAGCCTAGCCATGCATGCCAAATCTCAATTTTTGATACCCTTGATAAGTGTAAGCAGGAGCTTGGGAGATGAAGCATTTACAGGTTGCCTGAGTCCATTAGAGACATAGATGCCAAATCAGGGATGACTTTCCTGTTCCACATCCATTTTTCCAAGCTGCACTTCAATTGGGTTAGGGAGGAACTCTGTTTCACATGGATGGGGAGTCTGTTCCAGAGATGAGGTAATCTCTGGGATACATACCTGTCTCTCCAGCAGGTCCTATTTATATCACAGGCAAGGTTTAGGTTTTTAGAAAGGGTAACTCTGGTGGTGTTTGTTTTGCAGATATGCAGGAGGTCCATCAGAGTGACGTCTGACAATGTCCTGTATGTCAGGTATAGATCTCCCCTCAAAAGCCTGTAGGAGGCAGAATATAGGGAAAGCCGGTCTACACTGGACATTGTACTTGAGCCCAATATTCTTTTAGTGGGGAACCTCTATGGACATCCCAATTGTTGGATATGCCTGGTTAGGTACGTACCAAAGTGGGCATTGTACTCGATGATAAGTGTGATGAATGCCAAATACAGTGGAACAATGACTTCCTTGGACTTAAATGCAATACTTTTGTTTATATGTTGCACAGCACAGAATGATGTCCTCACTACTGAAGATACATGATGGTCAAAGGCTAGCTTGCTATCTGTGTGTATCCCTAAGTCCCTAACTTCTGGGACAGCTGTAATGAGTGTGTTATCAATTTAATAGTTACCAGGGGGTGATGACTTCCCAAAGGATACTGTTATGCATTTCTTGGCATTTAGTTTTAGTCCATCGCTCTGACACCAGTTGTTTGTCTGTGTCAGCCCCTCCTCTACAATATTTGTGTGGGATTCAATGACAACTACTAATATGCAGTCATCTGCAAATTTAGTCAACTAGAGGCCACTGACAATGCCAAAGAAGAGGGACTCCACTTGTGACTGGCCTCTTTGTAGAGGTGGACTCTCCAATTCTAACTTCCTGGGTCCAGTCTATGAGCCAGTTGGCTGTCCACCAGGTGACATATGAGCTATTACTTAACCTCCTGAGTTTGTCAACAATGCCTGAGTGGGGTATTGTGTCAAATGCCTTGGCCTGGTCAAGGTAGGCAGTGTAAACCATTTTTTCCTCATCTATTGCTTTGGTGACCTTTTCAAAGAGGTCCACCAGGTTGAGTAGGCATGACCTGCCCTTGATGAAACCAAACTAGGTTGGGTCCAATGTCTGGAGGTTTACTATATCACTATTGATCATTTCCATGATAATTATTTCCATGGCTTTACATGTAAGACTAGTACCTTTCTTAGAGCCTTGCTTAGAGCAACTGATGATATTGAAGTAGCAGCTGTGAAACACATTTCATATCTACTGTGGTCTTCACCTCAGTGAATAGGAAGAATTTTAGAAAATTGTGTTGGAGTGAATTCTGTAGAGGAATTCACAGTTGCTGATGTCCACTCCTGTCTGAGAGGGAGCAGTAATGCTGGGGCAAGAGCTGTAGACGGGTTCATAGCTGCTGCAGACTAACTGTGTTGTAGTGGAAAGTAGATCACTGGATATCTCAGTGGTAGTAACATATCCACTGGTGTGTGCACTGACAGGAGTGATGCAGATACCACAGACCCGGTTTTTGTAAAGCTAACCCCTTTCCACCTTGGTATTTTCATTAATGAGATGTTGCATACTTAACTGAATGCCACTTAAGCAGGGCCCATTCCTTTGAAAGTGTGAAACAAATTACCTTAAAATTTGTGTTCAAGGGTAGTCAAGCTACTCTGCCACCATGCAGGGTTGTTTTCTGTTTTCACCCCATTTCTTAATCTAACAAACTCCAAGGTCTTGTAACCTTTGGGTAGGGTAGGTTGTGTCAGTGGAAAGGGACATCTCTTAAGCAGCAGTCATTTAAATGTGCAGTTATTTCGTCAAGATCTGTTGCATAATTTTATGTGTTACAGTGCCTTAGTCTGCTTGATTTTTATCCTATTAATTTTTTTCAGAGGCTCCTCCAATAAATAAGGAAAGCTAATGTATTGCTTAGAGTTAAATTATCATTGTTTCTTAATTATGTTTTTTACCATTTTATAGCTTAACAGGTTTATACTGTATCTTTATGATTTCACTTTGTTGTATCTCTGTGACTGTTGCTGTTGTAGTCTCTCAGATCTTATCTGAAAATCAATATTCTAATGTGCCTGGCTGCTAAAAAACAAACCACCACATACACAATTTATTTTCACAGTTAACTTTATAAGTAAATCTTGTGGTACACATGCCAGCACTGTACTTATTCCATAGCTATAGTCTGATCTGGGTGTACCTTGCTTTTGCGCATGCTAACCATCAGCATTTCATTCTCTCTCATTTTTTGTTGTTGCCTATAGCTTTCCTGGAGGAAAGGTTGATCCATCAGATGACAGCATTGTTCACACAGCTGTAAGAGAAGCCCAGGAAGAACTTGGGATCTCAGTAACTGAAGAAAACATCTGGGGAGTCATGAGGCCACTGTTTGATGGGGTAATGGATATCCTACTGCTGTGAAGGTTCTGTTTATAAAAAGTCTGGCAGGTCAGGTTCCAACAAACATTAAGTCCAAAGCATGATGATGTAAAACAAAAGTTTTTAATGTAGAAAAAATATAAAAGATGTCTGAAGAAGTGTACACAGTTTTAAACGAAAGCGCTTACATTTTTTATATTTTTTCTACATTAAACACATTTGCTTTACATCATCGTGCTTTGGATCTAGTGGTTGTTGGAACCTGATCTGCCTGGTTCTACATGAAGGTTCTGTTTGTCAGGGTGATGTACGGTCTACCTTCCATAAAATTTATATTTGCTTGGTTAATAGAAATATGTGACACTGTGATTACCCAACTAAAATGCAGTCAGTGATGGCATATTTGGATTGATTTCTAATGACAAAAGGTACAGTGGTATAAAACCATAGTAGCAAATATTACCTAGAAGCAGTGTTATAGAAACATGTTAGTTTAACATTTATTCATGTATTGTGAAACATCAGTTGAACTGTGCATTGGGTAGCTTGAAATGATATAATATGTTTACTTTATAACTGCAAACATGGAAATGTCATTATTGTAACAAAACCATTGTAAGGCTTGTGTGGTATGAGACAGCTATACCATTGCTCTGAGTGTACTATTTCTGCCAATGAAGGTAGACTGTAAGCCTATCTGTATGCAAGTAAACATGCCCTCCCAACACATGGCTACACATCAGTGCTGACAAGACTGAATTTGTATTATTCTTACCCAGGTCACTTCACCATAATGAAGATGTCATCTTTAGTGGCTTTTCACAGTCACAGATGTCTCTGTCTTCACTCCCTAGACAGTCCACTTATGGAAGAAGTTGGTTTCACTAAATGCCTTGGTTGCATTATTGTCTGGACTTGGATATATATCCGTTAAGGTCACTCTTACAAATCAAAAAAAAAAAAAACTGGATGCCTATATAGAGCCGCATTATTCTTAATAGATTGCCAAATTAGCTACTGCTAACTTTTCTTCTTCCACGTCTTCTGTACTGGATCTCTCTACTATCATAATCATCGTCATTACCATCACAGTTACATAAGATGGAACAGGCCTATAACTTTGTAATTTCCATCAGCATCGGACACACGTCAGGTAATACACTGAGTCACATTCTGTCTCTGTGAGTTGCTTTCATCAGATCCAGATGCATAGATGTGAATGACAATAGAGTTTGCAGAAACATTGAGGCAGTAAGTGACTAGGGGAGGAAGTACTAACAGTTGAGATTTTAGAGCCTTTGTAAAAGCATGTCATTTTGTCCATTGTTTCTTTCTGAAAGAAGAAAGGGAACATGCATATCTGTTTAGAAAGTAACCCAAAAAACAACAAAACAAAAAAGTCATATCAAGTATGGCTGCCCCCAGCTATGTCATTTCGAGGTACAACAAATGATAAAATGTTGCTGCCTAGTGAGTGATGTGAGTATACAGCTATTTGTATAACATTAAAAATACAATTTTAAGCCTACATTTCTGCAGTCAGGTATTTATGGCACAGTTGGACATTGAGAATTGAATATTACATGCTCTGCAGCACAAACCTCAGTAATGACCTTGATTTTTAGCAGTAAATGAGTAGAATACCTATGTCTGCCTTTTGCTGAGTGTGTTTATTTGCAAAATTATGCTTATTCCAGCTGAGAGTAATAATTATCAGTCAGATGCCAGAAGTTTAGTTGTTGATATATTTGTGCCAAGGATCAGCTTGGACTGGCCTTGGTATCCTAGCTCTCCCCGCAAAGAGATGGTACCCTGCTAAAGAAGAGCAGAAATGTATATGGACTATATGCCTATGCAAATGTATGTTTTCATGGCAGAAGTTGGACCATACAGAGTTAACTTGCAAAACTCTAAGAAGATAAGGTGAAGTTGTTTATGACTGTGCTATAAAGTTAGTTAATGCAAAGAGACAGGATGTCTAGCGCTAAGATGTTTTCCTGTTGTCTGGAAACAGAAATAATTACAGGTTTCAAAGGTAAAAGTATTTAACTGTTTTATGACTTCCAGTTCCAGGCCAACGTCTGAGAGATGAGTCTTTTTGACACAGCGGTGCCAAAATTTAATTTCTGTTAGCCTGGGAACTAAAGGCAGAAGTAACAAAGAAAGATGTAATCTGAAATAACCCAGCAGAAATGTTTGATAGTAATTTAAGAACTATCTCAGAGAGTGAGTCTGTGCATTTTGTATTTGTCGCTGGATCTGACAATATCCTCTCATCAGCACTTATCTGGTTCTGTAAGTCTTAGATTACACTGGTTTCTCTTAGAGGTAGATAGGAACTTAGTAAGATTAGTTTAGATGTTTTCTGTATTTATGTGAGACTGTCCTGCAGTGTTGTTTAAAATACTTCCTGTGATTCTGAACTCTGTTGTCACTCTTTCGAGTTATTGAGTATTGCCTTGTGCTTTTATTATTTATTATTAAATATATTTAACCCATTTAATTGTGGCTAGTTTGTTTTTGTTTAGAAATATTTAAGCTTTTAGAGTACTTGCATATGTATTTAGTGACACTGTACAGGCCACTCTTGAATAGCCTTAGTCTTGGTCACACTTACCATTTGGATAATAGTAACATCACACAGTAGGATTAGTCACCCTTTGGGAAGGGCCTTATAGTAGCTGATAAAGAGCTGGTTGGTGGCAGTGATAACTACCTTTTAGTCTGGGCAGAAGGGAGCATATATAGTAAACCTGTGCCAGCCTTTCCCAAGAGTGTGTGAGTGTTTGTATATGAATCAAATCTCAAAGTGTGTGTGTCGGCTACTTGGGCAGGGACACAAAGCACTGGTTGGACAGTGAGGGTTCTGGAGATTTTGGCTTGACCACTCGGCTATCTTAACCCTATAGCTGTGCCAGTATCCCTTGTGTCAAGAAGCAATGAGAATATGGCACTGGTGATCACTTCCATTTTCTTTCTAATAACAATGCACATTCTGGGGCAGTTTAGCAAATTAGCAGACAGACTAAGCAGTCATTTCATCTCTTCCTACATTTCGAAATGCAGCAGTTTTTTTCCTGATTCCCCAAGAGGGGGAGGCACCGAGAGATGCTTGGATCCACTGCTGGCCCCCTGTCTCCTCTATGCTTATTCACCTACCCCCCCTTATCCCAACGTTTCGGCAGAAAGCATGCCAGTGGAAGATCATGGTAATCCTCATCGCTCCATTTCTACCACGGCGAATGTGGGCTCCCTTCCTTTGGGCCTCACTTAATAATCCTTCCTGGGTACTGGATCCCTCTCCAGATCTCCTGCCTCACCTGTTCAGGCTGCATCATCCGGGCATCCAAGCACTCAAGCTCACTGCATGGTTTCTCCCCTTCTACTGATGTCTGGACAGACCAGACTTTCTTCCCCAGTTATATGCATTTTCACTTCCTTCAAGAAGGATTCCACGAGGAAGACATGCAAAAGCATATGGAAAAGGTTTTCTGTTTGGGAGCATGAGGGACAGTTGAATCACTTCTCAGCCTCCATTCCATCTGTCCTAGATTTCCTTTCTTCAAATTTCAGGAGGGAGATAGTTATTCTACAGTCAAGGTTCAGTTAGCTGTTATTTTGGATTTTCACATTGGCAAAAGTCATTACCCACTGGTGTCTCTCAAGCTGTGCAAAGCATTCATTAAAGGTACCTTTCTACTTAGACCACCTATTAAGGATCCTACCTATTAAGGATCCTACTCCTCCTTGGGACCTTACAGTGCATTTACTGGCTTTGACACAATTCCCCTTTGAACCAGTGACTAAGTATCTTAGAAAGCTGTTTTTCTAGTTGCAATTATATCAGCCAGGTAAGTATCTGAACTCCAGCTACTATCTTGTCAGCCACCGTACCTAAGTTTTAATAGGGACAGAGTTTCTCTTCAAACCAGACCCTCTGTTTTACCAAAGGTAACATTAGAGAATGCACTTAATCACTCCTTTATTTTATTTATTTTACATTTGTTTACCGTGAAAGTCCTACTGGACACAGGTCCATTTTCAGGGGAGGCCCGGGGAAAAAAGCTCCACATTACAATACATTACATGAGAGTAAAAAGAAGTAGAACATACATACATATGGCATATATACACATCAGGACAACATGCTGGTGATTAACAAGCATGCATATAGCATATATACAACACAACAGGACATCATGCTACTGATTAGCATTTCTTACAATAGACAGAGGTACATTTTTTTTCTTTTGCAGTTGTAAGTTTTGTAAGGTAAATTTATACAGGTTTGGAAGCTTTCAAGGGAGAAACTGTTTATACATAGCTGTACCCTGACAAATTCTCTTGGTATGGATTAGCCTGGTGAGTAGCATGAGCATAGCCAGTTACTCAGATAGTGGGTTTTCAGGAGTTTTTTAAATTGACTAAAGGAGGTGGTAGAAGTTATTTGGCTTGGTAGTGTGTTCCAGGTTTTGGCAATGGTGTTGGCAAAGAGGGACTTACCAGCTTCGTTTTTATGTTTGATGACAGTTATGAGGGTCTGGTTACTAGATCTTAAGGCTCTAGAGGGAACATGGGGCTGAATTAGGTGCTAAAGTGCTGGAGTTATCTCAGGAAGGTAGTAGAGTTTGTGCGCTATAGAAAGTTGATTGAGTAGAAGTATATGAGGCAACTCAAGCCAGTTGAGTTGCTTAAGGGATAGACAGTGGTGGGACCTATATGAGGCTTCAGTAGCAAACTTGGCAATCTTGTTGTAGCAAGATTCCATTTTATTTAGATCAGTTTGGCGGAGATTGGTCAAGATGGGAGAGGCATAGAGGAGGGTAGGTAGAAGATGAATCCTTGCGATGGTTACTTTGGTGCGTTTTGTCATAAACTGTTTGTTCCTGTAGTGGAGACCAAGTTTTTTTATTAACTTTCTTAATGGTTTGTGCTATGTGGATGTCGAACCTCAGGTTATTGTCTGTTTCTTCGCCTAGCAGTTTAGTGTGTGTGGTTGGACTGATTTGAATGTTTTCTTTGGAGCTAATGGTGAAATTATTATTTAGAGGAGGAGCTCTGCCAGGACTGAAAAGAATTAGTTTTTTTTTTGGGATTAAGAAGAAGTTTGATGTTAATGAACCAAGTTTCGGCGAGGGTGAAGTTATTTTGGGTAAGGGTTTGCAGTTCACTAAGGGTAGGGGCAGCACATACAAGGGTACTGTCATCTGCATATTATACTATTGAGGCAGTGGGAGAGGATGAAGAGATCTGATTTGTAAATAGAGAGAACAGCAATGGGCCAAGGATGGATCCTTGAAGGACTCCTATGGTTACTGGTAACAGGGGGGGACAATTGGTCCTGCCATAGGACTGCTTGCTGAATGGCAGATAAGTAGCTGTTAAACCATGATATAGAGGAGGGACTTGTATTTAGGGTGGATAGGGTATCAAGAAGCAGACTGTAGTTTACCATGTCAAAGGCTTTTGATAGGTCTAAGAATATGGAAGAAACAAATAGACTCTTGTTTCTGTGATGGTGAATGATAGTGCTGTCGTGGTGCTATGGGAAGGTCTAAAGCCATGCTGGGGTATGGGGAGTAGGTTATTATTCTGGAGGTACTGTATTAGTTGAGTATGAACAACTCTTTCTAATATTTTGGATAAAGGTGATAGGATTGTTATTGGGTGATAGTTGGTGAGCTCTAAGGAGTTGCCCACTTTGTGCAGTGGAATTATATTTGATGTTTTCCATGAGGTGGGGACTTTGCATTCTGAGAGAGATCTGTTTATGAGAATACAGACAGGATAGGCTATAGCTTCAGCTGAGATCCGAAGGAAGTCTGCTGGCAGCTTATCAGCTGCTAGAGTGGTTGGTTTAAGTTTACCAAGGAATTTAATTTAATTTAATTTGCCTACTTTCCAAAATTCTGTTTCGAAGGGGAATATATGCTTTATTTATTGAATGTACATAGCTCAGATTCTACCTCCATAGAAATAAAGTTTTCAGAAAATCTGACCTATTTGTGTCCTTCTCGAAGGTAAAACTGGGTCACTCTGTGTCCAAAGTAACTTAGCTAGATGTGTCTCACTGATTGTATTTCTCATTTCTACATGGAAAAGAGTTTGACATTACCAAGACTTCCATGAGTTAATTCCACAAGGTCTGTTTCTACTTTTTCTGTTTTTATCAAGATCATTCTGTGGCTGCCATTTGATCTAAAGCTCATACCTTTATTGCTCATTTACAAGTTGGATAATTTTTCAAGGGGCAGGGCAGTGTTTGGTTTTGGCATCCTCCGGAATATCCTCCCATGAAGACCACAAAGGGGTTCAGCAGCTGGGGACCTTGTACCATCAGTTGAGGAATGGATGAAAAAGACAACATCAAGTACAAAAGATACTTCCCTTCCTCATTCCATTTATGGAAAATGTATGTTGCTGTCTAGTGTGACCTGAGGGATATTCCCTATTGGTCATTCCCCCTTTTTAGCTCCAGATCCTCTACTGTCTTGACTCTGGTCCCTTGACACCTATCTTTTTTTGCTCGGTATGGATACCATGGTAGCCACTCCTTTGGACTTCTAAGACTGAGGGAGCAGAGTTGATCTGAAGTAGTTCAGGGTTTGGAGTTGATGATGGGTAAGGGGTGAAGATTGAGCCATAGATCCTACATCTTAAAAATGCCAAATTTGGATCTGAGACTTATGGATTGAAGAAGAATGAAATCAGACAACACAGATGCATCATCATGGTAAGTGAATAACTTGTTTTCCAAAGAATATAAATAGGTACACATTCATACTTTCTTTGCATCCCTTTTCCTCCTGCATATTTCTGAAACTGTTTACTGTCCAAGTCTAAAATAGCTAATGACATTTGAAGTGCAGGAAGGAAATTTTTCTAGCTCATCTGAGATCTAGGGCAGTAAATAAAAATAATGCTGTAAGGTTTCTTCCATCCTGCCTCCACACAGCCCTAAGTATTACAGAATCATTCCCTAAGTGCTTTATAGCACAGATTAGTCTTAACTGGAAGCTGGTTTATGGGACAACCAACAGACTAAGTCATAGAACTTACAAATGAGATAATATCTTAGTCATCCTGCTCTTAATAGCCAGTTGACTGAAAGGGTTGTATAATTCCCAGCTGTGTTCCAAACAAAAATCATGGATCTCTAAATCACAAAGCTTTACTAGCAAATTATCCTCCCATTTGATCTTCCTTTTCTAGATATTTTTAGAAAAATCCTTCATATCATCAAATAAAAAAGCAATCTTCCAACCGTTTTCCCCAATCTCTTTTTATCAAAAAAGCAAAAAATATTTCCAGTTCAAGAAAAAAAATATCAGCACCTGACAACACTTGGAAAACAAATTTATAAATTATGCAGAAAAAAAAAACATGGCTGCAATATATCTACAACTCTAGCCAACAAGTTGTCATATCAGAACCCTCTTTCTTAATGGGGTTCAAATAAGAACCCCACAAAACAGTACAGGAAATATTTATAATTGCTTTTTCAAAGCTATCAGGCACTGAAGCTGGAAACATGTGCAGGCAAACTCAGTATTTTTTAATCAAAAATACCTTCTTAAAAGACATAGGAAACTAATGCGATAAAATCACATTTTGTCCGAATTCATTTCAAACTTTGTGTCAATCCTCCACAGCTTACAGGCATCCAGAAATAAGACATAAGCACTTTACTGAAACAGAAGAAACCAAAATCAGTCCAATACAATCAACATTCCCATTTGTTTTTTGACTCATTCAACAGCAACCACAACTTTGCACCCATCATATGACCAGCATCCAACAAAAACTGCTCATCAGAGATATTCTTAGCAATCAAAATCATATCTTTATCTTAGGTCAAAACAACTGGCACAGCAGGATCGAGCATTAGACTGTACCTGCGATTAAGTGCACTCTGTAACTGAACTAGCAATAAATGAATATAGTAAGCAAACAATGGGCTTAAAGGGCAATCCTGCTTTTTATCCCTCTCCTAAAAGGACAAACCTTCCCTACCCAACCATTCATGCTGGGAATAACCAAGAAAAAGAATACATGTCTTAATAACATTAACATTATGTACATCAACATGCAAAACCAACAAAGCATCTCAAAGTGCCACAGGAAAAATGCAAGCAAAGGCCTTTGCTTAATCAAACCTCAGCCTACAACATTCACCTGTAGCACCATACATATAGTGTGTTTATAATTTTCCCAGTTTCACTAAAAATAAACCTGGTACCAAAGAGTTCCAAATTACACAATACATTCCAAACAAGCATGTTATAATCTATAGCCAGCAGAAAAAATTCAGCCTCCAGTTATGCAAAAAACCTATCATCATCCTTCAAAAACATAACACCCCTCCATATAACCACTCCTTAGAAGCATTTCTAGCCCATATCCATTTAGTAAAAACCTGCAGTAGTACCAAAATTGCTACCAATCCAAAGTAACGTAAGAACGTGGTCAAGCCTACTGAGACCTGACATACACTTATAATATGCAGCCACTGCATGATCAAACTTCAAAAGGGTAACAGGAGTACCCGGAATACCCAGCTCATGCTCATTAAAGACAAGTACACCCCCCCAAAGCAACTGAATCCAACAGATATTGTTCTGTGACAAATTTACCATCTTTATCCTCCACATCTTCCAACTGTAAAAGTTAATTATCCATATATTGCTGCACCTTTTTTCTGCTGTCATAGTAATGGTCACACTTCTTCGCTCTAGCAACACCATTATACCTTTGTAACTTACATTCCTTATGAATGCTTTTACATCTAACCTCCAGCAAGCACTTGGTATCCAGCTGTTCCCCCACAAATGTACCCATCTCCAGTTTACCAGATAACCTGTCCAAGCATGTCCACTCACACATGGTAAAGTTTAAGAAGTACTGCCTCAGAATAAGGCAAAACTTGTTTCTAAACTTATATTTAAAAGGAGTCCCAATCATAAAAATCACAGATTCCTGAAAAGATCTTCCCATAACCTGCAAAAATCCCCCTTATACTGATCCCAAAAAGATTATCAATAGAAATCTTAGAGTACCCCTATCCATCCTGTCCAAACAAACACTAAAACAGACATTCCCCAGTAATGCCACATAATATGAAAAGCCAGTCAACTGTTGATAGAAACTGTCCATGCATAAACTCTCCAAGGCCAACCAAAAAAAAAAAAACAATTTCTTTAGCCAGGGCCTCCCAAAAATTCATCATCCTCATTCTCTAACCAGATTGAAATCCCAGTAATGCATCAAATCCAAAACAAACTGCACATTTGTCTTCTTTTCTTTTTTCAGTGCTCTGCTTCATTTGTTCAGCCTTACCTGTCCCTCCCCCCATCCATCGCTGGGTCTTCCTGCTCCTACTTCCTCCCCAGACCTCTCAGAGTGAGCTGGAGCTAGGGTAGGTGTTAAGCGTGTCCTAAAGGGTAGTTCTGGCAACTGCTTCTGTTTCCTGAGGTGAGCTCTTATGACTTTATTTTCCCCACCCCTCATATTTGCATTCGTTGGCACTTCCAAGGGCTACTATGTTTTGTAGACCATGCCTCCCCTTAGGGAATGTTTCTGATGAATGTCTTCCAACCAGATGGACACAACTATCCCTCCCTGTGTGCCAGCACCTCAGATGCCTGAGCCACTAATCCAGCTCTGATCACACAGTCCATAGTTAGGGCCTTATTCTAGTATGCCTCAGCACTGGCTATCCTTCCTCCATTTTTGTCAGAGCAAATAAAGTTACACTGTGCACAATACGTAGTACCATAACTAAACCTATTGCCTTAGTATCTCGGAAGTCTCCAAACGAGAAGTACCTACCACTGGGCCATATAGATTCAATACTCTAAAGAGGGATGACCCCCCCCCCCAAATCAGTAAACAGCATTTACCCATCTGTACCAACCCCTCAATCTGTAGCTGCAGTATTAGTACCATAAATAAAAGTGCCAGAACATTCATCAAACATGATGAAAAAAGCACTGCCCACCATCAGCTTACATACCTATCCAGCTTGCTTCTTACTTGAAAAAAAACAAATGTCCTACAAACAAACAGTATCATATCCCCAAGTCTTCTGCCAGCCAACACCAAACAGATGATTTCTTTTTACATTTAAACTGTCAACATGAAATCTTAACTATAGCTATTTATGAGATTTACCATACTTGGATCTAAACTTCTCTCTTTCCTCCCATCCACTAAAAGTGAAGCAGGTTTGCCAGACTTAACTATAGCAGAATTAACTTCCTGCATGAACCTAGTACAGAATCTGTTTGCTCCATAGACAGCAGGACAGAAAAGGAAGTAGAGTATTGTTCTAGTGGGTTAACCTCAGGTGTCAGGGCCATAACTGAACCTGCTATGACAGGGCCAGTAACTGTCTGTGCAACTGCTGCAATCATCACATTCACACCTTCAGGGATGTGCTTCTCCTCAAATTTCTTTTAAGGGACATTTTGGCCACAAATTACCTTTGTCCTCATACCTAGTACACCAAGATTCACATTACCAAGAAAAAAATACCTAATTTCCTACAGCAGGTACAAACTCTATTTAGCTTAGTCCCTAGCAAAATGCTGATCATCATGACAAATGCAGCATTTTGTAGGTTGACTCCTATAATGAAACACACTCACCAACTAAACAATGAACAGAGTATTTAAATGATTCAAGTAGTTAAGTACTTTTAAATCATCAAATTCCTGAACCCCAGTCTATAAATTGCATATTATCAAAAATTATACAAACATAATGCACTTTACCACATAGAGATTCATAAAGCAAGATGAACATTGGATTCAAAGTTTCAGCACTGAAAAAATGCTTTCACCAGTTTTCTAGTTTTTGCAGTCAAATCTTGAAAAGAACCATCTTTCCAGATACTAAGAGTATGAAAAGATGCAGATTTTATAAATGCAAATAATAAGCTAAAGCACTCTCATTGGAAATATCATAAACAGTAGTTGTTGTGTCTTTCGGCTTTTAGGGGTCGCCACAGCTGAACTCCGGTCTGCTAATGATTGGTAGTTGATTTTTACGTGCCGAGTTACCAGCCCTGACGCACAACCTTCAACGAAGGTACGCCCATTCACCATGTCTCCACGCAGAAGACACTCTAGCTGAGAATCGAACCGGACAGCGACTTACTGTGAGGTGACAATGCTACTGCAGCACCACCACCGCAGGTTGGAAATATAAACAGTATCCTTAGGAAAATAAATGGCTGATATATTCTGATATACCATAATGCCCAGTGACAAAATTAAGTATTTGACCCAAACAGGTACCTATATGGTGCAGTAGTGATACCTATAAAGTGAAAAAGAACCACCTTCTCATGTTCCTGGAAAATATTCAGATGTTGTTTGACATTGTTTTGTAGTGGAGCTATGACCCCCTGAATAAGGGTTGGGGCTGTTCCCTCACACCTGTGAATACTAAATTAACTCTAAAGTCAAGCTGTATTAAAGTAAAGGAGATAGGTGTCTTTCATGCAAATGCCAGGCATTCTGTTTATATTTGAGGCAGCACTACCTCAGGTGGATTTATGTGCGGGATGCAGGGTGAGCAATCCCTCTAAAAAACCTTGAAATAAGCATACCATAGTTTATCATATAGTTTATAAGTTTTAAAATTTTAGGCCTCTGTTGTATCTTTCTGTATTGCCTTTGGCTATTCTTTTCATGAACTGTCTCTTATGTGTAAAACCTATTAAAGGGACAGTTCACCCCCTCATAATGCATGAACTTTATACTGGAACAGTTAAGACTCTGATCCTGCATACTCAGTTTCTTTGAAATTTCTTACTTGGAAGACAATTTTTGTTGCTGATATTTACATAGTTGGAAAGGTGGATTGTGGGCTTTGATGTCTTCACCCTCCTTTATAGTCTTTCATAAATACAGGTGCTGTCAGTCCATCATTTTTTTGCATAAAATGATGTTAGAAACAATTTTTAATCAGAAGATTCAGTTAATATTCTTTCCTCATCATCCTTAAACTACAAGAGGGATCTTATTACATTTTATAGATCTAAGGAAGCAGTTGTGGATCTGCCTGCAGGACCAAATAGATGAGAAAGTTCAAATAACTTTGTATCCCAGGACTGTTGTGGGTTAACACATTGTTTCTAAATAACTTGCTAAATGTAATGGATTTTATTTGACACTGGCAGCAAGTCTTTTGAGAGTGCTGTCTGATACTACCCTTTAAGGGGTAGCAGCACTGACTAATGTCTTTAGAGGGGTGCCTCAATGAAATTTCTGAAGCAGAGCCTTAGTCTTCTACACATGCATTCACCAGACATTTCAGATTAGATTGTCAAGCTAAGACTGTTGGATAGTTTGCTATAGCAACCCTTCAGGGAATGCTGACAAAGACCTCCTGAGATGAATTTACAGTTTGCTGTTTTGCCACTGATTAAACTTATTATTGCAGTGACAGCAGTGAAGACAGTAATACGGTAATATAGTACATTTTTGGTTAAGTAGTCACCATTATACTAGGCTTTTACCTTCATTCCTGTATCTGCAGTATGAATTCCTTCTCCCATCCCCATTTTGTTGTTGTGTCATGCAATATAAATTTCTTCCTCCACCCCCACACTTTTTTTTGTTGTGTCATTTTTATGGTGGTTTTGCAAGATTTGTTAGCATTATGTTTTTTGGGTTCTGGTTTTGAAGTTAAGTTTTATCTTATCTTATCTTAACTTGTCCTGATGCCTTCTTGCATTTTATTGTTGGCATAAATGGTATTTTGGAATGGCAACACTCTAATTGGAATTCGTGAGTGTGTATAAATATCTGTATGTGTGTGGTTGTAGTTTTTTTTTTTGTGTAATTCTTTTTTTCTCATTGCTTCCTGCCAGTCATCAGCCCTTCTTTGACCTATCAGCCCTATCATGCTCTATAGGGCAAGAACAGGACTCAGGAAGCCATTATCCAGGCAGCCACTTGGGTTTTCTTGTTAAGCCCAAACATCTAACCCCAATACCCAATAGCAGCGGATAGGTTTGGTTGTCAGTATCGACATTCAGAGCATATATGATAATTCATATGGGAAACAGGCTCCATTAAGACACACGACAACACATATGCAATCAGAACATGTTTTATCATTATAACTTTGATTCTACTAAGCCATATTGCACCCATCCATAATACAGATATAAACAGTTGCAGTGGCACTTCAGTCAGATACTTCTCTCTACACAGATTATTTGGATAAGGGTCTCATTTTTTAATATGTTTTGCCTCTCCATGCTTGTCAGCAATCAAACCTGCTCCTGTTAGTCTGACCTGTTCATTTTCCCATCCTAGGTATCTCGCAGTGGAAATGGGAGCTGAATGGAGATGCTGTCTGGCAGTGATTTGCACCTTGCTAGCATCCCAACAATGAAAGCATTTATTAAAGCCCTAACCCTATCCCCCATTGGTTGATGTGGGCACCCAGGTCACAGCAAGGGCATCTTGTTCTCTTCCCCAAATTGTATGCCTCCACCCTCATGCCTGTCAGGAGTGCCATCACTTTCCTGAGATCACCAAACTCATGTCCCCAAATCCTCAGGCTTTGGTGTCATGCATCTAAGCAACTGGGAAACCAGAAGTCACCATCTCCCTCCCTCACCCCTGGGAAAAGTGAGGCAGTGCAAACTGTACTCCAGCAATCACTTGCTGAGTTCTTTCAGTGCTCAAGCTGATGTTTAGGTTATAGTTAGTGCTTCTTCCATCTATGTTATAGAGTCAGACTATAAGAAACTCAGTTCTACTGTTTCAGCGTTTCAAATGTTATCAGCATGGGAACCCAGTTTCTTCCAAATTTCCTTTGTACTAGAGCTTTTCCCATAAAATGGCCATTATGTAATCTGTCTTGTACAGCAGTGTTATACTGAACTGTGCGATGGAGTGATACAGTAAGGCTACAACTTTCCAGGTCTTAGTAATACCTTAGCACATTACTCCAAAACAAAGAAGCTAGTGAAGTTATGTAAGGAAGAGGTACTCCGTGTAATTTATGCCCAGTACCTAAGCTCACTTATAGAGCTCTATATGGTTCTACTGGCATTTTGCAGCTCAGTCCAGAAAGCAATTATTTTTGGTCATGTAGCAAAAATATGTACCCACTCCCATAATGTTTGATACCCCTCACCCCAGACAACTCCCACACTAGTTAAGCATATTTAGAAATATTAAAGCCAGTTAATGAGGTGTAAAACAGGAGAAATATAATGTGCTGTTTGTAAATATCCACAGTATCACAGAGGATGGTGACAAAGGACAGACCAGCTGTATGTCTGATAGTTCCTGTCTCACCATAACTCCTACTTCTGCCTCAGGACCTAGACAGTAACTGATAATTACACCCCTAAGTGCACTGTGAACAGCTGAGATAGAACCATTGTTTACATCAGATTCATTGCCACTTGAAACAAAATGTCAGCAGTAGCATAGCTAGAGTTTCACCCTATTTCTTGTATTCTTTCCATATGATACCCAGCTGGGCAGCTACTCCATAGTGTAGAAGCCCATCATCCTGTCCCAGCTCAAGTCTTCCCTTCACAGTAGAAAACTTGACAATATGGTCCTGACTGCCCATTTTGCAAGTTGACTTGTAGGATCAGAAGGTGTATGTGCTACACATGTTACTGCACACTAAAGGGCATGAGCAAAAATCCCTGGCTATGCACTAATATCTTTCCCATGCACACTCCTTGTTTTACTGTAGTTATGAAATGGGCATATTTTTTTTTAGTTTCAATATTATGTTTAGTAGTTTATGTATGATTATTGTATTGCGATGTATTTTAATGTAACAAACTTTATGTACCCATATTGTACAAGTGATTTTTGTAAGGGTTTATAACTTTTATATGGAATGTTTATATGGACTTTTTAGAGGGTGGCCACAGTGGTGCGGCAGTTAGCATTGCCGCCTCACAGCAAGAGGTTCTCCGATTCGATTCTCTGCTGGGGTGCCTTCTGTGCAGAGTCTGCATGACCTCCCTGTGGTCGCGTGGGTTTCCTCCGGGTGCTCCAGTTTCCTCCCACATCCCAAAGACATGCTGTAGGTGGATTGGACACTCTAAATTGGCCCTAGGCATGAGTGTGTGCATGTGTGTGCCTTCTGTGGAAGGTTGGGCGCCGGGCTGGCAACTTGACACCGTAAAACTCCACTGCCAATCATGAACAGACAGGTGATCTGCTGTGGCGACCCCTAACCAGGAAAAGCCAAAAGAAGAAGAAGATATGGACTTTTTAGAGTAACCATATTAGGGAGTATTCTGTGCTGTTGTGAAATTAAATTTTTAAAAATTGTCTTGTAATCATTTTTGTAAATTATGTTTTGGATCAGCTTTTAAAACTCAGTGTAATACTTTAGTCGCTAGTGATCCATAGATGGTAAGTTGAAAATATCAAGTCATAGTGTTAAAATTTAGTAGATTTTTTTTTTACTTTTAACAATGTAGCAAGCATTTGCTACAGTTTAGATGATACACAGAGTCCTACAGCACTCAGGTTTGATGGACAGATAATTGTCAGTGTCAAGCCTTCCCTAGAAACTCTTAATGAATTGCACAATAACCTTACTTTAGCAACAAAAGTTTCCATGACTAAATCAAATCATGAAAACCACTACAAAAAGACCAGTTTCCCTTCTAGGGTATTTTAATTTCAACATAACAAATTATCCTTTTCAAACAAAAATTGTTTATTTCTCCTTTCTAGTCAACTTCTTCATCTGAGTTCAGATTCTTGTATTGGTAGCCATCACTGAAGGAAGGCTAAATTTTGGGGATTCAAATCATAGTACATTAGAGACCTTATACTGTGTTCCATTTGGATGTAATATTCCTTATGTCGTTCCTTTATGCCTACAGTGTTAGCTTTCCATATTTTGCCTTCAGTTGTAGAATTTAGAAGAGGACTTTATCCAAAATTTTGATGTATGCAAACAGTTAAAAATGTCTTACTGATCTTACTAAACAATCTGCCCATCCATCAGTCCATCTGTTTTGCATTTCATTCAGTTCATAGCCAAAGGACCAGAGCTTATCCAGGCAAGTGACAGCTGCAGTGTAGAAACCAATCCATTATGGAATGCCAGTCTGTTGCAGCGCACACACACGCACACTCAAGTACAGTTTAACATCACCATCTAATCTACCTGCTAGTTTGCATTTGGATTGAAGGAGGAAACTGGAGACTCTGGTGTGAACCCATTCAAAATATCTGAAAAATATGCAAATGCTATGTAGAAAGCACCCTTTCTAACAATTGACCAATAGGTCTAAGTGTTTGAGGCAGCAACAGTAGCTTAGCTGGCTTATTATGATTCTGTTGACTAAATAAACACCATCAGAATAGCTTGTTATTTGCATAATCTAAGATCATAAATAATAGCAATAGCTGTGTAATGAAATAGTTACTAATGAAGAGTAGAAGCAGTGTGTGTAGCATCATTTAAAGGTTTTCCAGAATGGGACATCTGGGAGTCAGCAACATGGTCTTCACTATGCAAGCTGGATGCTGTGTCCAGAAGCAGAAATAGGTTTGGAAGGTTAGTTTTACAATGGCTGCTGTCCTGAACTGACCATTCAGCCTTCATCTGACATATCTCTTTGTAGTAAGCCCATTTAATAGTATCTGCTGGAACATTTCTTCTCAAAATAGCATAGTACATTTTTGTGAAGTGCTCACCACTTCACAAAAGATCCTCAATAGAAACTTGCAGCAAGTGTTTTATTTGTATTTATTTTTGAGTAGTAGGTGAAGCAGATAACTTAGGTCTTTTTTTCCAGCCACAATTTAGTTACAAATATCCAGAAAAAATAAACATTAATAGTCACAAGAAAATCATAATTTACATTTAGCGCAAAGCAGCAAGTTAGCACTGTATTTTCAAGTCACATCTGTATTTAAAACAAAACAAACGATCATAACAGGTTTTTCATTCTTCATGTATTTTATCTGACTTGTCATATTTCATGGGTACATTTTTGTAATGGTCATATTAGACTCCTTTCTAATATACCCAAAAATATGTATGCAACGTCTGTGCTAGCAAACAAGGTACCCTCACATGAAAGTGGAAATGTTACCTGGGAAATGGCTATCATAGGGTGAACTGCTAAGCAATACAGATCATTCACTTGTGATAGAACAAGACAGATCATTCATCTGTAACTGCTGCCAACTCTGCCTGTCTCATGTCTACTGCTATAATGAGTACCTCCTACAGCTGTACTTTGCCGTCATGATTCAGAGGAAAATGTTGCAGATGACTGTGTTTTGATTGCCTTAGTAGTTGGTGTTAGTTATAAGTTCTTTCCTGTGAACAAAGATGGCATCTTACTCTTGTTTCCTTGATACATGAGACAGTGTCATCTATGGTCCCTGTCCTATAATCTTTAATTAACTTGCTTTTTTATTTTTTCTGTTTATTTTAGTCAGGCATGATGATTGCACCTGTCTTGGCTAACCTTGGATCAGTGGAGTCCCTGAAAATTTGTGCAAATAAAGAAGAGGTAAATGTAGACTTTAAATATATATTTGGGGATTTTCTCTTGTTGTCATTCATTTTTGTTTACATATTTAAAGCAATATATTTTAACACTGAAGTCACAAATTGTTCAGTGTCACTGTAGGATATTTACCAACAGTCAGTTGCACTGCATGATAGTTATCAGTGGTCAGTAGCACTCTAGGATAGTTATCAACGGTCACTAGTACTGTGGGATAGTTATCAGAAGTCACTAGCACTGTGGGATAGTTATCAGCAGCCAGTTGCACTAAAGGGTAGTTATCAGCAGTCACTAGCACTGCGGATAGTTATCAGATGTGAGTATCACTGTGAGATAGTTATCGTGGTCAGCAGCACTGTGGCATAGTTATCGGCAGTCACTAGCACTGTGTGATAATTATCAGCAGTGAGTAGCACTGTGGGATAGTTGCTAGTGGTCAGTAGCACTGTGGGATATGTATCAGTGGTCAGCAGCACTGTGGGATTGTTAGCAGTCACTAGTACTGTGGGATAGTTATCAGCTGTCACTAGTACTGTGGGATAGTTATCGGCAGTCAGTAGCACTAAAGGGTAGTTATCAGTAGTCACTAGCACTGCAGGATAGTTATCAGAGGTGAGTATCACTGTGGGATAGTTATCAGCAGTCACTAGCATCGTGGGATAGTTAGCAGTGGGATAGTTGTCGTGGTCAGCAGGACTGTGGAATAGTTATTAGTGAGTAGCACTGTGGGATAGTTATCGGTGGTCAGTAGCACTGAAGGATAGTTATTAGCAGTCACTATCACTGTGGGATAGTTAGCAGTGAGTAACACTGTGGGATAGTTATCAGCGGTGAGTAGCACTTTGGGATAGTTATTGGCAGTCAGTACCACTGAGGGATAGTTATCAGCAGTCACTAGCACCATGGGATAGTTATCAGCAGTGAATAGCACTGTGGGATAGTTATCGGTGGTCAGTAGCACTGAAGGATAGATATCAGCGGTGAGTATCACTGTGGGAAAGTTATTGGTGGTTAGTAGCACTGAAGGATAGTTATAAGCAGTCATTATCACTGTGGGATAGTTATCAGCAGTTAGTATCACTGTGGGATAGTTATCATGGTCAGCAGCACTGTGGAATAGTTATCAGTGGTCATTAGCACTGGAGGATAGTTATCTGTGGTGAGTATCACTGTGGGATAGTTATTGGTGGTCAGTAGCACTGAAAGATAGTTATCAGCAGTCACTAGCACCATGGGATAGTTATCAGCAGTGAGTAGCACTGTGGGATAGTTATTGATGGTCAGTAGCACTGAAGGATAGTTATCAGCAGTCATTTTCACTGTGGGATAGTTATCAGCAGTGAGTAGCACCATGGGATAGTTATCAGCAGTGAGTATCACTGTGGGATAGTTATTGGTGGTCAGTAGCACTGAAGGATAGTTATCAGCAGTCATTTTCACTGTGGGATAGTTATAAGCAGTCACTATCACTGTGGGATAGTTATCAGCGTTGAGTATCACTGTGGAATAGTTATTGGTGGTCAGTAGCACTGAATGATAGTTATTGGCAGTCAGGAGAACTGTAGGACATTTATAAGCAGTCACTAGCACTGTAGGATACCACCTGACTGCTTCTAACTTTTAAAAGTTTGTTGTTTGGTTTATGGCTGTTTGACCTGAAGAAACATTTTTGCAAAAGTGTTTTTAGTTTGTCATTAAAAGATTTTTTTTACTAGAGCATTGGTTCCTCACTACTTACTGTGTTTGCTCATAAGCTGTAGTTATTTCAGACATTCACTGTAGGATATTTATTTCACTGTAGGATATTTATTAACAATCAGTAACACACTGTATGATATTTATTAACAGTCAGAAACACACTGTAGGATATTTATTAACAGTCAGTAACACTGTAGGATATTTATTAACAGTCAGTAGCACACTGGAGGATATTTATTAACAGTCAGAAACACACTGTAGGATATTTATTAACAGTCAGTAACACACTGTAGGATATATATCTGTAGTCTATACCCTGGTAGGCTGTTAATCAGCAGTCAGTATGCTGTGTGACATTTATCAGCAATCAGCGCTGTAGTAATTTTATCTTAGTTTTACAGTTCACAGATGTCTTCATGCACCACTTCAGTGTGGATTCAGTTTGTGCTTGCACAGATGTACAGTTAAAGCAAGCTGGGAAGGAATGAAAGTATGCCCTGCTGGCTGCAGTAATCCTGGCCCTCCAACAAGAGTCAGTCTATATTGATTGATACTCACTAATCCCCTAGGAATAGATAAAAATTGCTAGCAGTTCTTCAGTTCCACTTCTACTGTCTGGCTATCCATTGCCAAATGAACTTGGATTGGTGGCAGCTTAGACGGGCGCCCTGTCCATGTGCAAGTTTACTGACAATGCTTTATCATTTACAGTCACACCAGAGTGTTTCTGAATACATTATGTAATTTGTTGATAATTCATATGATATTTTTTATCCATCTAACAAAGGAACATATCCCCTGTAAGGTTCCCTTCAGGTGCCGGAAACCGGCCTGCTTGTTTTACATTTGCTCAGTCAAGTTTGCTATGTATTGTTGGACAAAATTTGTTGTAATTTGTGTGGCTTGAATTTTGTGTAGTAGAGCTTACTCCTAGATCGCAGTGTCTCAGAAAAAAGAGCAATACATTTTTATGTAATAAGAGACCACTATTTGAGTTGTGACAACCTTGCCCTGTGAATAATAGAGCGACAAGGCCCCACATGGAGCTACATTGAGGCTTCCCCTGCCAAAAAAGCTTTATGGAATTAAAATGCTTATGGAATTTCTATGCCTCTAACATTTGTACAGAGCTGTCTTAGCGTTGAATATGCACGTGTTTAGATGATGTATATCAAATAAGTAATTTGCACAACTGCTGCGGTGCATTTGACCTTAGAGCAGTTGGATTTCAAGGAATGGTAGGGGAACTTCATTGGCAATGGTTACTTACAACATGCTGGCATAGCTCATTCTCAAAGGTTGTTTTCAAGAATGCAGAAATGCATTATGCCTGATTACTCCAAATTTGCGGTGGTGGTGCTGCGGTAGCGTTGTCGCCTCACAGGAAGTTCGATTCTCAGCTAGAGCATCTTCTGCCTGGAGACATGCGTGAATGGGCATACCTTCGTTGAAGGTTGTGCGTCAGGGCTGGTAACTCGGCACGTAAAAATCAACTACCAATCATTAGCGGACCGGAGTTCCGCTGTGGCGATCCCTAACTGGGAAAAGCCGAAAGACACAACAACTCCAAATTCGTTTCAATTCTATCTTTACCTTCCAAGGTAAATACAAGAGTTGCAATGTAAAAAATAATATACCTTTTTATTTCAGCTGTTGAGTAATGTGAGAAGTTCTTGTAAGTTTAAATACATACTCAAGAGTCATAAACCCTCGTGTAGTGAAGCAATTTACACAAAAATTTCTGGCACCATGGTGATAAATGCCTAGTGTCAAATGTTGGGCAGAACAAGCTATTCAAAATGTATTTGTGATGTGACATGTGGTGTGTTATTGCGTTAAAGAATAAATTGTTCTTAAGTCCATTGCTTACTGCTCGGTACAGTATGCTTATATTGCTCGGTACCGTATACATACAGTTTGCAAAATAAGCATAATCCCTTATTAAGTACTAACACCTCTACTGACATCAGGCATTCACTGCAGCAAACATTAATAAAATGCTGATATACCTCACCTCTCAGAATCAGAAACAAAGCCAGCAATAATGAGGAGAAATGTCCAAATTATGGACACATTTTAAATATTGCTGTCATCTGCATAAAGAGAATTACATGACTTGTAATTAACATGAATTGTTTTGAAATATTAAAACAAAATATAATTTGAATAAAATGTTCTGGTGAAATCAGGGACATTTCTGAGGTATGTTAAGTGTCTTGCAAACAGCAGCAGATACATCACACCTTGCATTGTATTTACACAGGGTAGAATCACTACTATGTAATATGCAATCAAAACAGTAGGATTAAGAAGACTAATGGTGATGAAGGTTGTTCATTTGAAACAATTGATAGAGCAAATATTACTGAATTAGAAGTTGAAGATTCTTTACATCTGGTCAGAAAATATATTCTTGTAATTGGAGATTATATTATTAGAGAAACTAATACTTTCATTTGGAGAGAAGATAATAAACATTGAATTGTGTTATGCTCATCGGGTACAAAAACAGAGGATATGAGGCAAGCTTTAGGATTCCTTCATGTAAGGAAATATGGATCTGTTCTTATTCATGTCAGTACAAATTATCTCATCCACAAGGACTATCTGACTGTCAGTAGGGAACTTACAGCCCTCATAGGTAGGTACTAGGCTATTGGCCCTAGGGCTTATATAAGCCTAGCCAAAAATGTACCCTGGCTTTCACCACCCAAGAAAATTATTTTCCTGTGCCCCTGTCGAGCAGAGCCATAAAGGTGATCCCTGGGGTGAATTTCCTATTTCCCATCCAATCACCAAGATTTTTCTTGAGTGCTAATGAGGAGCTTTGTTTGATATAGATAGGTAGTTTGTTCCAGAGTATGGGAAGTCTCTGGGACAGGAATCTATCTGTCCAGCATGTTCTGTTTATTGTGTTGACAAGGTTTAGGTCCCTAGAGCATGTAGCTAAGAGGAATTGGGATTTCTTTAAGTGGAGCATGTCCAACAGTTCTGGGTTTGACATAGCTTTGTATGTTAGGCAGAGATCGCCTCTGAATAGGTGATATGCGACGGAGTAAAGCTGGAGTTTTTTGAGACGGTCTACGTAGGGCATCTGTTTGAGGACAGTAATCCTCTTTGTGAGGTATTTCTGCGGCCTTTCCAGTTGTTGTGGATGTCTTGTGAGGTGCATACCAAAAGGGGCATTGTACTTTATAATGGGTCTAATGAGTGATGAGTAGAGGGAAACGAATGACCTCTTTTTTCGTGGATGAGAAACATTTTGTGGTGAGGTTTGCCATGTAGAAGGATTTCCTGACTACTGTGGCAATGTGATTATCAAAGGAGAGACCACCGTTCACGTGTCCCAAGGTCTCTTATCACACTTTTGGTGTTAAGTAGACTATCACCTATGTGGTAGCTCATGAGTACAGAGTTTTTATCAAAGGGGATGACAATGCACTTTATGGAGAGCAATCTGTGTCAGCTTCTGAAATGTCTTGTGGAAAGTAAGATGCTGAGTTTGCTGCTGCTGTAGTGGAATGTGCTGTAGTAGAGCTTTGCTGAGCTTTTTACTTAGAGTAAAATGAAGTAAAGTGGGGCAGCCATTTTGACATGGTTTATTTGTTGCAGGAATGCCTGTTTTTCCCATTAAGAGAGAACATTTTCTTCTGTTTTTGTGGAAACACAAGTTTTCCTGTTATGGTACTTTTTGTTGTTTGTGCACATTCAGCATATGAAATAGTTGCTCTCCTTCAGTTTGTCAGCCTGGGTAGAAAACTATAAGCTGCATGGACTGGTTAAGATAGTCTGCTCAGAAAAATCATGAAAAGGCGGTACAGATCAGTATTTACATATGCCCATTTGTTATGAAAGACTATAAAGTGGCTTGCACATGATAGCTTGCATCTATGGGATAACTCTCCCATACCAGCCATGTCATTCTGGACTTTTGTTTGGAGCTGCTGTTTGATAAGTGGGATCTGTAATATTTACTCAACTTAGAGAGCCGTCACAGAGGACCAGCATTTCTGGACAGTCACACTCTGCAACAGTGCTCCTCCCCCAGAAGAATCCCTACTGAAAGACAAGTCCACCTTGGTAGAGCCCTTAGGACAGGACAGTATTGTACTTTCAAAGGGAAATATACAGGCTATCCTTAATTTGGCGCAGCACTGGAACTCTATTCCCAGTTTTCCCTTTCCCAAAAGAGACTGACTGGTTCGCTACTAATCTAGACCTCAACATGCCTTTCTGCTGCAGGATGGCTGCATGGTTTTGCTGGGTATAAGGAAGTGCCCTTTGACATATCAACATATGGGTTCCGCACTGAATGAGTTTGCCCTGAGTGGGCATGATTTCCATTGCAAAGTGTTGCCATTTGGGCTAATTTTATCTCTGTATAGTTACTTGGGTATTGATTGTGCTGGCTAAAGCTTGCAAAAGAAAGACCTCCATGTATTCCTGAAAGATAGGCTGCTCATGTCCCAGCAAGGACTACATGGAAGTGCTGTCCTAGTAGTTCTTGCAGTCAGACTAATTAAATCCTTTTTTTTTTTTTTACTTAACAGAATGATCTTGTCTTTGTTAAAACCGTCTACCATATTACCCATCAGTATTACAGTGAGCATATTTACTCAAGAACTCAGATAACACTTCAGTACACACACACACACACACACACACACACACACACACACACACACACACACACACACATATATATACCAGTTTAACAGTTTTACCAGTTGTCTGAAGGCTGTTTAGTCATTATTATGGGATGTTTTCACCACTTTGGTTCAATGGCTGTATGTTAGCTGTTAGCAGTTAGCGACTGTCTATAAATGTTTTTCGCTAATCAACTGCCTTCCCAAATTGTACATACACACTAGTGTAACATACACTTAATAGCCTCCTCCCTACATAGCTATAGTAGTAGATACAGTTATAGTAGATAACGTGCATTTTAAGAGTTACTAACTGTGTTTTGTTCTCCATCTTTTCTCTCCTCCAGCTTTTGAGCCCTGAATCTTTTCCCCCTGTGTTCTTGCCTGGGTGGATATTTGGACCTACCTAGGGCCGTACACCCTATTACCAAAGGAATACTCTCTGCTGCTTCAGCTCCCTTTGAAGACAAGTAAACCCAAAAGACTCTATAAGAACATAAAGTACGTACATCTGCTAAGCCAGTACTACTGTACTCTTGCTCTCCTAGCAGTAGCAGTATACTCCCTGTCAGGATTGCCAGCAGTCAAACCCCACTCTACTATACTCCTCCATCTTCCATACCTCTCACTGCTCTTTGCTACCATTACTCCCTTCTCCTTCCATCCCATTACCCCAGGTATTACACTGGTGAGCCTTGTATTTCTGCATACTCCACTAGTGAACACCCCTTTTCCATTCCTTCTGATCTTAGGGCTTAACTCACAACTCTCCTTGTGCCAGAATAGAACTGACCCTAACTACTCCCTCATCCATACCTTTAGCCCACTCCTTACACTTTGTCCAGACCCACTCCACCTCACCTTCTACTACTTACACTTCACTTATACTGCTTCTCTGATAGTCTCTCGCTCCTCTTCTGCTCTTGGGCTCAACTTGATCCGTTCGCCCTGCGGGCTCACTCCGCTCCCCTACCCTGCCCCCAAATTCCACCCACCCCCAGCACATCTACATTTATCCCTCCAACATTCCACTCCCACTTCCATTGTACTCCAATCAGTACTCAGTCCTCTGAACACACCTTCCTTCTTTCCCGCCAAAACTAACTTTCTTTCTCAGGCCCATTCTCATCTAATTAACCAATCCTACTCCTTTCCCTCTTCTAGACCACACCCCTCTATATCCAATACTACTGTCCTTCTCTTCTAATATATCATATACTCTCTCTATATAACACTATCTCCCTTACACCAACACCAATATCCTATCACTGTCCTACTGTTACCTTTCACAACATGCTCTCTAGATACTCCTCCATCTTCCCTTCACTATTACTTCTCCTCTCCTTATCTTACTTACACCATCTCTCCCAGCCTACTATTTGCTCCAACTCCCATTCATTGCATATAACTAACCACCACAATTCACCTCCACTACAATCTTACTCTCCCATTTCTTCCTATCGTTATCACTCAGACAACCTTCTTCTATTTCGTTTCAAACTTATCCCCCATCACACATTCCCAATTCCTATAGGAACTAGCAAATCCCTACATTTCACAATAAACCCCAATCTCACAACCCTGCTGTCTATTAACCTAAACTATTACATACAACACCTGATCAGTACTCTCTTATCAGGTGACATCCATCCCAACCCAGGCCCTGCCAATATAACCACCACAACTAAATCCTTACTATTCACTTCCTTAAACTCACAAAGTATCGTTAACAAAGTCCCCAACCTTCATGCTTGGCTTATACACAACAAACCTGACTTTTTAACTATTTCTGAAACCTGGTTGAAACCACATATTAAGGACTCTGAATTAGTTCCCCCAAACTACTCCATCATAAGAAAAGACAGACCTCTCAAAAAAGGTGGAGGAGTAGCCCTTATATATTCCTCCTCCCTAGTAGTTTCCCCCTACAACAAACCTATCCCACACTTCAACAACGCTGAACTTCTCCTTACTATATCTCAAATCAATAACCACAAACAAATATGTATAGCTTCCCTCTATATCCCTCCAGGTGACAGTATCTCTACTCTTGAACTTATCCTTTCTTGGCTATCCAGTAACATTAGTAATGAAACCATAATCCTAGGAGACGTAAACATTAACTGGGCCCTTATCCAAGCTCCTTCAAACAACACTAATATCAACCTCTACCATTTCTCACAACTGATCAACTTGCCTACTCACCCAGCCAAAAACTCCTCTAATGGGAGTATACTGGACTGGATCCTAGTCTCCCACCCCCACTACTTCACCAAAAGTGGCATCCTTCCCGACCCACTAGGCAACCACTTACCCACCTTTACCCACCGACTTCCAACTAACCTTCAACGGACCCACAACTTCATTACTATCCGCAACCAAAAAAACTTCAACCCTATAACCTTTTCAAACTCACTTAATGCAGTAAACTGGGCTTGTCTAAAAACATTACCTCTAGACAACGCAGTCTCATACTTCAACTCTACATTCTTAAAATTACTTGACTCTCAAGCTCCCCTACAGACTAAGAGAATAAAAACTAAATCAGCCCCTTGGCTATCTAAAACTACTCTATCTTTCATGAGACAAAGAGACAAAGTGTGGGCACGCTACCAAAAACACAAGACAACCCCACTCCTCAACGAATACAAACTGCTCCGCAATAAAGCTAAAAAACTTATCTCTTCTGATCGACAAAACTATTTCTCCACACTCCAAAACCAAAACACAAACAACCCTCAAAAATTCTGGAAAGGAATCTCCACTCTCCTCCACCCCAGCAAACCAGATACTCCAACCCCAGATCCAAATGCTCCAGAACTAGATTTAGCCACCCAATTTAATTCCTTCTTTATTGACTCTATTTCAAAACTAACCTCCTCATTCTCTACCTCCTTCCAATCCACTAATTCCTCTACCTCCTCTTCAACACAAATTCTATCCTCACCCATACAACCCCAAAATTCAACACCACCCGACTGTACTATCTTCACTTTAAATCCCATTCCTACAACTACTATTAAGAAGCTCCTTCAGAAATTAAAACCATGTACCAATGCTCCTGATAATATCCCTTCTTACTTTCTTAACATTGCTGCCGAAAGTCTGGCCTACCCTATTAGCATCCTAATCAACCGCTCCCTACTAGAAGGCACAGTTCCCCAAATTTGGAAACAAGCCTTTATTATACCATTACACAAAGGAGGTAACAATAATAACACTACCAATTTTAGACCCATAGCCATCCTGTCCCCCATTTCAAAAATCCTTGAGAAATGTGTGCAAATCCAACTCCTTCCTCATCTCCTAGACAACAACCTTATAACCCCCACACAGCATGGCTTCAGACCTAATCATAGCACCATGACTGCCCTTCTCTCTTTTCTTGAAATAGTAAATAAAGCCCGAGACTCTGGACAAATTGTTTCCACCTTACTCCTTGATCTTTCCAAAGCCTTCAATACTATCTCTCACAGCCTGCTCTTGACTAAACTCTCCAAACTCTACCTATCCTCCACCTCTCTGAACTGGTTCTCTAGTTATCTATCAAACAGAAATCAAGCTGTAAAATGGAAAAAAGCAACTTCCTCCTTCCTAAGCACCCCTACCGGAGTCCCACAAGGCTCCATATTGGGCCCTCTTCTATTCAACATATTTATTAATGACTTCCACAAATCTATCCCTTTCTCTAGCATTATGCAATATGCCGATGACTCCACTATCATCTGCTCCGCCTCTTCTATCTCCACCCTACAAAAACTTACTCAAGACGCCGTCTCTTCCACTGAACAATGGATGCTTTGCAATCATCTAGCTCTCAATGCCACAAAGACCAAATTAATGTTATTTACTCCCTCCCCCCAACATAAACTCACTCTTAGTTACCATTCAAAATAACTCTCCTCTTGAAATAGTGTCAGAGACCAAACGTCTTGGGGTCCTCATTGACAACCAACTAAAATTTAATTCCCACCTACAAAAGAACATCAAAAAAACTCATCAAAAACTTGGCATGCTATATAGACAAAATGCCTACCTCACACGTACCACTAAAATCACTCTAGCTTCTTCCTTCCTCATTCCCTCCCTCCTCTATGGTGCCCCACTTCTTACTAATCTTCAGTGCTCCTTAAAAAAACAGCTCACCTCTTGCTGTAACAAAATAGCTAGATTCGCTACCACCCATAAGTCTTCCACTCACCACTGTCTCTCCCTCCATAAACTAAAATGGTTAGAACTTCCCAACTATCTTGCTTATACTCAACTAACTCTAGCCCACAAGCTTATTCTAAACCCCTCCAACTGTCCCTCCCTCTCCTCTGCCTTTAAAATGCACCATCCAAATAGAGTTCTAAGGTCTAATAATCAAAATTTTCTAGAGGTCCACAAACCGAATCATCCCCCAGGCAAAAACCTCCTTTCCTTCAGCCTTGCTCGCCTCTGGAATTCCCTACCACCAAACATCCGCACTACCTCTAACCACTCTACCTTCAAGAAATCACTTTTCTTACACCTAGAATCTCAATGGGAATGCTCTTGTACCCACCCCACATAACCAACCTTTCCCTGTACTAACATTCTACTCTATTCATCTACTATGTTCATTCATTAAAATGCTTTTATGTTTTGCTTTTATTCCTTCGTTAGCCTGTACCAAGATTGTCACTGACAAATGTTAAGTACATTTATGTTTTGCTTATGTTCTATTATAGTATGTACCTATATATTTACGGTCTATGTTATTGTAAATTGATTTTCTTTTTTGGAGCTTTTCTCCCCAGGACTCCATTGAAAACGGGTTCTTCAATGGCCCAATGGACTATCCTGGTAAACCAACTGCAATAAATAAATAAAATAAATAAATAAATATATATATATATATATATATATATATATATATATATATATATATACATATACACACACACACACACACACATATATATATATATATATATATATATATATATATATATATATATACACACACATATATATATATATATATATATATATATATATACATGTTCCCATTGCTTTATTTCTCAGGATAGAGTGTTTTTTTTTTTTATATGGACAGTAAGTACAAAGTCTCAAGGATCCTCTTTTAGAGTGTTGACCTACCATAATTTTTTTTAGCTTTATTACTGTTCTTTCAGTATGTTATTGAAATGTACAGTTGTGTGACAGCTTACCTTAAAAGTAAGTGTAGAATAATAGGATCATTATGGTAGGATATAGATATGTGTGTGTATATATATATATATATATATATATATGTGTGTGTGTGTGTGAGTATGTATGTATATATAATTGGTATGATGGAATCTCTGGATTGTGAGACAAAGGAACTTGCATTTTATTTGAGCAATTTTGTATGTTTCCTGATATTCTTTTCTTATTTTTTATTTATTTTTCTAACTGGCTGATGTGAAGTAGTTTATTTCATTTGGTCTTCAACCTGTGGGTACCGGATCCATATCGGATCTGAGCCGACAAGTTCACTAGCATCTGCTCCGAGCTCCAAGCTCCTCCCCTTACCCATAATACACTACCTTACACCCAGATCTCATTTGCCACGGCTTGCCTGAAGCATTGTGATCCTGAGCTCAGAGTTTGTGAGTTGGGTTTTTTGATAAGTAAGCAGTTTTTTCACAGTTGCTTGAGTGTTAGCTATTAGTCTAGGTTCCCTCTCCTCCTCCCCTCGCTGGTGCATCGTATTTAGGACTTTTTCTGTAGTTTTACAGTGTCAGCTAGTTAGTTTGTTGCTTCCCCTCCCCCCTCAGCATTCTGTGTGCCTTTGTGTGTGTAGTGAGAGGGTCTGAGTAGGAAATAGTTTGTTTTTCTCTTTTTTCCTTCTCTTGTTTTTTGTGCTTTTATTCTGTAGAGACACGGCTGACTCCAAGCCAGTATTTAAGAGGTGCACTGAGTGTGGCCAATTTTTGCATTATGTGCTTGGCTATAACAGATTTAAGTACAGACTGTTCCATTTGTGCGGGTTTTAATCTGCGTGCTATTAAGGATAGATGGGCTAAGTTGGCCCTGAAAGGCCTTCTACCCACTACTGAGCCGGCTGCCTTTTCCACTGCTTCGGTCACAGCAGCTGCTGTGGATGCCTCTCCTTCCTCTCTTGTCCTTGCTTCTCCTCCCTCCCAGGCTGGGACTCAACCTCTCATTTCTAAGCCTGTGGAAGTGGAGCGCAGAAGAGGCAGAGAGAAAGCGAGAGAGAGACAGCACAGGCCAGAAAAACATAAAAGGTCCCCGGACCTTTCTGCTTCTACTCCTGCCAAGAATCAGTCTAGGATCCGTGACTCCCCTTGGCTCCAATCTCAGAGATTTTCCCTGGAGCCGGAGGAGCCATGACCATTATCTAGGGTCTTGGTTCCTCGACCCAGGTCAGAGTCCATGGCCTCATCGAGGTCCACCCAAAGCTTATCTGAATTCGACATGGATAAAATGATGAGGAGGTTCATTCGCACTCCGATCCAGATGGGAGTCTTGCCAGCCCCTTCTCCCTCTGGAGGGGGGAGCTCACTTCCTTTCTTCACGCAATTTCTCCTTCTCTGATCTGTCCACCGGGTTTGGAGTACTTGGATCCAAGGATAGCCTTAGTCAGGGGGGTCATCACCGACAGTACATGTCTCATCGACACCGGCAGCTGCCTGGAGCGTGTTGGATCCGACCAGTTCTGATCCGAGTGGCTCTCGGAACTGGAGCCTGGGGGTCGGATCTGAGGGAGTGGAACTTTTTCCATCGGCCCCAACGTTGTCAAGCCAAGCCCCCCCCCCCAGAGCACCGTCCACTTCAGGCCCAGTTCCAATTCTTGCGTTGGATCCGGGAAGAGCAGTTTCCTTAATAGTGGCCCAAGAGGCTTGTTCTCCCTCGGTGTTTGACATGATAGAAAGGGTTCTCTCCACTGAATCGAGACTCTTGACTATTTCCTTGTACTCCATCCTGACTCCCTCATCTCTGTCTACGAATCCCATCATTTTACCAGAGGGACAGCCCATGCTCATGGAGCTCCAGGCGGTTCCCCCTGAGGAACCAAGTGGCTTGCGAGTTCCCCCCAGAGAGCCCCACAGGAGACGTGCCTCGCAAGCATATGTGTAAGTGGAGGCACTTGGACTCCCCGAGTCCCTCACTGAGGACACTGATTTGGATGATGGGGAAGGTTCCCCCAGATCACCTCCCGAGGATGTTTGGAGACATCATGGAAATCCTACGCCAGCGGGGAGGTTGGCCTGTCCCAAAACCTTCCTCTGATGAATCCATATTCCTGGAGGCTTTCTGCACGGGCCTATCTACTTCCTGGGTGTCCCCTCCCACAGATCCCCTGGTGGACCTGGTCACCTTGCAGTGGAAGGAGCTGGACACTGTGGAAGCAATCCCGAAACATCCAGACAAAATCTTGAGTCCGCCCTCAGATAGTCCAGTGTGGAACAAAGGCTCCCCTGTAGATGCTATGGTGGTAGCAGCAGCCACTAAAAAGGAACTAGCCCAGGGGAGTTCCTCAGTTCATCCCCCTGACAAGAGAGTCTAGGATGATGGACCACTTAGGGAAGTGGGTTTATGTGTCAATGACCTTTTCCATCATGGCGCTGAACTATCTGGCCCACGTTACTAGACTACAGAGCGACTTGTTCAAGGAACTGGCTGAGTGTCCCCCTAAGTCCATGTCGCAGGAGGACAGAGACACATTCTCTGCGAGGATGGCCACTTTAAAAGCAGTTTCCAATATGTCCATGCAACTCCTTTCACATGCTACTGAAGGAGTGGCTAGGGCAGCTGGGTCTGGCGTGTCCATGAGGCACAATGCCTGCCTCAGATTGTCAGTTTTTGGAACCTTTCAAGGCATCTTTTGCCAACACCCCTTATGACGGCTCTACCCTTTTTGGCAAGGCCGTCAAAGAGACTTTGGTCCAGAGTGAGAAAGATGGGAAGACACTGTCTGCTGTCTGGATCTGCTTCTTGAACCCTCAAAGATCCTTTTCCCAGAATCAGCAAGGGCAAAAGAAGATGTGGGTCCGGAAGTCTCAGTATTCCCGGGGCACTCAGGGCTCTTCTTCCCCCAGAGGCAGAGGGGGACAGGATAGACACCAGCCCAGAGGCAGATGGGGTCCAAAGAATTTTGGGTCTCCAGAACCATTCTTGGACAGGCCTGGGCAGCAGCCCTGAGGGGTTGCCCGACTGCTCTACTCTGGAGGCAGTCTGGGATCGACTGTCATTACACCTGGCCGCATGGGAGTCTGTCACATCAGACAGCTGGGTGTTTCAGATCATATCCAGAGGATACTCAATCCCTTTTGTGGTTCCTCCCAAACACCTCCCGGATGTACCACCCACACAAAGGGAGGCAGCAGCACCACTGGAAATTTCTAATCTGGTAGAGAAACGAGCCATCGAACCCGTCCCCCCAGACCAGTCCGGATCGGGCATCTACACCAGGTTCTTTTTGGTGCCCAAGAAAATGGGGAACTTAAGGCCCATTCTGGACCTATCTACCCTGAACCTGTCAGTTGCCAAAGAAAAATTCTGGATGGTCACATTACAGTCCATCATGCCGAACCTGCAAGAGAGCGATTGGATGTGCCCATTAGACCTCCAGGATGCCTACTATCACATAAAGATGCGCAGAATCTCCAGGAGATTCCTCCGCTTCCAGCTAGGAGTCAATCATTACCAATTTCGAGCCCTACCCTTTGGTTTCACCACAGCCCCCAGGGTGTTCACCGAAGTGATGGCAGTAGTAGTGGCTCACCTGAGGCTTCAGGGGATTCAGGACTACCCGTACCTGGATGATTAGCTCCTCTCTGCTCCCACCAGGCGTCTACTTTGTCAAACCAGGGATTATTTCCTGTTGCTTGCACTTCACTTGGGGATTACAGTCAACGCATCCAAATCTCTTCTAAATCCTGTCCAGGTGATAGACTACATTGGGGCATGGATAGACGCACTACAGTGCAATATCTCCCTAACCATGGAGAGAGTTTGAAACCTGAGGATGCATGTTTCTGTGATCTACCATTCTCACCTTCCCTCGGCAGAATCAGTTTTGAGGGCCCTAGGTTCTGTGGCAATGACCATAATGCTTCTCCCATGCACCCGGTTCCACATGCGAGTACTGCAGTGAACTCTGTCAGTGCAATGGTCCCTGTTGGATCTTCCATTATCGTATCCAATACACCTCAGTCAAGTCTGCAGGTAATCCCTTCTCTGGTGGATGTATTCTCCGGAAATTCTGGAGGGACGACCTTTTGTTCCAGCCCCTGTCCAAGCCACAGTGACCACAGATGCCTCCCAACTTGGGTGGGGAGGCATTGTTTGGGTAGGACAGTCTAAGGCCTGTGGTCCCCTGTTGAGACCAGTTCGCATATAAACGTTCGGGAGATGAGGGCAGTCCTTTTGGCGTTGCAGGCCCTCATGCCTTTCTTTCTCTGGCAACCACTGCAATTCAGTCAGACAACATGTCGGTGATCTGGTATGTCAACAAACAGGGAGGGACCAGATCTTACCCCCTTTGTTGCGAGGCCATGAGAGTTTGGGAATGGGCGATCTCCACTGGTCACTTTCCGGGACAGTCCAACATCCTAGTCGGACTATACTGATGCCTTACGAGTGGTCTCTGAATCCTTCAGTAGCGGAGCAGATATTTCTGGAGTGGGGTCAGCCTTGCTGTGATCCCTTCGCATCTCCTTCCAATGTGAAGTGCAGTGAGTTCTTTGCTCTGAACCCCCAGCCAGGGGAATCCCCCCAGAGATACTCTAGTCCATGCTTGGCCTCCTGATCTTCTGTATGCTTACCCTCCAGTACCTCTTATTCCGAGGTTTCTACAGAAAGCTCGTCAACTGGGAAGCAAAGTGATCCTCTTTGCCCCATTTTGGCTTCGCCAGATATGGTTTCCCTTCCTATGGTCTCATCTTCTGGCTCCATCTTGGACCCCATTCAGGATCTTATTTCACACCCCTCAGGGGTTCCTTATCTAAGCCTGGACAGTTTGAAGCACACAGCTTGGCTGCTCCAGTTTCCGTAATTGCTAGGACTCCTGGATTATCCTCTCAGTCAGGTCTATTTTGGTGGCAGCTCATAAGTCTTCCACCAGGAAGGTTTACCATAGCAAATGGAAATGTTTTTCCTTTTGTGCTTCTCAAAGGAGTTTAGATCCTTTCACAGCTCCTGTTCCTGCCATTCTCGACTTCTTAGCAAATATTTTTCAACAAGGAACAAGCTCTTCTACTATCAAAGTTCAATTAGCTGCCATCTGTCATTTTCACGTGGGTGAGAATTCTGCTTCTCTAACCTCTTCCAGACTGTGCAAAGCCTTTATGAAAGGTACTTTCCTACTACGCCCCCCCCCCGGACAAGGATCCTGTTCCCCCATGGGACCTTATTATGGTTCTTCAAGCTTTGGTCGCTCCGCCATTTGAACCTGCAGCAACCACAGATCTTAAGTTTTTGTCTTGGAAAACAGCATTTCTAGTGGCTATCACCTCTGCTAAAAGGGTGTCAGAACTGCAAGCATTGTCTATTAAAATTCCATACATGATTTTCCATAAGGATAGGGTTTCTCTTTGTACTAATCCGTCCTTTCTTCCCAAGGTAGCATCACAAGTTAACATCAATCAGACCATTAACTTACTTGTCTTCTTTCTAAATTTTGCTTATAGAATGGAATACAGACTCCACTTGTTGGATTTTCATAGACAGTTGCGATTTTATTTACACAGGACTAGAACCTTTCGTAAATCTGATCAATTGTTTGTGACCTTCTCTAAACCCTTTTTGGGTAAACCTATCTCTAAGATCACTATTGCTAGGTGGATTTCCTTGTGCATCCTTCGGGTCTATAAGGATAAAGGTTTGTCTCCTCTGGGTCAGGTGAAAACTCATTCGACTAGGTCAGTGGCTACTTCTGCGGCCTTTTGGTCAAGAGTCTCATTGGATGATATTTGTTCTGCATCTACTTAGTCCTCATTTCATACCTTTATTTCTCACTACAAATTGGATTTGATTTCTAGAAGAAGAGCATCCTGTGGTTCCACAGTGCTCTGGAATATCCTTCCATGAGGACCACCCAGGAATTTAGTAGCTGGGGACTCTGTCCCACAGGTTGAAGAATAAATGAGGTAAACTACATAAGATAAAGAAGTTATGTACTCACCATAACATTCCATCTGAGTAGTTCTACTTCATTTGTCTTCAACCGTCCCTCCCTCCTTCCCCCTGGTCTTACCATATGGATAACCTGTTTGGCTGAAGTTTTAGGTGCGTAAGGTGTCTTTTCAGGTCAGGTTCTCAGTATAAGTGTCAGCAAACTCGATCTGGGGGTTGGAAGGTAGTGATGGTGTATTATGGGTAAGGGGAGGAGCATGGAGCAAATGCTAGTGAACTTGCCGGCTCGGATCCGATACGGATCCGGTACCCACAGGTTGAAGACAAATGAAGTAGAGCTACTCAGATGGAACATTATGGTGAGTACATAACTTCTTTTTTGGTATGTTAGATGTGAATGCTGTAAGCACCATACCTCTCAACTTCTTAGAGCAAAGAAATCTGGGCAGAGCTATGAATAATGGGGAGACAAAGGCCCCAAAATAAGGACGATTTTTGAATAGTGCTCTTATAAACATAAAATGTTGATAGAATAACAGGTTTTCATTAACAACAATTTTCTGAAAGGCATGAAGTCTGAATCTTGAATATCTGTCATTATTTTCTGAATTCATTCGCAATGATATGTCATTGATTTACCCCCCAAAAACCCACAATTTTATGAGAAACAGACGAAAAGTGTGAAGCAAAAATCTGGACATTCCACGATACTCTATTCAGTCGAGAGATATAGTGAGCATGAGTCAGGAAAATGCTGTTTTCCTGATTTTGATTATTGTTTTCTTAAGAAGGTCACTTCCATTTCAAGTGGAAATAGGAACTGTTGCAGTTAACAAATCACTGCAAGGCACCACACCGTTACATCTTAACACAACTTCATTTCACAGTGTCCTTCTGCTTCATTTTTAATAACCTTTCCAGTAACAGAGCTGTATATCCTTTGGGCTCAAATATCCATTCTGGTAATGTTTTTGATGCTAGGCTGTTAAATCTTGTTGAATCACTGACGGTTTCCCTTGCATCCCCAAATGACTGTTAACCCCTTTGAAACTGAGGAGCTCTTTATATTGCTTGAAAAGACTATAGTGAGACCTTTTACTTTTTAACAAAGGTTGCTTGCTTAGACAGTTTGTATGGATGTACTTTACTCCGTGAATTTTTAAATGAGTGGAATTATATAGTCGTGGAAGCATGTTTTCCATACATTCATTTGCTTATTAGGGAGCTGAATGGTGCCATTGACTTATCCTTGACACATAACGAGGGAGCAACACCACGTTTAATTAACACAAACATTACTTTAATTTGTGAAACTTACCAGAGAAGAGGTTTTATTACAAACCAAAAGAAAAAAAGTATTAGCCACCAAAAAGGTTATTATTTAGATATCCCTAATTCTACCAACACTTTTAAGACTTCTGTTCAGTGTCATTCAGTTGCTTTCTGCCAAGCCAATGGGTATTCACAAAAATCATCTAATTAGAACAGCTTTTTAGGCCAGGGCAGTTAGCAGCAACCGAGAATTTGAGGTAAACTCAGAGTGGTCCTGTCTGTCTACATTTCTGCTACATTCCTTAGTTTTGGCACCAAAACATGAATCAAGCAAATAGTCCCAGTTTTCAAATGGATGAGATGAGAAATCTCAGCCAGCAGTCATTTTACCCTTCCAACAGTGAGTTTCCTCAGATGAATTAGTGGAATTCCTAACCGACCTTTCTATAAGATAATTAACAGAGGTTTGGGCATCTGTAGGGAATAAGCCAAATACACCTGTTTTGCTTGTCTTTTCTAATGACAGCCTAGTTCACTGGGTTAATGATGAATTTAAGAACATTTTTTAAAAACAATGATTTGTCAACTCATATTTCAACTGATTTTAAGATTTTTTTGGTTGAAAAGGGCTTGACTTTTGTTCTGTCTGAGGGAGAGACCTTGGTGGAAGATATTTTATGGCTTAAAATTTAAACACCAAAATTAAATTTGGTGTCCCTATTAATTCAAGGGGATTTTGATCATTTTCATGTTCTTAAGAAACCCTGTGGCTTTAACACTTCTTTAAAACACACCATTTCTACTTTTGTGGCTGCCTCCAAATCTCACTGTAGAAGAGTTTAGGCAGCAGTGATAAAAGTAAATATCCTCTCTAAGCACAAAACTGTCAGTGAAAAGCAACAAAAGTAAGAACACTGACAGTACCACAGCTGGGAAATTTATTACAAAAATAAAGAAAGTTACAAAGAATAAATCCTTACAAAACAGTGGTAAGCGCTTCCAGGGATCTACCCCTTCATCAGACAACAGTTAAAAATCCCATAATTCATTAAATACTGGAGGTTAGTCACATGATGTTTCAAAATTTCAGTTGTACCCAATAAGGACATAACAATTAGTGCATCAGTACATATTAGCACAGTTATGCAAATAAAGAGACCATGCACTAATTATAGCTAAGATAAATAAGAAATGTATATAACCTTGTATGGTGTATAACTATATAAAAAAACCTGATAATCCTAGCAACAACACTAAATATATATATATATATATATATATATATATAAAATACACACATATATATATATATATATATATATATATATATATATATATATATATATATATATATATATATATATATATATATATATATATATACATATACAATATTAGTGCATCCAGCTTATATAGATACATACATTAAAGATTTTAATATGAAATATAAAATGCTAATATATATATATATATATATATATATATATATATATATATATATATATATATATATAAATAAATCAGACAATCTAAAATACAATGTAAAAATATAGAGAAAATGTAACATATTAAAAATCTAAAAATTCAAGAGAATCAGTGTTTCAAAGGTCGAGCTTTTAAAAAAGGTTTAAGTGACACCATTTGATTCAACCCTTTGAAACATTGTTTCTCTTGAATTTTTAGATTTTTAATATGTTACAATACATTTTCTATATATTTTTTACATTGTATTTTAGATTGTCTGATTATTTGTTTCTGTATATATATATATATATATATATATATATATATATATATATATATATATATTAGCATTTTATATTTCATATTAAAATTTAATATATATATTTAATATAACTTAATTATGGACGGAAACTGCATGCAGCATAGGTGCACATAGGAGTGAGTGACTATTACAACATCCCGTTATGTACTGCCTTGCAACCTTATAAATCTGTTTTGTGGGTGTGCCAGCTGTTGTCAAGTGTAATGGGTAAACTTGCACAAATGGAATCAAGGTCACTCTGGTGTATTTTACCAGTAGATTGTGTTATAGAGGCCATTTGTTACTGCTGTCATAGATGGTAGTTCTTCAAGTCTCGCTCACTGTAACACTAATACTGCTCTCTCTTCTTTTTCCTGTTGCTGTTTTACAAAGTATTGTACATTCCTACATTTTTTTCTAAAATCCTAAGAGATTAATTCTGTTACTGCTATTACCATCTTAACAATTTTAGCTCATATGTTACTTGCTGGTAAATTTTGTTTTAGTGTTACAAATTAGGAAATTATGTGTTTTTATGCTAACAGACTTAGCTACTGTTTTATTGTGTATTTGCTTACTTACCTATTTATTTATTTATGCCTGTTAACTGGGAGTGTTCATTTAGGAGGTCTCATTTCCCACTGCTAGTCCCTAGCATGAGATCTGCTAAGTATGCAGTATCTGACTAGTTTATAACTTTGCTCCACTTGGCTTCCTTTTTGCTTTCTCATGTAACTTTACCATTTTGCCATCTGATATGACTACCTAGGTCTCATTCCTCTTTAGTTTTTTATTTTATTTATTTTTATCTGTATTTTTTTATAGAAACAAACTTTTGCTCTCTGTGTGTGTTTGTCTTCTGTACTAGTAGTGGAAGATGGACAGAGAATTGAAAAAAAAGTATGGAGTGTGGGCACAAACTCCCACCCCAGGACCCCCACACTCCTTGTGTATTTATTCTTTGGGTACTGCCTACCTTGACACACAATGTCAGGAGTGCTTCTCCTGTAGCTCCCAGGCTCTCCAAACTAGAAGGGAAAAATTAATCTTGAAAGAGCTCCTTCCCCCTCAGACAGGGCCTGCCATGCCTTCCAGATCCCCTGACACCTCTACGAGCTCCAAGGACTCCTAGAAAGAGAGAAAGCGAAGGAAAAAGAAAAGGAAGAAGAGAAAGATAAACAAAAGGATAAAAAGAAGGAAAAGACCAAAGAAAAAGAGAAATTGGACTCTGAGAAGTCCCGTAAGTGCTCCCTGGACCTGATGCATTTCTCCAGTTGGGATCCTAAGGTACCATGACATCTCCTTAGACTCAGTGAGTCCCAGGGTACTTTCGCTGATCCTTCAAGAAAGAAGGTACTCAAGACCAACTTTGGTGGAATTGTCGACTCAGACATCAAAAAGCCTGACCGAACAAGATGTCAACAGAATGATGAGGAAGTTTTTCAGAACACAGATTCAGCTTGGGGTTTATCAGTACCATCTTCTGGGAAGGTATGGAGTGCTGAGCCATTAACTTCTCCTCCACTGGCTTATCCAGTCCCAATCTGTCTCTCGGACATGGTGTTATCTTAGATCCAGTCTGCCCCAGATCACCTTTGCCGGAACTAATAGTGCAAGTGACTTTGACCCTGACAGATTTCCCTTCCTCTTTCAACCCAGACATGATCAGATCCAGAAGAGTCTCAGAATCAAAGCTTCAGCAGTGTGGCTGCAGGAGATGGGTCAATACCAAAGTTGTCAGAGGTATCTCTTCCCCTCAGTACCTCTGCTATCAATAGCTTGGTGCCAGGGTCAGCCTCCTGGTAGAGTCTCAATTCCGAGGTTTCATTTCCATCTGTGAACAAGAGGGCTACAGCAGAACTGGTAGGATCCTCAGCCTACGAGGCATTTGAGCAAGGCCTTTCATTGCCAATGGAAAAGGGACATCCATCCAGTTTAGATCCATTTAAACCCTAGCTAGTATCAGCTTCTACTTCTCATCTTCCTGTCACACAGGGACAGTCAGTTCCACAAGCTTCCCAGGCTATCTGCTGCAATAGCTGGCAGTCTGATTCAGAACTTTCCGACCCCCCCCCCCCCAAACTGGTTCACAGGAAGCAGATATGCAAGCAGAAGCACTTAAGCTGTTCTCTAGAGTTTGCCATGGAAGACTCAGACTTGGTTGAAGGTGAAGGCTCCCCTAGATCCCTCTCTGAAGACATCACCTTTGGCAATATCCTTGAGTTGAGGAAGTGGGGGGGTCCACTGATAACCCAGCCTTTGGGTCTGGCTCATTTTCATCCTGAGTGGTACCACCTCTTGACCCACTCATTGTTTTGATGGGTCATTGGAAATGGAAGTACCCTGACATGGTGGAACCGATCCCTAAGAAGCATGACAGGAGTCTAGCAGCACCCATAGACACTGGAGCAAAGATTCACCTGTGGACCCGATGGTAGTACCGTCAGTCACAAAGAAGAAACTGTCTGAAAAAAGTTTCTTGGTCCATGCCCATAATAGAGAGTCTAGGCTATAGCTTGATTTGGAAAATGGATGTATGTTTCAACAACCTTTGCCTTAAAGCATTGAATTATTTAGCCCATGTCACTAGATTTGAAAGAGACCTAACCAAGGAGATTTTTCAAGTCTCTCTGAGGTATCTTGCATGGGGATATTCAGAAGACCGTGGACTCCCAGCTTTCTACACTCCAGTGTACTTTCAACATAGCCATGTGACTTTTTTCTAATGCAGCTGATGGCACGATGAGAGCAGCAGGCAATGGCATTACCATACATTGGTATGCCTGGATGTGTTTGTGTGATTTTGTGGAACGCTTTAAGACATGTTTTGTAAATGCCATTTTCAATAGGGCCACCTTATTTGGATCCAAAGTGAGAGAAACATTGACGAGGAGTCAACAGGATGGCAAGACTCTGTCTGCAGTGGGAATTCACTTTTCCACTCTCCAGAGATCCTATTCTAAGAATCAGCTGGCTGGGAAGAAGATGCGAGTCAGAAAATCACAGATCCCTTACCAAGATACTGTTGGTGATAGACCTTGTCATTGCAGAGGAGGAGGTAATAATAACGGACCTCCTAACCAGGGCTTTTGTGGCCCCTTTACCAAAAAGCCTTTTCAGCACCCCTGAAGGGGTGCCCGGCTGCTGCACTCTGGAGGCAGTTGGGGGGCACTTACTTCTGCACTGACAAGCCTGGAAAAACATAACTATAGATTCTTGAGTGCTAAACATAATTTCCAGGTGCCACTTCATGCCATTTTCTTTTCTTCCTGTCAAGAAGAAGAAGAAAGTTCCTGATGTCCCATCTAGTCAGTGAGAATTCATAGCAGCAGAAATTTCCAACCTACTAGGAAAACCAGTCATCCAACCAGTCCCAGAAAACCATTTAGAATTCAGAGTCTACTCAAGGTTCATTTTAGCACCCAAGAAAACAGGGGACCTCAGACCCATTCCAGATCTGAGCCATTTAAATTGGTATGTCAAATGGACAAAATTGCAGAGGGTCACACTTCAGTCCATTTTGCTGCTGCTGAGTAAGGATAATTGGATGTGCTCTGTAGATCTGAAGGATGCTTACTACCATGTGAGTAAGGATAATTGGATGTGCTCTGTAGATCTGAAGGATGCTTACTACTAAAAGGATATAAGGATCTCTCTGTAGATCTTGAGGATGTGAGATAGTACCATGTGAGTAAGGATAATTGGATGTGCTCTGTAGATCTGAAGGATGCTTACTACCATGTGAAGATAGAGAAGCATTCAAGGAACTGTTTCTGTTAGCATCTGGGAGGTAATCATTATCAGTTCAGAGCCCTGCCATTCAGTCTCAGCACAGCCCCCAGGGTGTTCACCAAGATGATGGCAACGGTGGCAGCATGTCTCTGCCTGCTAAAGATCCAGGTTTACCCGGACCTCAATGGTTGGCTCATGACCGCTACTTCCAGCAACTTGTCACACCATCAGGACCTTCTGCTCCATTTGATGCATGACCTGGAGATCACTATCAGTATAACCAAAAATGAGATGCCACCTGGATGCAAGCTTGCAGATTGCCCAACTTCCCAACTGCAGAGTGCTCTCCCTACACCTCACTGCCACTCAGGTTCTCCATAACCCCTCCCCACCAGTGGACTAATTCTTTGCATACTGGGTCTAATGGCATCCACAGTCCTAATGGTTCCATTTGTCAGATTAAACATGATATTTGTCAGATTAAACATGAGAGAGCTTCATTGGACTGTAGTAGTGCAGTGGTCCCAGTTTTACCCTCCACTTCATGCCAAGATTCAGGTCAGTTAAATTTGCAGGCAACTCACAGCCTGGTGGATAACGTCTCATTCACTGATAGAATGGCATCCCTCCCTTACGGATCCCCCCTGTGGCAGTAGTGACGATAGGTACATCCATTCTAGGGTGGGCAGGCAATTCAAAGGGAAGGACACTTTGTCACATACAGAGGTCAACCATCACATCAGTATTCTGGAGATGAGGGCAGTCCTGCTAGCACTGCAGGCCTTTCAGGACATCCTTCCCAGGGGTGTGATAATCAGTACAGACAGTTAATATATCTGTGGTTTGGTACATCAGCAAACAGGGAGGAACACACTCGTATCCCTTGTGTCAAGAAGCTATAAGAATTTGACAATGGGTCATCCAGTGTACTGGCAGACAAGTTGAGCAGATCTGTTTTGATGCCTCATGAGTGGTCCTTCAATCCGCAGTGATCACTTTGATTTTTCAGTCACTGAGGATATCCTTGCTCTGACCTCTTCTTGTCCAACCTAAACAACAACAGCAGTTACTTTGCCCTGATCCCCCCACAGGGACAGTCACTGAGGGATGCTGTTGTCCACACTTGGCTTCCAGGTGTCCTCAGTGGCTTTTCCCTAATGCCTTTAATAAACAAGTTTATACAGAAAGTAAGAATGTACAAGGCCAAGGTGATCCTCATTGCCCTTTTCTGGCATCAACAAATGTGGTTTCCCTTCCTGTAGTGTGTACTAGTACATCTCCATGGATACTGGATCATTGTCCAGATCTACTAACACATCCGTTCAGACTGCCTCCTCTGGACCAAAAAGCCATGAAGTTAATGGCTTGGTTCCTCCAGTTCTAACCTCAGCCAAAGATGCCAGGATTTCCTCTTTGGTAATTCAGATCATATCAGCATCACAAAACTGGACCACTGCAAAAATATACCATAACAAGTGGAAGAGATTCTCCATTTGGGCTATGTCCAGAGGTTTAGATCCCTTTTCTACCACCATTCCTTCCATTTTAGAAATCCTGCTGGAAAACGTTCACAATATTTCCAGTTATTCAGCTGTCAAAGTGCAAACGGCAGCTATCTCAAGTTTCCATATAGGTCAGACTGACAACTCTGTAACCTCTTTGAAAATCTCTAAGGCCTTCCTTAAAGGAACCTTTTTCCTATGGCTTCCTATCACAGACTTGGTGCAGTAAACTCTCAGTTAACCGACACCCATGGGGATTGGTAGATGCCGTTTAATTGTAGTTTCCAGTTGCTTGAGAGTTACTATTAGAAATAGGAATGACTAATACTGTACACAGTTTACTATCACATTTCTGAAAATCACTCTTTCGAGTGATGACTTAATCAAAAAAGAAATACTAAGAATAAAAACACCACTGAGTCAAAATGACGGAAATGACGTTACCCAATGTACCTTGCAGTCTAGTGATTTCCAGCCAACATTTTGCAGGGGGGCAACCCCCTTGCTACTTATATATACATACTCTGAGATCACACTACAGTGAAGAAAAGGGTACATTTCCTGATCCCCACTGTAGTGTGATCTCCAAGCAGAACATCAACCTCACAACATTCGCTGTTATAGACTTGACTATTTTCATTTCAGATTTACAAGAACTGGAAAACAGCCTTTTGACCATCCCAGTTCAAGTGACTGCCATTCAAAAATGTGACTGTAAACCCTGTACCCTATACTATTTGTTTGGTTTGACTTGTTTTCAGGTTGGGGAGAGAGGGAATTTATTCTTATATTCCTAAACTCCAAAAACATATAAGGTATGTTTCAGCGGGGGAAAGCAAAGTGCAACACATGAAAATTGTACTATATTTCTTCAATTTTTTTTTTTGCCTGTTGTTTGAGAGTGCTGGTTACTTGAGTTCCATTTAACTGAGAATTTATTGTACCTCCCTGGGATATTACTATCATGTTACAAGCATTGACTCAGCCATCCATTGAGCTGGTAACATCAGTTGATTTGAAATTCCTGCTTGGAAAACAAATTTTCCTGGTGGCAGTTACTTCAGCTAAATGGATTTCAGAGATCCAAGCACTTCACTGGAAACTTCCTGTTTGGTCTTCCACAAAAGACAAGAGTTTTCTTAAGGACAAATGCATCTTTTCTTCCTAAGATGGCATCCAGAAGTAATTTAAATCAGTCAATAAACCTATCAGTCTTTTTGCCAAGGTTTGCAAACAATGGTGAATACATGCTACATTGTTTATGGCATTGTCAAAATCTAGATTGGGCAAAGCAGTCACCAAATGTACTCTGTCTAGGTGGTTATCCAAATGCATTTCCTTTGTGTACAATAAAAAGAGTTTGTCATTACAATCTAAAACCAAGACTCATTCCACAAGAGCAGCAGCCATTTCAACAGCTTTTGCCAGTAGGTTACATATGGATGATATTTGTGCAGCAGCTACTTGGTCAACAGTTCACACATTTGTATCTCATAATAAGCTTGATGATCAATGTAGGTCATGTTCCTCCTTTGGTTCCACTATCCTTGGGAATACCCTTTTTTGATATCACCCAGATCTGTATGCCTGGGAATCTCTCCCATAGTTTAATTGAATGAAAATAGACATTATTGGATACGAAAGTTATGTACTCACCATAACAATGGATCCATGCTATCTGATATTCATCCAGTTCAATCTACCTCCCACCTGCCCCTTTCCAAATTGTCACAAATATGGTTCTGATGACTGGGTCACCTCTGACATACTCTGTCTTTGAACATTTCTTATTGCTCATTTCCCATAACCCTGCCATTTTTTCTGTCCTGCATTCTGGAGTTCATTTTGAACAGGGTTTATATGATTGATATACACACATGTATTGTTCTGGATATGGCTATAATATCTAATGGGGGTCAAACCCGATCTAAGGTACTGAGGTGGAGTACAGAGAATTATGGGTAGGGGAGGAGGCAAAACCCTAAACCAAAAGAGCTTCAGAATTGGTGCTGAGGTCTGATTGGATCCAACAAACCATAGCTGAAATGGATAAAAATCAGACAGCATGGATCTATCATTATGGTAAGTACACAGCTTTTGTTTTTGTGGCAAACCAGGTATTCCTTTTACTTTGAGGTAGTTCAGCTCAGCCTTGAACTAAGTATGTTTACTAACCAGGGGTATGGGAGGGGATATCACCACATCAGGGGGATACAGTGAGAGAAGCTTCCATGCAGAAACAATTCTTAAGTATCTTTTTTATTACATACTGATGTCTTCTTTGATATTCAATTGCATTTGAAGTAATTGGCATATTTCTAGGTAATGCAAATCACTGGAAAGAGAGACGATAAATGACTAAGGAAAAAGCAAATTGGCTCCCCAGAGAATTCACACCATAAGCTCCATACTCCAATGAATAACACTTAATAAGGCACAAGTAAAAATCAAAAAGTTGTAATAATAGTAAGTTAAGCACTTTCGTCCCTTTCAATGTTTAGGACTTCTTCAGAACAGTCAGTAACTTCACACGCAAGTTCATTTATACTAATGTTTACACAAATTAAAATCAATTAAAAACAATTAGGTCCAATTAAATGTCATTATCCAGTAACTTAAAGAAACATGTACCCTTTTTTTTTTTAACCATACACATTAAAAATCAAACCAGTGCGCAAACATAATTTAATATGCAACAATACAAAAATACTGGATGATGTTTATTTGTTTTTTACTAGTACCTTATTAAGTGTTGTTCATTGGAGAATGGAGCTTATGGTGTGAATTCTCCAGGGAGCCAATTTGTTTTTTTCCTTAGTCATCTTTCTAGGTAATCCTGAAGATAAAGATGTAAAGTTCAGCTGTTTCTGTGTATTTGTTAGTAAATCTGTATATATGAAAGAATGACCTTTTGAGAAATTGTCAGTATGTGCCATCATTTAGGAAAACACAGTACCAGAGCACAAGGTTATAAACTGTTAACACATGGTGGAAGCCATGTTTTACTGGTTTAAGTTGTTTGTTGTGTAGCAAAAGCTGTTTATTTCCCTTCCTCTGTGTTTAACTATTAAACTCTCTTTCCATGGGGCTCAAGCCCATTAGTTCTCAGATTCAGAGCACCCTGCCTGCTCATGATTGAGAGTTGACTGGACTGGAGGCTGTCATCTAGACATCTGTGGAAGTGTTTGCCTGCCTGTTATTGCTCAGTATTTCCATCTGGCTGCCATGGGATGGAGTCTGGAGTCACCCCCACAAGGCTTATCAGTGTTTGAGAAAGGACCCTAATTGTCCCTGGTGGGGGAACTACTAGTTGACACTCCTGCACCCCCCTTGCAGCTATCCATCATTGAGAGCATTGGCTATGAGAGCATTGCTATTTTAGTCCAAATTATTTTCCCTTGTGGCTATCATTCAACACCCTCCCATAGGTGTGTGCATGCTCCCACACACATGTAATGAACATCTACATTCTGTAAGTCATCATCCCTGTTGTCATTTTAAGTTTTCACTAGTATGGGAGTAGATGGGCAACTTAGAACAGCCTTTTCCACCCCAAAGGACAGCCAAGCCAGCAAAGCCGCTATATTTCCATCCTTCTTGCTGTACTCTTTCAGCACCGGTACTGGTGATCAGCCCAAGTTTGTGTGGGTTGCAGTCAGGGCTGTATTCTTTTGTGACACTGAGTCAAGGTGAAAAGTATTTTTTTATGTGAAGCAGCTATAATACTGCATTGTGAAGTAGTCTTTGATTACATACAGGCTAACATGTTTATGTTTTAGAATTTGCTGCTCAGTATCTTCAGTTTGATTAGAGAGTTCAGTGATTTGGTGTTTAATAACATCTTATATACCCATTTTATTCATGTTTTACCCTAAGAGGTACTCCGAAGTCTGTCTAATTTATTAACAATTGACATTCTCCTTTGTGCTTGGAGATTAGTACCACTGTTGCCACATTTGTCTGCTCATTAATTGTAAAGGAGAAAAAAAAGGTACTTTTCCGTTATCAGGGCAACACTTCTAACTTGCACGCAATGATCACCCATGTGCATACCTTATTTTATTAACTTATTGACCGCCGGGTAAGTCCACGGGGCACAAGTACAACATTTTAGCAGTATTATAGCTCTTAGCCGGAAATATTCAGATTTCAACTTGATTGGTCTTCTGATACGGTAACTGTTTGTTAGTTATTGGGAATCATTATCAGTGTGTGTCTTCGTCTTTGGATAAAAAGACATCGAGCTTGTGTCTATGTTGCGCTCATAATCTGTCAACTACTTAGCTTAAAAATATAATTGGGGGGGCACATAAGGTCCAAAATCGTGGATGATTTTTGTAAATATTACTCCGATTTACTTTGAAAATTAGAATAACAGTTTTTGCATTAACACACACTTTCTGAAGAGTATAAGAAGTATGAAACAGTACTGTTGAACAATCAATTAACTAAGCTTCACTGATTTTACCACAAAATGAATGTTTTACGAGGAACATGGCAAAATCGGGGACAGGTGTGCTAGAACTTGCGCTCACTTCATCAACTGCCGGTAATGAGATATTTATGAAGCAACCAACATGTTTAGTTGTGCATGTTTGTCCCTATCTATTATTTTGTGCTGCAGTATAAGAAAAGCTTGCCCAGTTACTACAAACATATATATGCATATAAACAATTAAAACTTTGTAACTAATAAAATTACGAATGGAGAAAAAACACAGCTGAGGCCGAACTGTTGTGTAGCTTTCATTCCTTTTTTGTGTTGTGTTGAACTCATCAGACAGAACTGTAAAATAAACATGCATATGCTATATATATATATACAATATAGGCAATAATACCTATGTGGTGTTTGGATGTGTGGCCAATTCTTTCTTTTTCTTTCTTTTCACAATAGAAAGATGATTATGTCCTCATGTCCTATGTCCTCACAATACAAATGCTTTCAATGTTTTCAAATTATACCACCATGATTGTGTTGTGTAGTGTACTTTGACACTACTACTGAGTGAGTTGAAAGAAATGAACAAATACTTAATACCATGTTTTGTTGTTGTTTTGTACGGGCTGTTCACTGTGGGATATATATCCACCAAACAGCTTACTATAACAAATAAAAAACGTTGTGTTTTTCCTTTTCACCCGGAAGCAGATTTATTAATAGTTATACTGTGTATCCGGTTTTAGGCACTATCGAGTTTGTTGGTGCTTTTAGGCAGAACTGGTTGTGGTACATTGGTCTTTTTCATAAAAATTTTTCTACGGCAGTAAAACCATTTGTTGCACTCTTAGTACGCCTTGCGGGGAAGATAGCACAGCACTTCACTTCACTGGTTGACAGTTGTTAATATGTTCTCATTTACCAATAGAAATTGATATTCCCATACGACGTGTGTGGTAATTCTTTAAAAACTGGGTATGTGTTCTCATTAAGAAACATGGATGATCATTGCATGCGGGTTTGAAGTGTTGCCTCGATAACGGAAAAGTACCAAAAAAAAGAATCCTTTTTTGTTTTATTACATATTAATCTCTCATTGATTTCATTTCTATAGTACAAATATATTATGAAATGATCTGCAGATGGGGACTGCTTTATTTTAATATGATATTTTTGCTTTCCACTGCAGGTTGAGGAAATATTCATCATTCCTATCCACCATGCTTGTGCAGTACAAAACCGAGGATATACACATTTTCGGCTCCGTGGACAGTATTACTACACCCTGCCTGTCTTTTTGAATGCCCAATACAAAGTTTGGGGTCTCACTGCTGTGGCTAGTGACACAACTCTCGCTTTACTTCTTCCTGGAATATACATCAGTATGATGCACATAGTTCATCAGCATTAGCTCGACCCATTGCAAACAAAACTGACTTTTCATATGAGTTTTTCAAGTATAACTTTCGAAAGAACGAACACCTGCTGTGTTCCATAAGTGACTGATTTTGCTGAGAGATGATTAAATTGTTTTAGGCTCAGGGGGCTGTGATGCAGTGATGTTGAGTCCATGTCCATTATTATTTTTTTGATTTTAGTTGGGAATCATTAACATCAAAGTGTATGATCCACCCTTCCTATGCACTCAACTGGATTTCAGGAGGGCTGTTATTGCTGTAATCGCATTCCTTTTTTTTCTACCTTGCTCCAGGTCTGGAGGTACGGTATGTGTAAAGGTGCTAGTGTAGGAATGACCTCATGCACTTCTATGTCTTTTTATCAGCTGTGAGCATTTACTCATGCCTGGTCAGCAAATTAGGAATAGTCATGTATTACCTAGAACACTTCCTCCCAGGAAAATATACTTTGCTGCTCCTCTGTCCTTAGCACTGCCAGTCACCTGAGCTTAACTCACCTTGGTGCTGTTATATGCCCTGCCTTTATAACAGTATGTTTTATGGCTGATAGTTAAAAGATTTAATTCCAGTTATTTGCCACCCGGGGAAATGAAATGGCCCATTGCATACTGTTTTGAGACGTAAGGGTAAATACAAATACCTTTGTGGAAAATTTGGAGTAGGCAGTTCATCCAACATGTTTTGGGACTTGGGGAAAAAACAAGAGCACCCAGATGAAACCCAAACTGGCATAAGATGGGCATGCAGACACTATACTGACAGTAACTGGAGGTTATTATTGAACCCGGCCTCAAACCTGTGAAGCAGAAATCTTAAGCATGGTGCTTTGATTCCATCCCAAGGTGGAGAGCTGTGCTTCTTCTGATGGTTACTATAAAAAAATGATTTATGTATTTAAAACTAGCTGCATTCTTAGCTCCAAGAAGTAGTGACATTTAACAGGACAGAAGACGATGAGCCAGAAGAACTTAATTCTAGTCTCAACTCCAGAGTAGTGCAGTAAATAATGGTTGCCGTAGAGGAATGTGTGTAGGGGTTTGGTGATGATGTTATGGATCTCATCACAGATAAAGCCACATTGCAGTTCAGAAACATTTTGTTAGCATTCATTTTTTCCTTTAATCGGTAGGGGAAGGCTATTTGTAGGTCAGACAAAACTCATAGAATAAAATCTACACTGAGAGCCAGATGAATGAAATAAAATGAAATGCAGTGTTTTTCTAGTGTTATATGGTTCTAAGGCTCAAGTGTGTGTGTGTGTGCGCATGCGTGCATGTACTTGTATGTGTTTAAATTGGTACTGGTATAAATTACCTAAAAATGGGTTTAGAGCTGTTCACATATTTTTGTTTTAACATAGCAAGAATAGTACAGCTGTCCAACAGTAGCTCCTTGGATCATGCAAATGTTTGCCAGTGGATTGAAGATTCTTTACCTTTGAGTGTAGTCTGCAGTGCCCAGCTGCCCACTGACCACATCCAAACTGGTCTGCCCTCTGCTTGTTTGTGCTGAGCTTATTGCATTGTAATTCTTGGACTGCTGTATTTCAGAAATGCTGCACAGATAGAATCAGTTCTTTTGCTGCAATGAAAGGGTCACAAACAAGGATCTATTAAAAACAAAAAAGTAGCCATAGCCCATAAAGATTCATAATGGTGAATATGCTGAGCCAAATATCATTAGAAAGTCAGAAAAAGCCATTCATTCTAGAATACTTTTTAAACTGATATACTTATTGTAGGAGGAGGATGAATGAAATTTGCCAATGATAGACATCTTTTTTTATCTGCACTTATGGTGAGTTCATAACATTATTTTCTTTATAATTAATACCTGGTATCAAGTATAATATTCTTGACATCTTGCAAAGCAGCATTCCTAATTATCCAGAGAATGAGAGAGTGGTACTAATGAAACAGCCAAGCAGTACAGAGGAGACAAAACATGCCTTTGCTGTGTGGGCTGACATTTCAATTTATAATGCTTTGCAAATGGGTTTGCAGGTACCCAAGCAGCAGTTCTACAGGTATCCTGAGCTGAAACATTCCTAAAGTGGCTACCGTGGTGGTTAACAGAATTACAGGATGAGCCCTAACTACTTTATAGCAAGTTTTATGTTTGTCTTAATAAACAGTAATATAGTTCCCTAACCACTTTAAAATTTTTATTGAATGCCTTTTCTGCACTGTCATCTTTTTATTCCAGTATGTCCCACCTCTTTCCCAAAGATAACAGACTTATGTTTTCCTTCTTGACAAAACTTTATTTTGGCCAAACTGTCTTGGACTCTGTGAACATCCTTTCATTTACCAACTGATTTAAAACATTCATATTACCGTATATTATAGATTATACTCTTCATTACCAAGGAGTGGCGTACGGCAAGTGTGGTCCCACTCCACAAAGGCAGTGCCTCAACAAGCCTGGTCTGCAAAGCTATGGAGAGGATCACAATGGAACTCATAAACAAGGACATAGGGGACTTGCAGACCTCGGACCCAACCCAGTTTGGCTTTGTCAAGGGCAGATCTTGCTTTTTGAACTAAACAGTCACCAAGGCCATTGATGAGGGAAAGGCAAGTCCATACAGCCTACCTTGACCTTGCATCCACTCTGGTATTATAGAGAAACTTACCAGCTTAAGTGTAAACCCATATGTCACAAGATGGGTTGCAAACTGGCTAAAGGACAGAACCCACAGGGTTAGAGTTGCTGGAGGCATGTCAGGCTCCAAGCCGGTTACAAGTGGAGTCCCACACCCTATTGTTCGGCATCTACTTCTCAGAAGTACAGGCAAACATAGGAGGACTATGGCTGACAAAGTTTGCGGATGACTGCAAACTGGGTGCCATAGTGGATAGTACATTGGACACAGACATCCTTCAGAAACTGATAGCTGGTGCCAGAGCCATGGCCTGAAGTTAAACAAGGTAACCCCAAGCTACCATATAGGTGGCAACCCACTAAGCACAGAAGAGGTTATCAGGGACCTGGGGACCCAGGTTGACAGTGGCCTAAAGTGGTTAAGACCTTCTACATTGCCCACCTGATCATGAAGGGATTCACATCCAGATCAAGTGAGGTCATTGTTTTCACTTATCAGACCAATGATCGAGTACAATGCCCCATTCGGGATGTATCTCACCTGACACCTGCAGCAATCTGAGAGACCCCAAAAGTTCCTCACCAAACGGATAAAGGGACTCCAAAACCTGTCATATGCTGCCAGACTGAAGAAATTCCAACTCTATTCAGTTGCATACCGTCTGCTCAGAGGTGACCTGTGCCTGACATACAAGGCCATGACCAACCCGGAATTAATGGACATGCTCCACCTCAAAAAATCCAAATCCACCAAAACCACTAGAGAAAGAGACTTAAACCTTAGCACGGATATAAATAGAGGGATAGATTTATCACCCAGAGACTCCCCATGCTGTGGAATAAAATCCCGGTCCATGTGAGGCAGAGCACCTCGCTGGCTCTGTTCAAGAGAAATCTTGACCGGTGGATGGGAGATCGTAGGTTTAGAATCATCTCTGTGTCACTACTGGACAGAGGCACAACAAACTAATGGGCACAGTATTATAAATGCCCTAGGGCAGTTAGCCTAGTATAAACCTATGAACCTATTACCCTTTAGTTCAACATTCATTTTTATTCATTCAGAATACTTTCTTACTTCAGGTTTACAGACAGTTTCAGGACTGGATAGCTAGAGGCAGTGGACCAGAACTTCCTTACCATGCCATGGCAGCTCATCTACTCAACAAAATTTGTAAGCTATTGGTTGCTGTGCTTTAACAATTTGAAAATATGCCAATCCCAAAGCTACTGACATGGTGAGAGTGTTTCTTGGTTTGTTCTTCCTGACTCCCTGTGGGAGTGGTTACTGACTTGAAACTGTAGTTTTATTGGCCATTTTGGGTCAATTCCAAAACTCCTTCATCTTCCTATCTTAAAACCCTCTTTTGCGTGGTTTTGCGTGTTTTTGAGCATAGCGCAACAGCGGGCAGCGCTGCCTAATTGGGTTTAAACTATTCCTGGCTCCACAAAGTCTGCTCTTCACTTTTTCCCTTAGAACTGCTCTATCTCTCAATTTAAACACCATATTCTCATTCTAAGGCCCTTCACTGGTCCAATTAAGTAATCCTACAAGTTAGCACTATTAAACCATAAGCACTACTTACTCTTATAATCTCTACAATTACCCTGTCCTCTATTGGTCCATCTTAAATTCAGTTTCCCTATATTACTCTAGCATGTCCAAAGGTCAGTCAATGGTTTCCTCTCCAGTCCAGCTGGTGAATCTGGGAATTTTGAGGCAATGTTACAACTGTCTCATGTACACGGACAACACTCTCCTCCTCCAAACAGGTTCAAATATATGTGAGAGATGCAACTGTTTAGCCAAACTGGAGGCTGAGCTCTCTCATCTCAAAACTGGTGTAACCAGTCAGGAGGAGAAGGTAACCTCACACAACACAATTACAGTATCACATAGCCCCGCCACATCAGCGAACCAAACACATAAATACACAAAAACATACTCGGAGGCTCTAAATAAAAATCTACCTAAGCAACAGAGACCTCCAAAGCAGACATCCAAGCAAACGCTACCTCAAAACAAAATACGCACAACACATAACCCACAAAGTCAGTGTGCCAAGCAGCCACAGCCCTTAAGGCTGAATAACACACCTGATACTCTTGTAATAGGTGACTCTATTGTCAGACACACTGACGTCCCGCTCACCAGGCTGAATAAAGAGAAGGTCACGGTGAGCTGCCTGTCGGGTGCTAGGATCCGCCACATAACGCAAGCACTCAGGTCACTCCAAAGCAAATACAAATATGACTCAGTCATTGTACATGCTGGTGTGAATGACCTGAGATGTACCTCCCTGGACTACATGAAAAGAGACATAGAGGAGCTCTCTGATCATGTAGCCCAGGCTGGTATGACCCTGACCTTGAGCAGCATCTTACCCTCACCTAGAATGATGCCACAGTACAAAGACAAAATGATCGATTTTAACAACTGGCTAAAATTTTGGTGTCATTCAAAGGGGATCCAGTGTCTGTCAGCCTGGGATGACATGCTCGACAAGCCGAGTCGCTTCGCTAGGGACGGCTTGCACCTGTCACCACTGGGCTTTCGGATATTGGCAAAGGCTCTTGCCACCCCATAGTGCCTTTTTAGGCAAGGCTCAAAAGTCAAACCCACCCCATAGACAGCACAAGGAACAAGAAACTAAGGGTAATGCTGCTAAACGCCAGAAGTCTTAACCTCAAGATGCACGCACTCGAAGCTCTCCTCAGTATGGAGAATATCGATATCTGTGCAGTGACAGAAACCTGGTTCAAGGCTCCAGAGAGCATCCCAGCACTACCAGGCTATACCTCATATCATGCTTTTCGGCCCCAAGACCCGGACCGAACCACAAAAGGAGGGGAGTTTCCATATTTATCAAGGATATCCACACCTCCAGGTTAGTGGCATTGCATGAAGTATCAGAGACCATCCATGTGCAACTAACAGTGGGCAAGACTGCTTTTCAGTTTATAGCATCCTACAGACCACCCTCTCAAAGTCAGGAATCCCACTCGGCTTTCCTGAAAACATTGGAGAACATGAAGATCTCTCCGAACACCATTATATTGGGTGACTTCAACTACCCAAACATTGACTGGGACAAGCCCCAGCACCTTAGCCCAAAGGTTCCTGGAAATTATAAACTCAAATGCTATGGAACAACTAGTCACCACTCCCACAAGAGGGGACAACATACTAGACCTGATCATTACCAACATGGGGACTCTATGCTCCACACCAGAAGTATATCCCTCATTGGTAAGATCAGACCATAAATTAATTTCACTGGATGTCCACATCCCGACCCCAGCCCAGAAAACCACAGTGAAAAACTTCTCAAAAGTGAACTTCTCACTTCTCAAAACCGAAGTGGAATCCTTCAAGGCCCCAGGGCCAGTGGAAACTATGGCCCAAACTGCAGAATCCTATATAAACGCATTCTACGGATATCTCCAGGAATGCATGGATCATGCTATCCCAAACAAAACCAAGACCCAATCATCCAAAGGCAGGCATCCAGTCAGGTGGACCCCTGCCATAAATAAACTGTACAACAGAAGGAGGATGCTACTACATGATAGAGCAAAATCCCTAATAGGGAAGGCATCTCTGATCAGTACTAGCAAAAAATTACGATCCCTCATAAAATCCTCCAAGGCCAGCTTCGAGAGAAAAATTGCACAGGACACCAAAGACAATCATAAGGCTTTTTTCAGTTATGTTAGAAACCTGGGATGTAACTCCCAGACTTGTTCTGAGTTGATTCTAAATGACAAAAAATACACTGAACCCACAGACATCGCCAATATCCTGGCAGACAGGTTCAGTGCAAACTTCTCCACCCCTCCTCCCCAAAAGAGCAAGTATCTATCCCGGCAGAGGGCTGCCTCCCAAACATCTCTGATGCTCAGGTGAAGGCTGCCCTCTCCGAAGCAAAAAACACTGCTTCCATGGGACCAGATGGCGTCCTACATGAACTCCAAGAGGAACTAATCCCTCAAATAAAACAGCTATACAATCTCAGCCTCACTACAGGATATGTGCCCACAGAATGGCGTACAGCAACAGTGGTCCCACTCCATAAAGGTGGAGCCTCTATGGACCCTGGAAACTATTGCCCCATAAGCCTGACTAGCTTAGTCTGCAAGGCTATGGAGAGGATCATCATGGAGCTCATAAACAAAGACATTGGGGACCTACAGACACTAGATCCTACCCAGTTCGGCTTTATCAAGGGCAGATCCTGCCTTTTGAACCTGGTTGACTTCTTCGAAACAGTCACCAAAGCCATAGATGAAGGGAAGGTAGTCCACACAGCCTATCTGGACCTTGCAAAGGCATTTGACACACTACCCCACTCGGGCATCATAGATAAGCTATCCAGCTTAAATATAAACCCCTATGTCACAAGATGGGTTGCAAACTGGCTCAAAGACAGAACCCACAGAGTGAGAGTTGCTGGAGCCATGTCCGACTCGAAACCGGTCACAAGTGGCGTCCCACAGGGTTCTGTCCTGGGACCACTCTTGTTCGGTATATACTTTTCCGAGGTACAGGCAAACGTGGGAGGACTATGGCTCACCAAGTTCGCAGACGACTGCAAACTGGGCGCCATAATCAACTCTCCAGCTGACACAAACATCCTTCAAAAAGGTCTCACAGAGACAGATAACTGGTGCCAGTGCCATGGTTTAAAGCTAAATGCCAAAAATGTATAGTCATACCCTTTGGCAAAACAATGTGCCCACAAATTACCACATAGGCGGAAACCCATTAAGTACAGAGAAAGTTATTAGGGACCTGGGGACCCAAGTTGATAGAAATCTCTCCTTTGAAAACCATATTGCCAAAGTGCTTAGAAAGACCTTCTACATAGCCCACCTCATCACAAAGGGTTTCACATCTAGATCAAGAGAGGTAATCGTGCCCCTTTATTCATCCCTCATCAGGCCCATCATAGAATACAATGTCCCTTTTGGGATGTACCTTACCCAACACCTGCAGCAATTAGAAAGACCCCAAAAGTATCTCACCAAGAGGATCAAGGGTCTCAAACAGATGCCATATGCTGCTCGGTTAAAAAAACTCTAGCTCTACTCAGTTTCATACCACCTACTTCGAGGCGATCTATGCCTGACATACAAAGCTATGTCAAATCCAGAATTAATGGACATGCTCCACCTCAGTAAATCAAAATTCCTTAGAGCCACACGCTCGAGGGACTTGAACCTCAGCACAGAAATAAAATAGAACTTGCTGGAGGGACAGGTTCATAACCCAGAGGCTCCCTTCGCTCTGGAATAGAATTCCAGCTCATGTGAGGCAGAGCACCTCACTGAATCTCTTCAAGAAGAATCTCTATAGGTGGATGGGGGATCGTAAGTTTGTCCCAGGGATTACTCCCGTGTCACTATTAGACAGAGGCACAGTAAACTAAACCTTAAAAAGGGCACGGTATACTCAAATCAAGGGGTGGCGTAAGCCATACAGAATCGGGCTAGGCTTATAATTGCCCCAGGGCAGATAGCCTAGTATGAACCTATGAACCTATAATTCCATGGTGAGGTTGTTTCCTTTTCCATGTGTCATCTTTATTCCAGTCTTATTCAGTCCTTATACAGTTATTTGGTGGGCTGATTGTTCTGGAGTTCTCCACTTTCATAATTTTAGAGAAAACTTAATTTATCCCTCCTGGCTTCTGTCATCCTTACTAACCTGACCTTGACACTTGACCCTTTTTCTCTTTGCATCATCCCAACTACATTCCATTGAATTGCACTTGTTCTGCTCCTCCACATTTTGAAACCCTCCCTGCATCCTATTCCTAATTTATTATCATCTGGGAAACTTTTTTAAATGTATTGACCTAACTGCCTTCTACCATTGCTTCATATGGCACACAACTCCAGGTTCTTCAAATTAAATAAGTCAAAGCAAATATCACTGAGGTGTATACCCATCTCCTTGTACCTTACTTGGGTCTCTGTCATCAAAGTCCCTATGTCCTAAGACCAGAAAACCATAGTATGTTGCCACCCTATTCATTTTTTGAAACGCATATTATATTTCCTTGCCCTCTCCATAGCTTTGTGACTGCGACCGAAAGCATATCTTCAAGTGGGTTTACCTATGATTGCTGACAATATAACTCTTGGGGATACATTTTTAATGTCTTTCATCTTAACATTGACCAAGTCTGTTTTAGGGTTACACCCCCAAGTCATTTAAATGCAGCAGTGTGATATCTGTCTAAATTATTGTATTAAACTGCTTTATAGTGGCTGCACTCTATTTCATGCTGTCAATGCCCAGCTGTCTTCCTGCTAGGTTCACTAATGCCTGCTCTTCAGCCCAAATACATGTCAGAATATCCCAACAGAAACACCATTCTACCATCTGCAAGAACAACAATGGTCAATATCTGCGTACACCTACATTGTTACCATCCCTCAAGCCTGATCTTTTCATTCATGTTCTTCTGGGTTTTCATAAACCTTACCTAATATATCGTAGAAACAATTTGGAAGACCATCTGCCAACTAACGTAATCATTGTTTATGAATGTACACTCCATCACAAGGTCCAGTGCTCACCCATTTCTAAAACAATGCATAGAATAGGGAACTAGATATACATTAGACCATTTTGCAACTTTTAAAATAATCCCATCAGTATAATGCAGCCAGATTTCATTGTCCTGTGGCTATTTGAAAACCTCCCATCTTTTTTTTCCACTGGGGCTGATAGTGCAAGATGTGTCTGACTGCACAATTCAAAGGATCCTTCCTCATACCCAATTAGTTTGTCACCTGATCTGTTTTGGATGCTTTCTACCAGACCAGGACCTGCTAGCCTATGATTACCAAGTTGACCCTGTTCAGTTGTTGAAAACTTAATTTATCCCTCCTGGCTTCTGTCATCCTTACTATACTGCAGCCCAAGAGCTCCCTTATTCTAAATACTTTGTAGTAAAGCAGCAGTGTTACACTGCCGTGGGGGGCATAAATGATTTAGTTAGCACTGACCTTGTGCCACTCTCTTATGAGAGCCAAATGAAGATCCTTCCCTAGTGGCAGAAGCCTTGTTCAACCCTATAAGAGCCTTCCCACAACCTAGTACTTTGTAAAAATCTGTTAAATGGTGTGCTTGACAAGAGCAGCTTTGTGAAGCCATTTGTATTCTTACGGTCCTAGTTGCTTCATCTATGCACCACCACCAGTGCATCAGATACCTCAGTACTAGACTGCCTTGGGAAGGAATTTACAAATACCCCAAATGTTTTCTACACCCCACTGCATACCATTCTGGTACTTAGAGTTTAAGGCTCCCTCATCAACAAACCTGCATAATCATCTCCTGTCTGTCTTACCTCTTGCAGCACCACATTCTAGAACAGAATTGCCTCCAAGGCCAGTGACCAAAACCTATGTTACTGTAAGCAGGTAAGTGTCCATTGATCTTATTACTTTGACCTGGGTATCAGTATGCTGAAAAAAATTGTTTTAATTTTTTGCTTGTGCTTTACCAACTTTCTTAAGAGGGTCTGGACTGTAAACAACTTGGATAACTTCCTGTTTAGTGTATGCATTGCTGCTTGGTTATCTGAGTAAAATGTAATCCACTTACTAGCTAGTTCATTCTTAAACAGCAGTGCTGACAGCCACATTGACACAAGATCCAGGAATGTGTGATGCCCCTTTGAGCACTCTTACCCTAGTTATCTTTCCATGGGCTGGCTAACCACTGACCCCTGAGATATGTCCAATTCTTCTTGAGACAGCTGTACAAATCAGTGTCCACACTGCTGACTCAGTTCTTCTACCCAAACGGCACACCATTATATTCTTTCAAAGACTGCAGCCAGACTGCCAGATCATCCTTAACCTGTCTGAAAAGTCTCTCCCAGTGATATATTTGTCAGGTTGCAGACAACACTGTAACTAAGGACGTTATAAGCACCCAATTCAGGACCACTGCCGTATAGACAGAATTGAAAAAGGCCCAGCAGCAACATAACTTCTCGTAAGTTGATTTTTATCTTGTTTGAAGTTCCTCAATGAACCCCCTTAGCCTTATCAGTTCATCCACAGGAGCTTATAACACTGTGATGGGACAGTTTCTAGTCCTTAAAAGGCAAGCGTCTTACTTGCTCCCTCCAACTTGTACAATTCTCATGCCTACCATGTCATGTACTTACCTGGGGGACCTTAATTTTTTCCTGATGGTTTCTTTGTCTTCACCTATCAGCACGACGTTGTTCAAATAGTGCTTTGCTTTGCACCACTGCTCCTGGCACTCAATTGTCTGGTGTAGTGCTATGCTGAAACTCTCAAATGTGGTGCATGAATCAGCACATCCCATAGGTTTTGCTTTGTCAAAAATGTATTTGCTGCAAAATCTCTTGGCCAGAGTCCTCCTTGCAGATGAGTAGCAAATTAAACTCTACTTGTATGTCTAACTTAGCTAACTACAGGTGCTTAAATGTCATAATATTCTTTACTCTTTTGTCCAGAGAGACACGTACTGTTATAGTTTCTTTGTGTGTACTGTCATATACTTATGTTTCTGTAGGTGAGATAGGTATTGTATCAGCCTGTACTTCCCACGCCTCTTTTTTGGTACAAGACCTGCTGGTAACACCCTATGCAATAGGAAAGGGAAGTCTTAACTACTGTCCCTACTGGTACCTTTTTATTATATAGATGGCACTCCTTGACCACTACTGATTAAATTTCTTGCATTTTCCTTTGGTCCTAGGCCAATTTTTGTGCAATGAGAACCTGCGTCTGAAGCCCTGCACTAAAAATGGTTCATCTTCCCTATGACAACCCCTTAATAAGTGCTTTTGAGATTCCCCAGTTCACAAACATAGAATTTTTGATACAATCTGGGGGTTGCTCCTCAGCCTCTTCTGCCCTGAAATAAACCCTTCACACTGCTTCAGAGGACCCCTGTTTGACTGCCTCCCTGACATTACTGTGGTGTTCTCCCTGCCACAAGCCAGCTGGCCTTCACACCCCTAATGCAACAAGATCTGCATCGAGGTCCTTCACTTTGACTTGGTTGGTCTCCACTCTTCTGTGTCCCTTCATTGTGTAATAAGTCAAACAGGTCCCTGTATTTGCCTTTTCATACATTCTCTTTGACACCTTTAAAATATGTGCTACTGTGTGCTGATGTGTCCAGCTGACTGCTATCTGCAGTGCACAACTCCCAACTGGTGTGGCAGCTGTACCCTGACAATGACACATTTGCCCCCCTGTCATCAGGGATTCAGTTAGGAACTTGGCAACTGTGGGTCTTCTGGGCTTCCTATTGCAGTTGTTGGCTAACACGATAGTCTGTGCCTCCTCCCCTTGACTTGGCTTACGTTGCCTAGATCCAAATGATCCTTTAGTCTTATTAGACCTTTGCATCTAAAGACTCCAAAATGCCTTCCATGTGTCCATGTATATAGAAATATATATATATATATATATATATATATATATATATATATATATGCCTGTAATACATTTGGTTGGGGACACATGGGTGAAGTGAGATTCAGCTTCAGAGAAATGTAGATGTTAAGAATTACATCTATAAACAAAGAGAAGAATGCAGTGCCATGTCCATAACTTCGGTAACCTAATGCACATGGGGAAAATAATGTCCATGGCCCCCCAAGGCAACATGAGACAGCAGGCAATATGGCAGGCAACAACAGCAGGCTGGCCAGTGGGCATGTCAGTGGCAGTAAAAATGCAGTGCACAGTGGACAATGCCATTATAACTGGTGTGTGTAGCAGTACCCACCTCCTCCCCACATTGCCTAAAATGCATGATGGAGCATAACTGTGACTAAAGTAGCTTGCATGAGCTCCTCCATGCTGTAGCACACTTCTATATGTTGTAGTTAAATAAGCATGTACTGTACACTGAGCACAACTCTCATTACTTCTGCCCCCATGCACTTGGTTATTAAAGCTGTGTGCATGGCAGTGTGTGCTTCTCTTTTCCCACAGGGAATCTGCAACAGCCATATTTCTGTGTAGCTGAATGTCACTTCAGCCGTGTACCCCCGACTTAATGTACTACAAGGAAATGTCTCACTTCCTAGCTGCCTGAACTCATTATTAAATAGTGGCATACATGTGAGTTTGACTATTATTTTCTTCAGAAAATTCATATTAACACAAATCCTTTTATGCAAGTTTGTAATTTTATAAGAGCAGTAATTAAAATCTGTTCCTATTTTTGAACCTTTGTACCTTCTTTATTTTAGACTTTATCCAGATTTCCTTAGCTGAAAGGTCCAGAGGTATGCAAATGTCTTTACTGTTGCTCTATTTCAGTCTCTCACTCACACCTCTGTTTCATAAAGTGTATGCTAACACAAATCCTAATAATTAAGTAGCCTTGTACCCCGTTTATTTTAGGTTTATCCAGATATTTTGAGCTAAAAGACAACAGAGAATACCTTTCAAATGCCCAGATTTTTGCAGAATATCCAGATTTTTGACTTGTATGTTTGGTCCCATTCTCATAAAATGTTTGTTTTCTGGCAAATCACTGGGGATTGAAGTCATTAAATATTGACAGACATTTGAGTTTCAGACTTCATATTCTTCAGATAATACATGCTAATGGAAACCCTGTTGTTCTAGCAATGTTCTAACTTTATAAGAGCAATATTTAAAATCTGTCCGTATTTTTGGTCGTTTGTTCTTCATTATTTGTGGCTCTGTCCAGATTTCTTGTGCCGAGACTTTGAGAGGTATGGTCAAGAGGAATGCAAACATCTTAACTGATGTTGTTGCTGCCAGGGATCACTGTAGCTGTTCACTCTCTCTCGCACACACACACACACACACACAGTCTGTTCTGTTTCATGCATGCATTCGCGCACACTCAGACAGAAATATAAACGAACGCAGACAGACACACACAAACAGACACACACACTTTTTGGCTTCATTTATTTTACACTCACTAAACAGCAAAAGATAACGACTCAGTCAGTCTCTACTCTCATACATGCATACACTCTCACACACAAACATAAACACATACACACTTTTTTTAAAATTTTTTATAATTTTACACTCCTTAAACAGCAAAAGCACTGTTTAGTGAGTATAAAATAAAGGCAGCCATTAGTTTTTTTCAGTCTGAGCTCCATGGGAGCTTGATATGCTGCTGTGAAGCAGCGGACTTGTTTTTCAGTGGAAATTACTTGTATAATTAATACCCTGCTGGAGAACGTTCTTTCTCCAATCAGGATGAGATGTACGGATCGTCCATTTTCTAGGTGATACTAATTATCTGCTAGAGCTGACAGGCAGGAGGCAGAATTAGAACTATTGCCATGTTAACAGGATGAAAACCTAGTATGGGAGAGAGTCATTAGTTCTCAGCAGTTGCAGTGGATTATAGCAGCAGTTAGAGGGGGATATTGTTTTAGTCTTCAGGGAACTTCAGTCTGACACATCAGTGAATGAGATAATGCTGTATCAGCAGCTGTTCTATACCCAGGATCAGGAAATCTGAGTGATATTACAAAGGTTTCAAGGCCCATTCATTACTAAATCAGGGTGTACTCAATTGATAGAGTATCATGTAAGTACATGGATCCACTGGTCAATGAAAAGGGCAGAGTTAGCTATTATGGAGAAAAGATACCAGCTGCTAATGACAAAAGAGATTTACTCTGATACTATAAATGTTCAAGGCCTTCCAGACAGGCACTTGAGGAATTTATCTACAGACAGAAAGTTTCTCCCCAAGCTACGTTTCTTGATATATGTTGTCTTTCATTTAAGCATGTAAATATTTGTGTACTTTATAGGTTCATAGATATATACTAGTCTAACGACCACTAGGGCCCTTATAAGCCTAGCCACACTGCCCAAATGTGACCCACAAATTTGATTTATATAGGGATTGGTTTACTGACTGCCTCTGTTTATCAGAAAATTACCCATGCATGGGTCCAAGTTGCACTTAAATAGGGACAGAGAGGAACTCGCCAAGGCTTTCGACGTCATCCCCCACTCTGGAATTATAGACAAACTCACTAAACTAGGTATAAATCCCTATGTCATAAGATGGGTTGCCAACTGGCTCACTGACCGAACCCACACGGTGAAAGTAGCAGACTCTAAATCCAACGTCAGACCAGTGACAAGTGGAGTACCACAGGGTTCAGTCCTAGGTCCTCTCCTGTTTGGTATATACTTCTCTGAAGTACAGGCTAACACAGAAGGTCTTTGGCTAACAAAGTTCGCAGATGACTGCAAACTAGGAGCCATAATCAAATCTCCTAACGATGTGGACATCCTACAAAAAGGCCTCACTGAGACAGATGCCTGGTGTCAAAGCCATGGCCTCAAGCTCAGTGCCAAAAAGTGCATTGTCATCCCTTTTGGTAAAAACTCTGTACCCATGAACTACCACATAGGCAGTAGTCTACTTAACACTGAAAGTGTGATAAGAGACCTTGGGACACAGGTGGACAGTAGTCTCTCCTTTAATAATCACATCGCCACAGTAGTTAGGAAATCCTTCTACATGGCACACCTCATCACAAAAGGTTTTTCATCCAGGAAAAAAGAGGTAATTGTTCCTCTCTACTCATCACTCATTAGATCCATTATAGAGTACAGCGCCCCTTTTGGTATGTACCTCACAAGACCTCTACAACAACTGGAAAGGCCACAGAAATACCACACAAAGAGGATTACCGGCCTCAAACAGATGCCCTACGCAGATAGTCTTAAAAACTCTAGCTTTACTCTGTTGCATATCGCCTACTCAGAGGCGATCTCTGCCTAACATACAAAGCTATGTCAAACCCAGAGCTGTTGGACATGCTCCACATAAAGAAATCCCAATCCCATCAAGCTACACGCTCTAGGGACCTAAACCTTGTCACCACAATAAACAGAACATGCTGGAGGGATAGATTCCTGTCCCAGAGACTTCCCATACTCTGGAACAAACTACCTATCTATATCAAACAAAACTCTTCATTAGCACTCTTCAAGAAAAATCTTGATGATTGGATGGGAGATAGGAGATTCACCCCAGGGATCCCTTCTGTGGCTCTGCTTGACAGGGGCACAGGAAAATAATTTTCTTGGGTGGCAAAAGCCAGGGTACCATTTGGCTAGGCTTATATAAGCCCTAGGGCCCATAGCCTAGTACCTACCTATGAACTCTGTTTCATGTGAATGGGGAGCCTGTTCCATAGAATGGGAATTCTCTGAGAAGCATATCTATCTCTCCAGCATGTCCTATTAATGTTACAAGCAAAATGTATCTAGTAGTTCTGATGCAGATGTGCAAATGTTTCATCAAAACAAGGTCAAAGGATGCCTTGTATGCCAGGCAAAGATCACTATTGAGAAGTCTCTATGATACCAAGTAAAGAGACAGAACTTTCAGGTGAGCAGTGTAGGACATTGTGATTGCTCCTTGTATTCTTTTTGTAAGGAACCTTTGTGGACATTCCAGTTGCTGCATGTATCTGGTCAGGAACATACCGAAGGGGGCATTATACTGTATAGTGGATCTGATGATGGCCAAGTACAGTGGTATGATGACACCCCTCTTCACCTAGATGCCATGCCCTTCCTTATAAATTAAGCAACATAGAAAGATTTTCCCACTACTTTGGACACATGTTGGTCAAATACTATGTTACTGTCTACATATGTTACCATTTCCCTGACTAGTGAATCAATTTTTAAATCTTGTCATGAAGCAAAATAAAATCCTACATTTTATAATTTTATATTTTACTTCATGACGAGAATAATTGATAGATTGAATTTACATACATTTTTTACGTTTTTATGAGGTTTTGTATAAAATGGTAGGGGAAACGTGACAAGTATAGGCAACATTTTATTGGAAGTGTTTTAACCAATCATCACAATGTTTTTAGTATTTAAAAAGTTTTGGAGTTGTAAAGTGTAGATTCTGATGAAGTCCCCAGTTTGACTGGGATGAAAGCACTAAATCGTTGTTTATTCACATTAAAGGAAGGTGTAGAAACCTACTTGACCACTAGTTTTTCCAGTCCTTCCTTTGACAAAGCCAAACTGGGATGTGGATCCAGTGTCTGGAGGTCTCCCATCTCCTGACTGATAATTTCCATGATAATTCTTTCCCTGGCTTTGCAAATAGGACAAGTCAGACTAATGGGAATGTAGCTTCCAGGATCTGTTGAAGGTCCTCCATTATGAAAGAGGATGACAGTCACAGTCTTCCATTCACATGGAACAAAGATTATTTTAAGGCTATAGTCTGACTCCAGGGGTCCTGCTAAGTCATATTTTAGACTATGCAGGAGGCATCCTGGGATTTTATCAGTGCCACTGAGGACATGATCTTGGCTTTAGTGAGTGCAGCCAGTACGTGCTCTCTGATTATATTTGGAGGGGTTATGTTTGAAGGTACCTTTGGGGGATGGTTGGAGATGAGAGGGGGATAAAGTTGGAACTGAATTTGTCCACTAGCAGGTTCGCTATATTATCAGGCTCGGTGAATGTGGCACCCTAACCACCAATTCAGCACATTGTGTGCTGCTGTTGAGGTTTCAGCTGTAGAAAATGTTATGGTTATCTTTCATTTGGGAGGCTATCTTAACCTCAGAGTTGGCTTTGCTTGACCTAATTAGCCCTTTTAGTTGCTTATTTACTTTGTTGAGAGAGTTTTCATCTTTATGGGAATTACCCTTCCTGATTTTTGCCATAATTGTTTTCCTTTTGTTATATGTCCTGTTTAATTTGGGATGCCATGAAGCCAGTTTGCTTCTGGGGCTAGTCCTCTAGTAGGTACAGCAGCCTCTATGCAGCCATTGACATGGTTGTACAGAGTTTCTGAGAGAAATTCAGCATAGGCTGCTGTGTTCGGAGGGTGTTAGAGTGGCAAATTTTGACAAACCATCTCTAATAACAGGTAATTTGGCTTGAAATAGTTCCTAACTGCTACTGTTTTTTTTAACAGGATTACTGAGTTGATTTTGATTTTGAAGGTCGGACCTTAACAGGGTATACAAGATATAGGGGGGGTGCATTGTTCTCCATATTTGTGAGCATGAGGTCCAGTATGTTGGAGCCTCTAAAGACTGTATTCAATATTTGGTATTTATGAAGTCCAGCAATGTCTTTGCCCGTAGAGCTGAGCCTGTATAAGATTAGCAAAATATATATCCAAAGTAAGTGTCACCAACAACAATATAAGATAAACGCTATAGATTTAAAATGGCTGGCATGACCAAAATAGATTAAAACAGCTTTAATAAATAAAAAATAATTAAGCACTTTCATGCCACATAGGCACTTCATCAGATCATATCTCCTTTTTTAGTAAAGCTGTTTTAATCTACTATTTTGGTCATGACAGCTGTTTTATATCTGTATAAGATTCCCCATCTGTAGAGAGGTAATTAACGTCTCCCATGAGTAGGGTGTTAGGTTGGATGGTAAATGCCTGCAGTAGGTCCAGGTATGCACTGTGAGGTTCATGGGACATGGAGTGACCTATAGCTGGTTAGAATATGGTACAGGATTTTGTCTATGGTGATCTGCATGTGGAGAAACTCTAACACATCACCCTGTTTGACCAGGGTATAATTGTTATGTATGTTGGGACACCTCCAACTTTACCCATTGTGGGGACACCTCCAACTTTACCCATTGTGAGGAGGGCTTGGAGGGAGTGTATTATTTATTTTTTTTATTTAGGCTCCTGGCATTGAGCAGTAACACCTTGGAGGTTCAGTTGAGCTGGTTTTGCTATGTCGGTAGGTTGGTCAATTTAGCACTGCATGAAAAAAGACACTTGGAGTGTAGATAGTTTTAGTCAGTATTCAAAGCCTGGAGGCGGAAGGTGCAGACCACCCTGGGCAAAGCAACATGGTGTGTTGATCATGTCCTTCCAGGATGACAAATACTGGATTACCCAATGACACCAGAAAGACATCCAGTTGTTGAACTCAATCAGTTTTTGCTCATATTGTGTCATCATCCTCAGTGATGTTAATATATTGCTCAGTGCTAGGCTTATACCAGCCTGAGGCACATAATCTGAAAGCTCCATAATGTCTCTCTTCATATAGTCCAGGGAGGTACATCTTAGGTAATTTCATTGATTCATAGATTTTTACTATGCTAATGAACTGGGGTCCTTTCTAAGCCTAGCCAAGTTTTCCTGAAAGAATAATGTCCTGAATCCAAACAGGAGATTTACACCTACATGGGGTATGATGAAATCACACTGGTACCTATGGCATAATGACTTGAGTGCGTGCATGATTTTGTGGATCCTGACAACTAACAGTCATTTTCTCTTTGTTCAGTAGGGCTAGAGGGGCATCAGTATATCTTACAGTGGAGTACCCTATGATGGGAGTCCTTGGAAGTGTGTTTGATTGCCTTATCTGCTTAGTGTTTGGGGCTCCATTGAGAGTGACAGTATGTGTGGTATTAGGTGGTGTTTTTATCTGAGTGCCTTTGGGCTTGCTGATGCATAGCTTTGACAATGGGTGATCTAGGTGATCTTTGTTGTTTAGGAAGATGCTTTTAAATGCCTCACCATTCATTAGTCTATGTTTATGTTTTTGTTGTATGCTATATGAGGTGGGTGTTGTGTGTGTTGTTTCAACAACCTGATGTGCACTTGTATGTGAGAGTTTAGTTTCCAGTATAATTGTGTAAGTATGCCTTTCACATATTGTGTCTGCTTCTTTAAGGAGTACGTGGTTATCAGGTAATCTAGGTGATCTTTGTTGTTTAGGGAGATGCTTTTAAGTGCCTCACCGTTCATTAGTCTATGTTTATGTTTTTGTTGTGTGCTATATGAGGTTGGTGTTGTGTGTGTGGTTTCAACAACCTATTGTGCACTTGTATGTGAGAGTTTAGCCTCCAGTATAATTGTGTAAGTATGCCTCTCACATATTGTGTCTGCTTCTTTAAGGAGTACATGGTTATCAGTAAACATGAGACAATTGCTACATTGTCTCAAGATGCCCATATCCACCAAATTGGTTACAGAAAAGTTAGGAAATAGCATATCCATCATATTCATTCCTTTGATTTGCTAGCTAGAAGGGGGTATATTGGGGTTAGAATGCTATTAAGGGTACTTTGTTGGTGCAGACTAATAATGGTGTTTTATTGGGGCAGATTATACCAAATAGTACTAAAGTCTACTAACTTTAATGTTTATGCAATACTGAATTCTAATATATCTGTAGGTATTGCCACTTGATGCTCAACTATCTGCAGTTTTATGGACAATTCTACAGGGAAAATTGGCTTTCTGTGTTTGCTACTGTACAGGACACTGTTAACCCTTGCTAATGTGCAAAATGTATAGCAGCATAAAAAATAATAACGAGCCCTCCAGCCAATAAAATGACTACACTATGAGTCCTGTGTGTATTTCCCAACTCAGATAAACCAGACAAATACCTCCTGCCACAAGATGAATACACTCAGTCCTAATGTAAAAATCAGAGTAGAAGAGATCCACAAGTGCAATGCTAACACAAACCACTTTAACCAACTGGAAACATTTTGCTGAAGGCAATTTCAAGACAGTCTTACAGCAGTAACACTGAGAGGAAAAGCATTTTTTTACCAAAAAAAAAAAAAAATAATCAGTGGATTGCTCACATAAAAGCAGGAAACATAGCAATCACTTAAAATAAAATAAGTGTGATTTAGCAATCAGAGGTACTTAACTTTGCCTAGATGGCACTGGATACAAGTAGAACACTTCTGCAATGTCAGCTAAGACTCCATATGTTGCTGAGCTCCAGGAAAGTGAGCAGGAGCCACTATGTAGTAAGGAGGTTTACTCAAGAACAATACTGGTTTGCTGGGTGAGCACTCAGTATTATGGAGCTATGGAAATAATTATACAACAGTCAATAGTAATAAAAGAGGGGAGTGAGAGACTTTGGAAATCACATTGTCCTAAGGAGTAGAGACCAGAGACACGTTGTTGTAAAAGAACAACAGCAAGAGGTTGTTGTGGAATGGAGTAGATACAGAGTGCAAGCAGGTATCTGATAAGCAGAATATAAAATCATTGAAGCACAAATTGGACCAGAGACAATTCTCTCACTACTGAACTTATACTACAGTTTAAGGCACTAGATTATGTAGAAATGTACTAGGAACATTCTTTATGAAAAAAAAATGCAGCAGTACATGACTAAGGCACAAATCTGGTAGTAGTACATAATTCTGCCACAACTGTGAACTTAAACTACAAGACCGTGGACCAGCAGGGTTTAAAATACAAATGGATAGCTTTTGCAAGTAATTCTACTTGTGGAAATAGAAGTGCAGAATAATGCAGAAACCCAATCTTCTCACAACTGCTAATTAAAATACAAGACTAACGTCCCAGAACAAACTAAAAAATTAAATTAGACGGAACAAAGCAGAAAAGTACAAACCATACAGGTCATTATAAATATGACTTAAATATTTAAGCAGCATTAAAATAATCTAATCCTCTCCTTTTTGATGAAACGCTAGTTACTCACAGTTCCACACCTCTCCATGTCTAGTATAAAAGACACTGGGTGGGGGGTGGCTCTCTGCTAGAAATAGGCTAGCTACAGAGACATCCAGTTAAATAAAGGCAATACTGGATATCATTCAGAAACTTTAATGTGTTAGTGGGGGATTGGTGAGACACAGAATGCAACTTTAAGCAGATAAATGATAAGCAGAATATAAAAGCACTAAAGCACAAACTGGAACAGAGACAATTCTCTCACTATTGAATTTCTACTATGGTTTAAGGCACTTGACTGCAGAAATTTACCGGTAGCACTTTATGAAAAAATGCAGTCATAAATGAGGCACACATCTGGTAGTAGTGGTAGTACACAGTTTGCCACAACTGTGAATTCAGTTACACAACTATGGCCCAGCAGGTTTTAAAATGCAAACAAATAGCTTTTACAAGTAATTCTACTTGTAGAAATAGAAGCGCAGAATAATGCAGAAACACAATCTTCTCACAACTACTAATTAAATTACAAGACTAAAGTCCTAAAACAACAAAAAAAAAATGAAACCAGGTGGAATAGAATACAAAAGTACAAAATAATATCACCACACATGTCACTATGTGTGTCTTAAATACTTAAGAAAAATTTAAATTTAATTCTCTTTCCTCCTTGATGAAAAGCTAGTTACTCACAGTTCTACACTTCTCCAAGTCTTGTATAAAATTATATATATATATATGTGTGTGTATATAGATATATATATATATATATCAAACATTTTTTTTTTTAATTTTAACTATGATATGTTTTTGTCAGGACCTCCGGTTGCTGTGTTTGTGGTTGGACCCTTCTTTGTTGTAGTCACTGGCTTAGTTATTTAGAAAAAATATTATGTGTGGATTTCACATCAAAACTACATGGTTCTTTGGAGTGAAAAGGTTATATAGTATATTTGTCTCAGCTGGAGATAAGTTAAGAATAAGTTGTTAAAAAAGGCTAATATTCAGGGACAATTATATTGTATTTTGAAGGGTTAAAATTAAGCAGAAATCTATCTGGAGTTAAGATAATAATTAAAAACAGGAAACTTAAGTGATATGGTTGGAATTGTGGCTCTTATACATCTTGTGATGTTATTGGCTTGCACAGAGGATTACACAATAAATATTTATTTTTAAGATTATGAGCCTTAAATCCCACTGCCACCACTGTGATGGTAGAACAGGGTTAAAGTTCACAAATCCAAACTGCTGCCACCAGTGAGAGGACAGCAGGAGTTATAGAGCCCAAATTCACACCCTTGCCACCCAAGCTTTATTATGAGAGAGTGACTGGCCTTAACAGCTTATGGTAAAAAATGTGCTGCTACTCCTTGGTTAAGGCCAACACCTGTCATACCCAAATAAGGTGTACACTGTCTGCTCAAGAGCAGGGTTATAATCACTGATTCCCAATATTATGCTCACCTTAGTCTGTGCCTAGTGTCTTCTTACCAAGAGTAAGTGAAACTGCCTTGGGTATAGACTAAGGTGAGCAAAACATTAACAGATTATTGTTTTTTTTTGCTGCATTGTCCTGAATGATTATTGTACTTGTTTTAAGAAAAGAAGGTTCATTTTCACATCCTAAGAACTGGAATGAATTCCTGTTTTACTCTGGAATCATATACCACTCCTATAGCAATCACATGAACAACTTACACCATCCTCAGTGATTACTAAGTGACAGGGAATGGAATTCAATTGTCAGTCCATTTTTCTGTATCTCACACACAGACACACACACACAACATAGAGTTGCCAGTCCACCTGCTGTATGTCTTGGGAATATGAGAGGAAACAGGAGTAGCCAGCAAAGACCTGGTTAGACACAGAGTGGGTTTGCAGGACTCTGCACAGAAGGTTCCCTAGCTAAGAACTGAACCTATAACCTCTTGCTGTGAGGTAGCAGTGCTATTTAGTGTACCACTGGGCCAACCCAAGAACTGAATCTGCCTACTGTATTAAAATCATGTGTATAGTTTTGTTAGTATTTACATGATGCACTCAAACCTTCTGTGTACAGTTTCATTAACCTCCACATAGCACCTTCTTTTCTAAATGTATTTATATGAAATATTTCTAGTTAGCAAACAACCATATGCCATATAGTTTCGTTAGCATTCACATGGCACCTTCTTTTATAAATGTATTTGTATTAAACATTTCAAGTCAGTAAACACCCATCTGCAACCTGTCTCATGCAAATTCAAGGAAGTATATGCATTTTTGGACCATAGTATTATGACTAAACATTGAATCCTTGAATGATTTCTCCTTACAGTAACTGGACACAACTTGCAATATACTGTGAAGAGAAGTCCCTGAAATAACTTCTGTGGTCTTTTAAACTGTCTCTATTATTCTGTTAAAGTCTTCCTTTTCTGTTGCTGATGGTGAAATGACAAGCAATTCATGTCTAGCAGGAAAGTTACCCCTCATGTAATGTTTCATAGTTAAGATTTTAAAATGGAGAGCTTTCCAGGTACATTTGTGATTCCAACACCAATTTAAAATGTTCATTAACATGATATCCAGATGGTTAATGGGTTTGCTTTGGAAAAAGTAATATAAATTGTGCTAAGCATATTGAAAACCTTTACTTACAAAATTACTCAGCCTTGAGGGTTTAATTAGCCTTGTGTATGAAAATTTTATTTATTTAAAACACTGGATAATTTACTTGGAAAAATGAATCATTATACCTTTGGTGCAGTATAAGTAGAAACTGGCAAATGCTAATTTGATCTGTTGTCCAAAATACTAATGTTCTCCCATCTTTTATACGTGCAGCTGCTCCCGTGGGTCTCACCTGCTTTTTTCCCTGTAAGTAGACTTGTATGCAAGCCCTCAAGTTAATGATTTTGCTTCAGTACACTGTTGATGGTACATTATTTGTTATTCTGATACATCTTAAATTCATGTGTTGCTTCCTTTTGACTTCATAGCAGCAATTGAATGCATGCTACAATATTAGTTTTAAGTTTATCTTATTCTTAGACTATGCCAGTCTTCCTAAGGATTTCCATGAACAGTTATGATTCACATAATTTTCATCTGTCGTAATAGGAAATAAGGAGTCCTTCCTTCTTAATATTACCAGAGACAGCCAGATTTCCTTTGTTTTCTTCAAGACAATGGATAAAACACATTATTTTCAAACATTCAGTTAATACCTCATATGCTATATACTGTTACACTTCTAGTGTTTTGCCTCTGTCTTCATCAGTCGATCTGTGTGCCTTTCAGTATTTCTATGAGGTGATACTGCCAAGTATCTTCTGTGTCATAGCTATTGTTTAGATCTCACAGTTTTGAATACTGTTAATATTTTAAACACCATATTTTATTTAGGACATATAGATTCAAATTGCAGCATTAGTGCATCAAAAAGAATATCCATGCAAATTAGCCAGAACAGAGTAATTAAAAAAATAGAGGAAAATATTGTTTGTCTAATTTGAAAATTAGTGTGAATGCATTATTAAAACTGCTTGGAGCTGATTGTGGTACAAAGCTATGTCACGGTAAGCCAATAGGCTATAACATAAATTATACATTACCATTATAAGGGAATATACATATTATAATGTTTAGACCTTGTAATTTAGTAGGGCTTGGTGAAATAATATTCTGAGGACTGAATATTAATCAAACCATGTTATTCTGTGCTGACAAATGAGGTATACATGAAGGATGGTGATATTTTTTAACTATGTTAGTTAAAAATTACTTGCCATAGCTATATAATGAATATCAGATGAAAACAGCTCTTAGACAAGTTAGGTCATTTTTAATAGAATAAAATAAAAATGGTAATACATCAGATGAAAGAATTACAAGGCATAAAGGAAGATTGGATAGTTTGCAAGTAATTAGAGCAGTGGAACTGTATGTTCATAAAATGCTGGAAACTTATACAAAAAACCTAGAGTATCACGGCCATTAAAGTAAAATGAGTATATGTTAAAGCACTACTTATGATTGTTGTAACAAATGTGATAATGCATAGAGCATAAACATGCACAACATTACATGTGGCAATTGTATACTGAATTTCACAAACTGGACCCAGAAGATTCCACAAAGCAGATAGCTAACAAGATTATTTTCTTCTGTTTTACAGTTTCCTTATTTAGTGTAATAATAGAAATATAATCACAAAAACCTTGATAGGCTTTATTCTTTTACTGTACTTTAGGGCTGGGTGTATATCTATAATTTGTTCATGTGTGTAAGTTTGTACATTTTATTACATCTTACAAGTGTGTAAGTTTGTACATTTTATTAACTCTTACACCCCAGGGAAAACATGTAAGTACAGGCTGAGTCATCTAGTCTCTCATTTCGTTATCTGTTTGACAAGCTACAGATCCTAATTAACTTCAATTTTTTCAGTCTGGACAAAAATTCATTTATGTGTAGGTCATGCAATCCTGAACCTAACTACTAATTAGTATCCCTATTGGAAAAGACTCCTTATATATTCTGCAAGTCATAACACCTGATGTCTTTTAAGATAAACATCACATTAACCTTTTATTAATAAACAGATAAAATATTGCATTGAATCTTAAAAGTGTCCATAAATACAAATAAATAAATAATCACCTGTTATCCATATAGTTTAATTTATCCATGGTTATACCTAGAGATGTAGAACCTTGGAGGGAGAAATAAAAGTGAAGTCATGTCTGATAAAACTGAGACCATAGCCATTTCCCCTTTATAATGTCCTTATAAGACCAAATATACCGAATATGCACACATTTAAGACCTCTGTCTTCCAGTTCTCATTATGCTGTAGCATTTGGCAGGTATAATTTTTGGTGAAGTAACTATGCAGTCATAACACCGATCACTGATAAAGGGCTGCCAAGCAGTAGTTACTTTAACTTCTGTTTTGTGGTATTGCTCTAGTGTTGTATATTTGCTGTCAGAGCAATGAACAGGATTATAAGTATGCAGACTATAACTAACACAACATAAACTTAGCAGAACAGTTTGTTTCCTTCAGCCCTGACTACCACAACCAGTGCACTTCCAGTGGAATATAAGTAACCAGCCACATTAAAGTTAAGAACACAACAGTTATTAGCCTCTTCTACATATTAGCATAGACTTGTGGTTGATGCATGCATTTCTGTCACTGTACATTTACTCTGAGGGCTTGAAGTAGAAGTTGTTGCTTTTTCATTTATTGATAGATTATCAATTCTAATCTGATGTTCATTGATAACTTGCTTAACTAATGTACAGTACATGTGTTGTCCTGCTGTATGAAGGGTATATAATCTGTTTTCTGATAATCTATTTTCTTTACCCATAGTATCCCAAAAATCTTATTCCATAAGGCTTAAATTCTCTGACTATCCCACATATTGTGTAGTTCAATGGCTAAGGCCTCTCCAAATATGGAGCAGGTAACAACAGCAATTGTCTTTTTCTGCAGTACAATAAACATAGAGAAGGATGGATGTCAGAGGTTGAAGTTTAGCTGCTTAGATATCCACCACATACGTTTGCTTACTGTTTCTGTATAGTTTCCATTTTCTGTGATATTTTAAGTTTGGCAAGGTTTTATATTTTAATGTATTTTAGTTATTTATCCATTAATTTATTTAGTGTTTATTAACCTGAATAGCGGACTAGTCCTAAATGGCTTGTATCTGCCACAGCCATAGAGAAAAGCAGTACAACAAAGAAACAGAAGAGATGCATAACAAATTATAAAAAATTTAATCTAAGAAACATCACTTAAACAGCAAATACATGAACTACCATAAAGCCCTAAACCTTAACAATACATTAGTAAAAATTGCATTTGTTGCAGTAACAAAAAGGAAAAAATGTAAGAATTACAAAAAAAAGTATAATAAATATTACATCAAGTTCAAATGCTCTCCCACATCTCCCCTCTTCCATTTCATTAATTTTCTCTTTTTCTTACGACAGAAAGTTAATACATGTTGCATCCCATGCATATAGTTTATGGTTCCCTTTATATTAGGCATTAGAGACTGCTATCTTTTGTCATAATTGATACACCCATTCTTTTAGATTTGATCTCAACTCATGCAAATGATCCTATGCCTTATTGAGGAATCCTAACTCAGCTCCAAGGGTTAGTGGCAGCTAAGTGAAAGGTAAGGTGACAGATCATGACTCATAAAACTGGATCAATGAGCCATAAGCTGATTAATGGTTACTGATTCCCCCAATAGGTGTACCCACAATCCAGAAAAAGATGATATTAAGAGTATTTCACGCAGTAGGTATTCCCTGCAGTTTAGTATTGCACTTAGATATAATACCACTTTTCTGCATTCAGTTTATCAAAATGTACTGTCCTGTGCAACTGTAGAAAACACAATGAATCTTTGTATAATGTAATTCATAATAAGTTCAAAAACCCTACCTGGACATCTCCCAGGTAGTTTAATGAGCAGTACCCAATGTCACTGCAGAGTCACTTTTCTGGGAAAAAAAGTAATGTGTAAAGCAGCCTGCCATTTTAAGATTAGGTTCCCCATAAGACTTGCTTGGTATCATACGGTTCTTCCTGCTTCAGCAGTTGCTGTTACTTTAGTAACTGGATGCATCTAGAACTGACTCATATATCTGTGTTTTGCCAGTTGCCATTGAATCTGGGGTGTGTGGAGTAATCCTTAATGAAGTCAAAGGCCACTTCATGTTAGAATGAGACTAAGAAGCCCTCATGGACGTGCTAACAAAGCAGAAAAATACCCCAGTATTCCTGTTACACATAAGGTGCATCCATCTTCTCCACACCACTAACAGGTTAGTAACAATGGAAAGATTAGAGACCTTTGACAAAAAAGCAAATTAAAACAGCAAAATGGCTCAACTGAAGAAAAATAAGTGACAAAATATATGAAGCAGTTCATAAATCAGTTATTTTAACAAAATAAGCAAAGGATTTAGGATGCAAAACACCACCTAATTTGATGACAGAAATAAAAAGAAAAATCTCTGAGACAAATCCATTTACGTTTTGAGTACCATGGCAAATGCTGAATATTTGCAGCAAATGAACATCAGCCATCATCTTTTTTTGAGTACAGTTATCAGTGCATCATGGCATCCATACTTCATTTGCACCCCAGCAACATTGTTTCTATAGGGAGTTTGGCAGTAAATTGGAAACAATGGCTACAAAATATTCTCTCTTTACTACTGTAGTTGGTATAACAGAAAAAATGAAGAGGTATAAGTCAGCCCTTTTCTTTATCTTACTGGAGATCGTGTCATTAATGTATTTAATGTTTTATGTTACCACAGAGCAGCAACTTGATTTCTTTCTCATAAGGACAAATTAAGCAATTTTGTGATGCTAAAAATACATTGTAAGCTTGCCATTTAGTTTTCCCAAAAATCAAAGGCTGTTGATGCCTTTGCAACTTAATTGAGACATAGAAGTAAAGGCTGTGAGATTGTAGAGCTACAAGATTTATTGCTGAAAGAATTGTTTATAGTCTAAAAATAACAGTAAGAAGCAAATGTGTGTCTCGAGTCTAAGCTCTTACTTGAAAAAGCTGTGGGTTTAAAGCAGTGGAACTTAACCAGACACCAAATGAAGGAGCTTGCTGAGGATTTGGTTGTGTGTATTAGATGAAAATGAAGCAAAAAATAAGCAGTATAAATCAGAGGTGGGAAAGTATCATTTGACAAATGCTTCAAACTGTGTAGCAGCAGCAGGTCGGATTATGCTTAGCACTTTGGGCAGGACTTGATGCCATTGTGAATGAAAAGCATTCAGACAGATGTCATGTTGTTCAAGGTGTGGTTATTGGTCTGATGAGAAACCATGAATACAGACTGAAGAATCTGTGGACTGCTTAATCATTTATTTTTAAATGTGGAAAAATAAGACAAGTGGAGAAAGTCAGATAAATATTTTCAAGTGCGTGCTAGAAATAAAGCTATTGTTGGTGCAGTTGATGAACTGAGCTGTTCCAAGATAGAAAAATAATTGTTAATGCAGTTGTTAATGTGTTATGCATACTGTTTCTTCACTGAGAACAGTTCTGTCATTATGAGAATCATTGGACTGAAAAACTGACTACACATGACAGATTTTTTAGGCTTGATACAAGTGCAACACATAATATCCTAAAAGTATATTTAGAGACTTGGACTTAAAGAGCACTGTAACTTAGTCCAAAACTATATCACTGTCTCGCTCTAGTCATAAGATAACTTCATTGCCTCAGAAAGAACTGTGCTGTGCTAATAAATATAAAACTGACAATCATATGTTTCAAATTGTGTCAGAGCAACATCCAAATATGTTGGGCAGCATGACTTGTGAGGAATTGGGTATGATCAATTCAGTGTTGCAGTTACATTTGCAGTGCATCAGGCATAGTATGCAGTTAATCAGTACAATCACTTCTAGACATGAACAATGAAGGATTTGCAGCAGCACAGTGATGGTCTCTGACACGTTCATGAAGCAGTCAAGTTTGCACTGTAATGAAGGCAATGGTTCAGAACATTGTGAAGGCAGTAGTTTGTAAATTCCTCAGTGGAATGAGCTGCACATTTATGTAGCACAGTTTGTTAAGCCAAAACCCAAATTCAATATGGAAAGCCTGATGCTAACAAATATACTATATTTCATTTGATAACTTTGACAATATGCTGACTTATTTACAGGTTTTGACTGTATAACTGGTGAATACAGTATAAAAATAAATTCAGAAACATCAGTTATTCATGCAATGTGAAGGGTATCTGTAGTGTTGAGGCAGAAATTTGAAAATAAATTAAAATGAATGAAGGAAACATAATTACAATACAAATTGGGCCTACTCCGTGAATCAATGGCATAGTGACAGTTTTCAACGCAACAAGATCAAAATATGTATTGTTCAACAAGATTTGAATAAGCCAAACTTTAAAGGCAGGTATTTTCAGTACTTAAAGCAAAACAAGGCTTCTAGCAAATTAAATTTGACCCAGGCAGCTCAAGACTGCATATATGTAATACTGCATGTGTCAATAGTTTCCTATGGATGCTATTCAGAATTTCATCAGTTTGGGAGGTATTGGGAGATAGAGATGACTGAAGGTTTGAAAAATGTCACAGACATCATTAGTGGCATACTGGTATGGGGTGACCTTAAGGAACAGCACTGTATGAGACTGAAAACATTTATCTGACAGTCTGAGACATAACCTAGTACTACGTATGGAAAACATCAAATGCATGGGACATGTTCTAGCTAGTCAAAGTATTCAGCCTAATCTTGTAGAAGTAAGAACTGCTGTACATGTTGAATGACCATTAAAATAGCTGCTAAAATTCTTGAGTATAGTACATTATCTTTACAAGCCTAGTCTTAATCAGAAGATTTCAAACTACTTTTTAGAATGGTATGCTATGACATTAAGATCTATCACATTTTTTCAGTGAAACTCTTGCATTATGGTATAATGATGGAATTAAGTTTTACTGCAGGTTGATGCTAGTCAGTTAGGCATTTCAAAAGAGTACTTGGAACAACCTAATGCCTATAGCTTCAAAGCAGTGAATGATTCCCAAACACAATATGATCAGATGCAGAGAGAGAGAGAGAGAAAGAGACCTTTTGGTTGTTGTTTATAGATGTGACAAGTTCTGTGACTTTATGCACACCTCTTTGTATCAAAATCAACACACACCACTTCTTAGTATTTTTGTAACCCACTAAACAAACCGCATTTACACTTGTAGAGTTTTTGTCCTAAGATTTGTGACCTAACTGTTGTGTATAAACCTGACAAGAAGATGTAAAATTTTATGTATTGTCAAGTATCTCTTAAAGCAAGGATAATATTTTGAGTCTTGACTTAAGATATATGGACATCACTTCTATGTATCTGTACTTAGAGGTGTATATAAAGTACTTAAAACATAAAACAATAACTTGAAATTAAAATGCTGATAAATATGATATTGTCAGGATTGCCAGATGAAAAAAAAAATGTTCCACTTCCCATCTAAATGTATATTTTTCATAATGAGATTCATGTTTCAAAAAGACTGTTATTCAGATCCATCAAATTGACTGTAGAAGCCATTTACACAGAACTACAGCTAGTTGGTATAATGTTCCAGAATGAAGTTGAGGGCCAAAAAAAAAAGAAAATTAACCTTCACAACAGGCTAAGCTGAAGTTGGCATAATAAGTGTTGCTGACTGGCCATTTAAAAGAAACAGTGGCCTCAGTAGTGTATTTCATTACGGTCAACACACTTCAAGAAAGACCCCCCTACTCTACAGCTGTGCTAGGGAAAACATGACTGCCCAGCTAAAATAGTACCCACAGTAATTTAATTCACTTGTTTCAAACCACACCCATCTATAAGTCTCCAACCTTACAGATGAGTTGAAGTAATAGAGTAAACATGACTGGCTTGCCAGTAAAATGAAATACATTCCAATCTATTTCAAACCCATCCAGTCCCTTACCTCATAATAGCCACAATCGGAGTGGATATGGTAAGTATAACTGACTGGCCATTTGGAAAACACATTTCCCATTGTTTCAGACAAACCACTTACAACATCCTTACCACCCTAGCAATAGTCATAACTGGGGTATATAGGGTAAACACCAATGGCTAGCAGAGAGGGAGAAATAGTGGTAAGAGTAATATATCTCAATTTTTGTCAAAAAATCATATTGAACAAGTCTCTACAATAAAGATGATTCAGTGGTCAGTTGAGAAAAATATTGCCCACAATTATGTATCACAGCCTGCTTCAGACACATCCTGACAGCCTCAAATAACTCCAAAATAGCTACAGTACAGTGGGTAGAATGAACATGACTGACTGGCTAGTTGAAAAAAATAGTGTATTTAGTAATGTTTTTCAGAATGATTTAAAAAACACATATCAAGAAAACCTTGCCACCAGAGCAGCCACATATACAGCAAGCCTCCTACCCCACAACATTACAGTGGTTGTAGTTAAAGTAAAGTTAACTGATCAGTTTTAAGAACTAACACTACAGTAATATAACTTGTTTCATATCACACACATCAAGCAAATCCACCCACTTCCACAACAACCACAAGAGCAATTTGTCCAGTAAATATGACTGCCAGGCCAGGTGAGAGAAATAGTGACCATAGCAATGTGTTTTAGCCTGCTTCATATAATACATATGAGTCAGCCCCCAAATGATTGATTGTTTAGTTAAGAAAAATGTTTCCCACAGTTATGTATTCCATCTTCTTAAAAATACATATACATCAAGCCCCACTATCCTCATAGCAACCATAGTTGGAATGGATACAGTAATGATAACTGGCTGTTTGAAAAGAATGTTGCTTACAGTTATATAATTCAGCTTGTTTAAAACTCATCAAGAATCCTGCTTTCATAATCTTCACTCAGTCATCTCCCCTTGATAACAGACATCTTTATGGGAAAACTGCATGCTTTTTATATGGGAACTATATTTTTAATAACTACATGATGTCCTTCAAGGATGCATCTGCAGTCCTAACAAATGGGTTGTCCTGCCTCAGGCAGCCCTTCGGTCGGCCGGATTCCAAAGTCTGGGTCTGGCCTCGGCTGATGTCGCACTTCACCCGACGTCATAGCTGCTGTCAATTGGGTATAAAGGCATCAGCCGACGCCATTTTCCTCAGTCTTTCTTGCCGTGCGGTGCCCGAAGCAGAAGCTGTTCGCAAGTGCCGGTCGGTCAGATCCAGAGATTTCTACTACCGAAGACTTCTAAAAGCTAAGTACCCCATTGGGGACTCTTTCTTGCCTCAGCCGATGTCAGAAAAAGTGAATAATTGTTTAACTTGTGGGAAACAAATACCTCATAAGGATTTCCACTCTTACTGCCTTCCTTGCTTAGGCCCAGACCACGACGTAGCAGCTTGTCTGGCCTTTGCTTCCTTCAACCGACGGACACTTAGACGTCGGTCGGAGTTTGCAGAGGAGTTTTTTGGTCCCGCTTTTGCTTACAAAATGCCGTCGAAGACTCCGACTTCACAATTAGCTAAAAAGCGTAAGGAAAAGGACCGACACTCGCGGTCCGCGGTTTCGGCCGAAACTACGGCTAAGCCAACCGCAAGTGTCTCGGTTTCGGCTGAAACCGAGTCCTCGGTTCTTCCTTCGGCCGAAAGCATACCTCCGACAGCCGAGGCCTCACACAGCATGGTCGAATCTGCTACTGAAATTTCTCCTGCTGTAGCAGGCACCCAGGATTTATCAGATACTATCCCCTTAGACATATCTACTCCTGCACGTGGAGCTGCTAGGCCCCCTGCATCCATGTCTATCAAGGCTTTCTCTAGGGCTAAAGCAGCTAAATCTTCTAAGGCTTTGCCTACTAAAACCCCCTCACACAGGCCTAGCTCTAGTTCCCAAATGCTCAGCCTAGCAGAGGATCTCATTTCTTTGATCAGGGGATCCCAACCTCACCCTGACAGGGCCTCTCATCCCCCTCCAGAGAAGAGGCCTAGAGCAGAGCCCCCTGAGCCAGTTTCAACGGATTATTCCTCTGATGACTCAGAAAACTCAAATCCTCCAGAAGGCCCTTATTCTCCATATGAGGACTCTGACGCAGAAGACTCCATCCCTTCTCCCTCTCCTCCTGAGGAATTTTCTTTTGGGGAAACCTTGCATGCTATGAGAGAACAATTTCAATGGCAGGGCCAGGATTTTTCAGATTCTAGGAAACGGCTAAGGACCTTTCTACATTTGCCACAGCATAGGCCTTTAGCCATTCCTCCAGTACTTACAGTTGTGGATGATGCATTTAATGATGCTTGTACTGCCCCTGACTCTCTTCCCTTCTAAGCCCGACAGATACTACAGGGTCCTGGACATACATTATCACTTGTATAAGGCTCCTATTGCAGATCCTGAAACTATTTCTCAGGGCCCCAAAGCTGTAGCAACCACCAAAAACCCCCTCCCCTCTGAAAGAGAATCTAGAGCATTAGAGAGATGGGGTAAAAAAGTTTATACTTCTGCTACTCTTTCGGCTAGGGCCTTAAACTGTCAATTCCACATGATTCAGTATCAGGAATTTCTGTTAGACCAGCTAAATAAAAAGCTATCCTCTCCTGAACCTATAGACCGTAAGTCCCTTCAGGATTTGGTACATAACACTCAGCAGGTCAGTAATCATTCCTTAAAATGCGGCTATGATGCACTGGAGGCTTCCTTTAGATCAGCTATGACTGGTACAGTGATCAGAAGGCATGCATGGTTAAAAGAGCAATCCTTACCAGACCATGTAAAGTCAAAGCTCTTAGATGCTCCCATGGAGAAACTCAGTTTGTTTGGCTCCCCTGCACAGCAAGTGTTAAAGAAGGTGGAAGAAAAAGCAAAATCTGTCCAAACAGTCAAGGATTTCTTGCAGGTCCAGCCTCCTAGGTTTAGTAGAAATTGGCCTTCAAAGAATTGGTCCTTTCCAGACACCTCCAGAGCACAGAGAGGCAGAAATAGGCGCCCAAGAGGCAGAGGTCAATCCAGAGGTGCCTACAGGGGACGTCAGTGGCAGCCTAACAACCAGAGGGGTACTGCCACAGATCCAGCTACTACCACTTCCACAGGACAGTCACAGTGACTTGGCTCTGATACCACCTACCAGGGAACAACTGGAAGCACCCTTAGGCGGAAAGCTAGCCTTATTTTCAGTAAACTGGCATTACATTACAAGAGACAAATGGATTTTACAGACAATAGACAAAGGTTACAGGTTTCACTTCCATACTCTACCAAGGAAGAGAGGAATGCCAAACCTACCACCAAACCAAAGAACAAACGCTCTAGGACAAATCAACCACTTACTAAGGATGAGAGCTATAGAAAAGGTACTGTCTATGGAACAAGGGCAAGGATTTTATTCCAGACTTTTCCTGGTGCCAAGAAAAGAAAACCAATGGAGACCTATTCTCGACCTGTCCGCTCTGAACACATATCTTATTGTTCCAAAATTCAAAATGCTGACCCTACAGCAGCTTCTTCCCATGCTGGGCAAGGAGTCTTGGCTGGTGACTCTAGATCTCAAGGAGGCATACCTGCATGTCCCTATACGACCAGATTGCAGAAGATACCTCAGATTTCTTGCAGGATCAGAGCATTATCAATTCTCAGCATTGCCCTTTGGCTTATCTACTGCGCCCAGAGTATTCACGAAATGCCTGGCATCAGTAATTGCTCATTGCAGGCTACAGGGAATTCAAATTTATCCATACCTGGACGATTGCCTGATACAAGCGGACAACAAAAACAAATTAACAAAAGATTTGGAAAAGGTTATTCACCTACTGCAAGCCCTGGGATACACAGTCAGCATAAAAAAGTCAAGACTGGTACCATCCCAAAGGATTACATTCTTGGGTGCAGAACTGGACACATCAAATCAAATGGCATTTCTCACAGCAGAAAAGCGAAAGCAACTACCACTCTACTTCATGGCATTAACAACGCAGAACCAGCTTACAGCAAGAAAAGTCCTGCAAGCCCTGGGGTACATGGCATCCTGCATAATATTGATCCCACATGCCAGACTACATATGAGGAAGTTGCAATGGTACCTGAGGAATTTATGGTCTCAGCACAAGCACAGCCTAGAAACCCAAATTCCAATACTTCCATGCCTGAAGCAAGAATTCCTGTGGTGGGCACAGGCCTGTCAGTTGAACAAAGGACTGCCTTTCCACAGCCCTCACCCAAACCAGACTATCACCACGGATGCCTCGGACCTCGGTTGGGGGGCACACATGGTGGACAAGTGTATACAAGGCCTATGGACACAAGACCAGCTGAACCTACACATAAATCAAAAAGAGATGCTGGCAGTAAAACAGGCAATTCAGACATTCAGACCGTTTCTTCAACAAGGTCATTTGCTGATAAGGACGGACAACACCACAGTTATGTGGTATATCAACAAGCAGGAGGCACATTCATATCCTCTATGCCGGATGGCAATGGACCTGTGGAATGTGGCCCTGAACCTCAACATCCAGCTCCAGGCCATATTTGTGCCAGGAAAAGAAAATATACTAGCAGACACCTTAAGCAGAACTACCACGGATGCCCACGAATGGATGCTGCATCCAGACATCTTCAAATCCATTACAAAGAAATGGGGGCTACCAGAGATAGACCTTTTCGCATCCCCACACAACCACCAATTGAGGAAATTCTGCACAAGGACATGCCACCCACTTGCTTGGAAGGTGGACTCCCTATCCTTCAGTTGGAAAAGCCTAACAGCATATGCATTCCCACCTCTTCCTTTGATGCACAAAGTGCTACTGAAGATCAAAGAAGATCAACCAAGGATCATACTGATAGCTCCAGACTGTCCGAGGCAGCATTGGTACTCACTTCTGAGGAGTATGTCTCGGGCACACGCATGGCCTCTACCTCTAGTTCCTTTACTGCTAACGCAGAACAACTTCAAGATCCTGCATCCAAACTTGAAAACACTGCAGCTAGCTGCTTGGAATCTTACATAAAACAAAATAACCCAGAATTATCTCAGAGGGTTAAAGACATTATCCTGGAGGCTCGCAGACCCTCCACAAGGAAAACTTATTCAGCAAAATGGAAAAGATACCTCATTTGGAGTGCAGCAAAAGGAGAAAATGTATCATTGGCAAACACAGCTAACATCCTGGAATATTTAGCAGAACTCTTCCACAATGGCCTGTCTTACTCTTCCATCAAGATTCATGCATCAGCAATTTCAGCAGAATATAACATGGATCCTCCAGTCTTCTCTCATCCTCTACTCAGGCAGTTTCTGAGAGGAATTAAAAATGTAAAGCCTCCAAGGAAGCCACCTTTGCCTACATGGGACCTGAACTTTGTGCTAGAAAAGTTAACACTTCCCCCTTTTGAACCAGCAGCAACAGCAGAATTACAGTTCTTATCTTGGGAAACTGCTTTCCTGCTTGCAATCACTTCAGCAAGAAGGGTTTCTGAATTACAGGCATTAATGGCAGTACAGCCCTTCCTTATCTTCCATCAGGATAGAGTGTCCTTGAGAACTAACCCTACTTTTATGCCAAAGGTGGTCTCCAGGGTATCATTGAACCAAGCAATCCACCTACCAACTTTCTTTCCCAACCCACAGAACAGGGGGGAAAGACTACTGCATACCTTGGATGTACATAGACAATTGCGCTACTACCTGGACAGAACCAAGAACAATAGAAAAACTGACCAGCTCCTGGTAGCATATGCAGCAGGAATGGAAGGAAAAGCAATTTCAAAACAGACAATCTCAAAATGGATAGGAAATTGCATTAGATTCTGTTACTCTTTTCATGGTAAGACAACTCCAGACAACATCAGGCCTCACTCCACAAGGGCTACAGCCACTACTACAGCTTTCTTACGAGGAGTGGCTACCAAAGACATTTTAGAGGCTGCTACTTGGAGCTCCGTGCATACATTTGCCAAGCATTATAATCTGCCTTTATACTCCAGATCCCAAGCAGGTTTTGCCACTGCTGTTTTGCAAGGGATCTTAACTACACCATAATCTTTTTAGTGCCTCCTCCCCCAGTTTGGCTATGGTATTCTACCCATTTGTTAGGACTGCAGATGCATCCTTGAAGGACATAGTACAGTTTTGTACCTACTATAAATGTAGATGTCCGAGAGGTATGCATCTGCAGTCAGGATTACCCACCCTCCTTCCCCTCTGTGGTACTCCTAGGGTATTTGCCCATCTTGTAGCTAGCTGGGGGAATCTATTATGGTGTATTTGTTTGTATATATGTATATACATGTTTATATTGTTTGCTCTCTACTGTTTGGAATCATTTGCATTTATCCAAATTTAGCCTTCCTAGAGGGCACCTGGCATCTGGGGCAAGAAACACTGAGGAAAATGGCGTCAGCTGATGCCTTTATACCCAATTGACAGCAGCTATGACGTCGGGTGAAGTGCGACATCAGCCGAGGCCAGACCCAGACTTTGGAATCCGGCCGACCGAAGGGCTGCCTGAGGCAGGACAACCCATTTGTTAGGACTGCAGATGCATACCTCTCGGACATCTACATTTATGGTAGGTACAAAACTGTACTTTCTTAGGGGTATCATATGTTGCCAGTTGCTTGTTGAAGCAACACGACTTCCACTGCAGGTGTGTGTTGTGTTCATAGGTAAGTACTTGGCTAGCTGCCCTTGTGGTCCATTTTAAGCCTAGACAATTTCCCTTTCAAAGGCGAATACCTTCTTCAGACATACTTCACCCTTCTTGTAAAGTCATGTGTTTCAAGGCATATGTCTTGTTCAAACTTCTTGTACTCTCAGTTGCCAGTATGTGAGCTGTAGATAAGTCAAGAGTACCAGAGACTGGCAGTATTCACAATATGTGGACATAAAGAGGACAAAAATAATCACACTTCTGTAGAAGCAATTTTGCATTTAGATACAAAGCTATGAGGTGGTGAAACTGATCTGGGGTGGTGGGAATCAGCAAATGACACATGAGTTATATACAGAAACCATAAGAAAAGTAGAAACGTCCATTTTCATATACATTTGTGCTGTTGCCTTAAATTAAATCATAATCAGAAGTAGGTCTACACTGGTGAAGACATGCTGCTATGTTAGCAGTCTCCTATTTTGTCTTCATTTTAGGAAGAGTATCCCTCAACATTCCATTTGTTTGTTTGCTTGTTAGTTTGTCTCACACCAAAATTCAATGTAATCTTGTGTGCTGCAAGAGGCTTTCCTGTATAGACAGTCTTATTAGAAGCATCCCTCTGTTATTTGAGCCTGTTATGGTCCTCATAGGTCTTATGAATGGAGTAATCTACAGTTTTTTCTACTACTCCTTTTGGCTTTTCCTGTTAGGGATTGCCACAGTGGAACATCAGGCTGCAGAATGATTGGCAGTGGGGTTTTACTGTGTCGAGTTTCCAGCCAGTGCTCAACCTTCCACAGAAGGCACACACATGCACACACTCACACCTAGGGCCAATTCAGAGTGTCCAATCCACCAGCAGCATGTGTTGAGAAGGTGGGAGGAAAACGGAACACTCAGAGGAAACCCACACAAACACAGAGAGGACATGCAGACTCCACACAGAAGACACCCCAGCTGAGAATCAAACCGGAGAACCTCTTGCAATGAGGTGGCAATGCTAACTGCTGCACCACTGTAGCACCCAGTAATGTACTGTTCTTTGAATAACAAAATACTATTATTGTTATTATTTGTAGTAGTAATAATAGAAGCAATTATGTGCATAATAAAATATTATAAATAGTAATAATAATAGTAGTAGTATTGTTATCATCATCATTATCCCCAGAAAATACAATTGTGTAAAATTTTAATAAAACATTTCAAACTATATACACATTTCCTAACAGGAACAGAAGAAACAAGAAAGGTAACTTTACTGTCATGGTGACTTCAGTTAATGGTCTACTGTTATAGTAATTATACTTACAAATGGCTGTACCATCCTCTTCAGAGAGGGTCACTGTAACAGTGTATTATACTCTTTAGGTACATTCCTAAATAGTAAGAAAGTTTGGGAGATGTAAAAAGGTTGCAATTCTATATGAGAGCTTGTACTTGATAGCTACTAAATTGTTCAGTGTTGTTTGCCAGAGAGGATTAATGCATAAGTCCAAGGTCAACAAGTTGAATACTTTACTGTGTTGATAGTTTTTCACTTTGATCACTGTCAAACACAACAATGTATTCTTGTAAGAGGTGTCAAAGCAGATTGCATATTCAAGCAAAGGACAATTATGTGATAATTTTTAAATGGTGGTTATTATGATTTGCACAGAAGGACTGTGCAAGTGTATGAGAACAACACATTGAAATGATTACTTTGTCTTTATTTGTTCATTTTGATTAGAGTCAACCTCCAGAGACATACACAGTCAGAAAGTACATTTTCTGGAGCACAGGGAGACAGGTTGTGTGTGAGGGGAAGTGATATTACACTGACTGCTGTTGAACATTTATAAGTATGGCTTAGGCAATAGGAGTGCACTTGGTTGACAACAGCAAGTTAACATACAATACTGTGGCCATTGTTTAATTTTTTTGATCACACAAACATCTGTAGTATGCAGAGATAGTGGTTGTCTTTGTTGTAGAAGAGAGACAGGCTGTGTGTGAAAGCAAGTGATGTTACAGTTTAGTTAATCAGTGTTAAAGGTCATCACTGTGGCTTGCTAAAAATGGATACTGCTTGTACTTGAGAGCAGAAAGTTGAAATATATCACTGTGGACATTTTTTTTATTTTCATCTTAGTAAAACATTGGTGCTATACCCACTCGAGAAGTAGTTATATTTAGGTGGAAGTAAGCTGTGTGTAAAGGCAGGGGCATTATACCCTATCACTGCTACTGCTAAATGATGATCTGTTTGGCTTGTCAGAGGGGAAAAGTACATGTGCGAGAATAACAAATTGGCCATTATTGATTTTACTTTAATCAGAAATAACTGTAGTCAAAGGTAAACTTTAGCTAGGGTGCAGTGTTAAAATAGTTTCATTCTTGGGGGTGAGGGTGGCAGTGTCTGAATGAATGTGACTGATCGGTGATGTCATTTAATCACAATTATTGCTATGGCTTGTTGGGGCAATGTGAGTGTCTAGGAGACTTATTCACTGTTAAAGTAAGTGTAATTTGCCAGAAAGGATATACTCTTTTAAGAATGCCTAAAAAGAACTGAATCTTGCATTTTTCATGTTAGAGACGCATTGGACACATGACCCACATTGCAGCTTTAGATTTTTATTTTATAATTATAATTTCACAACTTCCCCACTGCAGATACTTTTAGAATCAGTTTGTATAACATTTGAGTTACACCTAGACATTTATTAGCTAGCTGTTGGATTACCTCTGCTCCTAAAACATTTTCTAGGTATAGTTGTAATTGAATAGCCAAGCTTGTTATACAACAGTTTTACTAGCAGATATATTAACATTTTCAGCTACATAACCCTGTATTGATAGGTACCACCAATAGCCTTGCATGGTCATTATAATTTGCCAGGCTGCCAAGCTGCATTTGTGCTGGGTTTCTATTAAAGGTAGCTATATGACTTATTTTCAGATTGAGGAATGCAGTACATGTTCAAAATGCATCTGAACTGAGTTGTCATTAATTTTGAAGTCAAAAACATATTTTTCTGTAACAAGTTAAACTTATGATTATTAAAAATGGCAGAACAAAAAGTACCTATATGGACAGTCACATTGTGGAAAGTTCAACATCAATAGTGACTGACATTTAAAATGTTAAGACTAGAATACCATTCTTACATATAATTCTAGCACAATATCCAACTATAAGTCTCTGAAAACTTTTTAAGAACTGTTAAAGAGGATTAAGATGCATCCTGCTATGCATAGCTACTGAGTGTAAAGACTTCAGCATTTGAAATTAGTAGTTTGGCTGTGAATATAACTCAGGTGCTGTTAGAGGTGAGAATATGACTTCCCATTAAGAAGAGAATACAACACATGTCCATAAAATTGAGCTAGCTGTCATTATATGTGGACTGAAAATATATTATGTATGTATGTATATATACATAAAAAGAAAAATAGTAACTTTTTTTGTCACTGAAAACATACTGTCATCCAACATCCATGTTCCAACGAGGGCAGTGTAGATGAGTCAACTTCAGCACTTAGCTATATTTAAATTCTACAAGACAGAAATAGTATACTTCCCTTTAAGTATCCCTCTGGGGCATGTAGAGTTGTAAAGTTAGGACATAAAACACACAAATACATACCCATAGTATTGGAAGCCATACCCTTTCCTATAGAAAGGGGTGTCTAGAAACAGAAAGGCAGTAAGATTTGTCCCTTAGTGGAGAGGAAATACTTTGGTAAAAGAGATGTTTATCTCCCAGTGTTGAGGATATTTTTGTATAAAAGAGAGAGAACTGCTTGGAAAAAAGTCAGAAGACATTGACCTCTCAGTACAGAAGGGGAATTGTCTGATACTCTTGCTCCATGGCAAAGAAGGGCCATTGCTTTGCAGAGACATTAGCTTTTATTACAGAAGAAAATCTATTTAAGAGGCTAAATCAGTGATTTGCCTTTTAGAGGACTGATTGGAGATGGCAGCCCTAAGACTTTAGTGTTTTGTTTCCTAATATAAGTTGCTTTTCATTTGGTTTTGCCTTAACACTGTAAATAAACTGCATGGAATTGAGACATCTGTCTCTAGTATGATTTGTGTACTATATCTGGGGGAATGTGGGCAAAATTTGGTATAAATATACCAAACTGCACTACTTCACTGTTTGTGGTCCCTGTATTTCTGCCGGTAAGTGCAGATCCATTGTGAGCTGAGTTTCCTGCATGTAGAAAGAGGGGCTTGAGTGTAACTTTGAGGAATTGCTACTTTTTTGCAAACTGTGATTCTCACTTTGGTTAACTCAAAATTAGATGCGTCTGAATTACTATGAGTCTTAACAAAAGTGAAATTCAGAGTAGTGTTTTCTACAGAATTGTGTATATTGAAGTGAGGTGGGGAAGCAACCCTGCCAAAGAAGCACTGCACAATGAATTCTTAACTGAATGTTGAATTGAGTGAGAGACTTTTTTTTATAACATCTAATGGAAGAGAGCATGAGAGAGAAAGAAAGGCAGGAGTAGACTCAGAGGCTAGTCTCAGAGAATAAAAGTAAGTGGAGCGATTTTGAAACCAAGTTTAAAATGAATTGCATGTCATGAAAAACTGTGGAATAATTATGGTTAACACTTTAACAAAGTGATGTGAAACTACTGAACAATATGCATAATGCATTGCTGAAATGTTCTTGCCAAAGGAAGTGCAAAGTAAATTGTTGAAAGGTTGCATGCACACAGTGAATGTATTAAATTGCTCAATGAAGTGTAATGATAAATTTCCTTGAAATATGAAGTATGAGATCAGTCTTTCTGCTAAAGCAAAAATTACTGACTATTCAAACTGCAAAAAGTGGTTTCCATCCATCCAATCCAACCCCGATTTTCCATCTATGTACTTGGGGGTCAGAGTTCACTTCAGCACCGACAATCATCTAGAGTCAATATTCACACTACTGGGTGGTTAGCCCTGATGCTATTGTTCTTCCTTACCACACACGTGCACACATTCACAACTGTAGCCAGTTGCCAATTTACAGTGTTCAATCTACCTACTGCACAGGTGAGTTACTGCATCTTTAAATGTAGAAGTGAAACAAACCAATGCACTATAAAGAACTGTAGTATCGAATTAGCTGTAACTTGGGGAACACTGTAGAAATTCCCACAGTAAATGCAGAGTGTGGAAAGGTTGTGTGCCTAAAAGAAAGTCTTGCTAGTAAATGCAAAATATGGAAACGTGATGTGCTTTCAAAAAGCTGAGCAGTAGCTAACATATAATTGGTGGAAACGTATTGTGACAGTACAGAGTCTGTATACAGAAAACAGTGATAGACTGAAGAGAACTGTTCTGGCTTTTTGAGAAAGTAAATCATGCAATTTTGAAGTGTATACACAGGGTTGTGCTGAGAAGGAGTATTGCATTGGCTTTCTGGGAAAAAGAAGGCAAACAATTCTGAAGTGTGTACTGAGAGAAATTTTGCCTACACTACATATTTTAACTGTATAACATAATTGTAAAGTCTAAGCAGCGTGCAAGGTGCTGGTAAAACTACATATCTAGTGAATTTTTTTTTCAACTGGAACAGTTTGAAAGTATAAATGCACAGACATTAACCCAATAATAAGTTCTATTTTATCTATGACTAGGAATGAAATTCTACTGGAAAGTTTTGTGGCATGTAAATTAAATATGGGTTGATAAGAGAGTGTGAACCTTTTACGATTAAGCAAAGTTGATGGTTGGAAAGAAGTGACTCAAGTAAATGGGTGATTTCTATGAAAAATAAAAATTGATTGTTATTTGTTGAGCATAAAGTGGCTAGCTTTATGTTCTGTAGACTGAAATTTTAGTAAGCTGATGAAACAATTCAGAACTAAGATGTCATGTTACAGTGAAAAAGAATGTTGCTTATATGAACTAAAAGTTATATTTTTGGCTTGTCCTGTTTTTAAAGAAAGTAAAATGAAAAGAATACAGTTTTCATGGAGTACACATTTCTTGTATTTATGATTTGTTCTGTGTTCAAAGCAAGTGAAAATCCCTGTTTGCTAATGTGTTCTGAATGCAATTGCATTTCTACTGAAAAAAATGTTTTAATACACACTGCTAAAATCCTTGTATAAGCCCACTTTTGTGAAATGAAAGCACTGCCAAATGTTTAAACTTTATATTGCACTAAATTTTACTAGTTACTGTCTATGGCAAATTATAAAATGATAGCTCATTACTATTCAAAAGCATGCATGCATGCTGATTGGTCAGCCCAACCAGCATGCCTGTTGTAAATTGAGCATATACCACTAGAAAAAAGAACATTTGCTGAAGTACTGTTGAGCGGCCAGACTTTCTTCTGTTAGTATATGTTACAGAGACATATGTCTCAACTGTCCAGATTTTCACAGAATGTCCAGATTTTTGTCTTGCATTTTTGGTCTGTTCATCATAAAATTTGAGGTTTTCTAGCAAATCACTGAGGAGTGAAGTCACTAAATAATGACACACATTTCAGTTTCAGACTTCATATCCTTCAGACAATGCACAATACCATAAATCTTATTGTAACAGCAACATTGACAATTGGTCCCTATTTCTGGGCCTTTTTCCCCCATTATTTAAACTTTGTCCTCATTTCTTGAGCTAAGAATCTGAGAGGTACATACGGAGGGCAGAGCAAATACAAAGAAAACCAAGTACATTCTGAAAAACTAAACAAACGTACCTGATTTTTCTTGTATTTCTATCTTATCTCTCTCGTACCTCTAAACTGTCCAGATTTTATAGTTTAAAGAAAAAAAATAATGGAAATCTACTGTTCTCTGTTGCTTGTTTTCAACAGCACTGTTCTACTCTGTAAGTGTGGTTATGTAAATCTCATATGCATGTGCAGTACGTCAACAAACATGGAACAATGAGGAAATATACAAAGACATTGTTTAAGAAAAGCAATTTATTTCATAAATGGCATTGCATAATAGCAATAACTGACTTGTGGGTGTGGGTATATGAGGATTTACTCACTGTTGGCTTTGTTTAATCACTCGGTCTTCACCCTCATGATTAAACCACACTGACCATACGAAATCCTCAATATACCCACACCCACTAATCAGTAATTGCTTAAATATATGCAGCACTTCAGTGTTAACAGGAGCAGTTAATGACAAAGGCTATAACTTTATGCATCACTAAATTGTACTATGGGCTGTGTCAGCATTAGTAAGAAACCTGTAAAAAGTATATATAGCACTGATTTGTGTTATGTTCTGAAAAGGTGTAAGAAATCTGTAGTAAAGTATCTGAGACATCTAAGTAAAAAGGTTTTAACTTGAATAGTGAACTGTTAATATTGAAGACTTTTAACAAAAGAGAGTTGTTACAAAGTGACTTTAATAAAACAACTGGCATAATTTTATACAGCTAAAGTTGGCATAAGTTGCTGTTTTAAAAGCAAAATTCAGTGACAGGGAAAGAGGAGTCATAGCTGTAAAAATGTGTTGATTGTAAAAGTGAAACTCTAACAGGAGAAAGGGTTCATTTTATATAAAGCAAGAAAAGCTGTTGATTTTAAAAGTAAAAAAAAAACTGACAAGAAAAAGATTCATTGTTGAGTTAAGCAAGAAAGAATTGTTGATTCTGAAAGTAGATCATCTGGGAGTGAAAAGAGGCTTCACTGCTGCATGATGTAAACAAATAAAAAAATATATATGTGCAAACATGGTGTAAGTGATTGTGAATTGTCTGTACAGAAAAAATGAAGAGGCACAATATTGTGATTTGTCTGTACAGAAAAAATGAAGAGAGACAATAAGCAGAAAATGTCTATTTTTTTCATGGAATATGAACAGTTGTTAGCTCTGGTGAGATACAACATAGGTTAACAGAAGAAAGTTTTGTCCATACATGTGTGTCACAAACAATGCAGAATATATCTGATGGGTAGGAGAAGATTAATGTTTTGCAGTCCAGTGTTGCAACTGTGCAAAGGTAAAACCTTATTTGAAAGTGTTAACTTTAACTCGAAAGGCAATGGAAGAGATGATGAAAAACAGTTTTTTTTAAGTTGTTAAATGTAGCACTTGCCGAAGTAGCAGTGGAACATGTTTCAAGAAATATATCCATGCTATAAAGGGCTAAACAAACCAAGAGAATGCAGATGAGACTGTTTCAATGCTGAGTAATTCTACATGATGAGTTACGATGCTTACCTGAATGTGTAGAAATGGCATTATCTCCATGCAGACATAGTTAGTAGCAATGCCTGAAAATGAAAACAAAATGACATAATGTTTTGCAAGGTTGTTGACTGACCATCAGCAAAAGGCATGCAAAATAAAACAGTCAAAAAGCTGGTCTAACAATATACACAGAAGTAAATATGAACGTGTTAAGTTAAATACAAACTAGAAAGAAAAGGAAAGAAATTACAGTAGCTGAAAGACAAAATAGAGGTCAGTTTCACACCAAAGCTGACAATGTGTGTTTACAGAGTGAAAAGGAGAAACTGTAGGAGCTGCTGCAAAAAAATAAATAAAAAGTGATAACAGTACCATTTTTAACCTAAAAACAAAATATCAGAATGTGAAAGCTGAAAATGAGCTGCTAACGGCATAATTACAAGGACTTGGAAATAAAATCAAGAACTGTACTCAACTTTATGTTCATAATAGCAATGAAGTGGCCCAGCCATATCTCCATCATTAGATCAAAGTTAAATCTACGAAAAGGACAATTCTGAATGAAGAATCTTGCAAGTCAGAATTGCAAGTGTGTCCCGCAGAAATACCAATTTTTTTTTAATCTCGAGTGTAACTCTGAGTGTGTGTGTTAGTGCCCACATTAGGGTTTGGGACAGGGATAAGGCTAATGTTTGGTGCTTGTGTGCTGGTTAAGGATAGCATAAGTTGTGTGTGTCTTGTTTAGTGTTAGGGTCAGAGATAGGAGGTAGGGAATAAGGCTAGTGAAAGGGGATATCTTGTTCAGTGTTGGGGCCAGTGATAAGTTTAGGTTTAACATTCAGGTATGGATTGGAGTTATGGTTAAGTTTAGGGTTAGTGTTAGCATATACAACTAAGGTACAGTAGGGAAATGGACATTTCCACATGTGTACTAACCCTAACCTTAACTCCAGCATGAATCCTAACCCATATCTTAACCCCATCCCTTACAGTAATGCTAAATAAGACACACACACACACACACACACACACACACACCTACCTTACATTAGTCCTAGCCCTACAAACATGCCTCTTTGACATTTTTCTTTTCAAGATGGTTGCACTTGAAATAAAAATATTTCCAGTGCATGATTTTCAGTGGGTAAAATTGAGATAGATAAGTCTGAAACATTATCAGACACTCGACCCAGGCTTAAAACGAAACAAAATTTGAATGTATTACTGAAGGTCAAGAAGTAGGACTGAAGAGTGAATTCAAAATATCCATAGACAAAGACATAGAAAGCTTCAACAACAGTGACAGAAGTGCACTTATTCAGCACATCCATGCACTAAATTAAAAATAATACTTATTTAACATATTCATGTACTAAATTAAAAATATCACTTACTCAACACATCCATGCACTAAATTAAAATATCAAAAGAAAGAAAACCTTACTAAAATGATACAGGAAGAAACAAGAAATTTGCATTGCAAAATGAATGCACTACCATTTATTGAATACATCCATGCACTAAATTAAAACACTGCTTATTGAACACATCCATGCACTAAATTAAAACACTGCTTATTGAACACATCCATGCACTAAATGAAAAATACCACTTATTCAACACACCCATGCACTAAATTATAAATACCACTTATTGAACACATCTGTGCACTAAAGTAAAATGCCACTTATTCAACACATCCATGCACTAAATGAAAAATACCTCTTATTCAACACATCCATGCACTAAATTAAAAACACCACTTATTGAACACATCCATGTATTAAATGAAATATATGACTTATTCAACATATCCATACACTAATTTAAAATATTTATTGAACACTTCCATGCACTAATTTAAAAATATCACTTAATGAATACATCCATGCACTAAATGAAAAATATCACTTATTCAACATATCCACGCACTAAATTAAAATGCCAATTATTCACCACATCCATGCACTAAATTAAAATGCCACTTATTCAACATATCCGTGCACTAAATTAAAATATCAAAAGAAAGAAAACCTTACTAAAATGATACAGGAAGAAATGAGAAATTTGCATTGCAAAATTATTCTTTTAGGAGGACCGCAGCATCAGAGCTGAGCTGAAGGGAACTGTTTAGAGTGAGGCAGTTCTCTTGTTTGTATATAAGTTTGTAAGCTGTAATTTTTAGTAGGTTAGGTAGTTAGGTAGCTCTAGCCAATCCAGATATTTTAGTGCCTGGCAGTGGTGGGATCTGTGTGAATTTTTTTTGCAGATTTTACGATTTTATTGTATCAAACGTCGAGTTTGTTTTTAAGGGTAATATACTGTTTTTTTTCTCTGTTCTGAAAAAATAAGTATAGTACCCTTAAAAACAAACTTTACTTTTGATACAGTAAAATCATAACATTTGCAAAAAAAACTTTCACATGGATCCTACCACTGCCAGGCACTAAAACATCTGGACTGACTAGAACTATCTAACCTACTAAAAATTACTCACAGCTTACAAAATTATACACAAACAAGAGAACGACTTCACTCTAAACAATTCCCTACAGCTCTACTCTCCACACAGAGTTCTCCCATCAACCAACACATCCTTACTCAATGTCATCATATAATAATCTTTACAATCAAATTATGTAGCAAACCTCTAGAACTCAGTCCCTCTCACTTGTAAGCACATTGACAAACTGAACAGTTTTAAGCAGGCCCTAAAGCAACACCTAATTGATTTCTGGCTATGCTCCTGCTGTCACCCAAGATAAATGCTCTAAATTTGTTCTCTTCTCACTTAACCTTACCTTAACTCTAACCCTACTTTCTGTCTTTTCCTTCACAAATATCTCTCTTTGCTCCTTACCATTTTCCTCACAAATATATCCTTTCTCCTTCCTGCCTCACACATAACTTCTCTCTGCATCTAGCTTCTCTCTCTTTTCCTTCTTCACTGTATTTCACCTCCTCTTATATTTCACACACTTCCTTTTCTCCAAATCTCCCTTTTCCTATTGTCTTAAACTAGTTTCACACCTCTGTCCCTCTAACGTACTCCCCTTCCCAATTGTACCTCCCATTTTATAACTTCACACATCTGTTATGATACCTTCTCTTCATCCTCTGTATGGTTTGACATAGCCTACTTACACCTGATTTGTTTTAACTTTCTTATCATTCAACATCTGCTAACTACTTCTGGTCACAAAATATCCAATACTGGCTATCTGAATTGGCCTTTACTATTTATGCACCAAATCTGCTATTATTATTTTGCCTATTTAACATAAGGCAATACTTTTCACAAATTGTAATACTTGCCAAACTATCTGTTACCTCCGTAAAGAGTGTTACTGTAATTTACATACAGACTTATGACTATTATTGCAATTTACTTGTTTGCAATCTAAGTATTTTTTGCTTTTTATCCCCTGGCCTGTGCTGAAAAAGGGTTTTGATAGCCCAATCAAATTTTCCCTGTCAAAAAATGTAATAAATGAACAAATAAAATAAAACATTCAAAGTAGCCTCTTCAGAGAAACACCTATTATGGAGATTGGCAGAAATGCCCAGAGTCTGTAAGTCATGGAGATCAAAAATCAAACAAATAAAGAACTTGAAGCTACAGAAACAGGTCTGCCATATAATGTACACCATAAGAGAAACAGAACTGAATTCAACATTATGCATCTGTTTTCAACAGTGTCAAACAACAAGGTGGACATGAGAACAGTCAGTGCAATGAAAGACTGTGTGCTGTGCCTGCTTTCATACAGGACATCTTGCCTGGAGGTATCACAACAGGCATGGAGGTTGGGCAAAGACATACCTTATACCAATTAGTTAATGGATCTGTTGAGATAGAGTATGGTTTATGTTGTACTCAAACCCCACAAGTCTGAGGTGGGAGGGTTCATATGGCACCATTTCTCCTACTGTTCACTAAGGGCCTATGCAACTGTAAGGTAAGGACATAAAACACATACATATGCCCCAAATGGAGGGGTCAGAGCCCTTCCTATAAAAAGGAAGGGCCAGAAACAGAAAGAACAGAAAGGCAAAGAAGTTTGCCTATGAGCACAGAGGGGACTTTCAGTGAAAGAGTAATTTGCTTTCCATTGTGGATGGACTATTTACACAAAAGAGAGAGCACTGATTGGAAAAGCCAATGCTATCTTATTGCAAGGGATGAATGGCCTGGAGGTTATGCTTTCCTTGTGACACAAAAAGAATATTGCTTGGACTAGACATTTGTCTTTTATTGCAGATGAAGAATCCATGCTAGAGTGGAGACTTCTGTAATTTGACTTTTGGAGGACTGACTGAAGAAAATCTATAAGATGTTTATGTTTTGTTTCCTGATATAGTTTGCCTTTCATTAGGTTTTGTCTTAGAACTGCAAATAAACTGCAAATGATCTCCTTCCAGTGTGTTTTGTATATTACAGCAGTTCTAAATGCAGTCTGTTCTTATATATCATAATTTTCTGAAAGGTTTATTAGTTGTAATTTGTATATGCACTTCAAAAATATTTTTGTTAATGTTAGTTTCAAATCTACTCAAACAAATTCCAATACAGCACGTGAAAACAATTGAAAATATGTTATAAATAATGCTAATTAGCAGGTAAAGGCAATATTAAGGTTTCATGATGTATCATACTACTTATACTGGATGGACTAGAAACTGATACATTGGGCACATTTTGTTGCAGTTCCTAACCAAAAAATATATATTGCAGTACTTCAAATAAACTTGACAATGCACACCCATACAATTCATCTGAAGGAAGAATCTACTTTTTCTAGCAGCTGGATATGATCTTTTTTATAGAAACATTTATTAAATCACAATTAAAACAGTGACACAGGTACACATGCATTAACATAATAGAAAGAAACCACAGTAAAGTTGTTTTCATTACTTTATGTATTTCCTTTTTGAAGACTATTATGCACTCTGATATTATATAAATTATTCAGTTCAATCCTTCCCTTAAACTTCATTCCTTCTCTTATACATTCTTTTAACATTAAGTATATAGAGGGTGGGGTACTAGATACAAGGCCCTATTAGGAAAACCTTTGGATAAATTTGTTAAATTAAGAAAAAATAATAAATTCCAAAGGGCATGTGTAACTGAATTCAGTGGTTTTACAGGAATTTTTATAGATACTATAAAGGCTAATTGGAGTATGCTTAAAACAAAAAGAGAGTTGTATGAAGTGGTGGGATATGAGCCTATATTTTCTTTTAGGACTGGAAAGAATTTTAAAAGAACATTTTAACAACAAGAAGTGTCCAATTATTTTATAAAAAAGGCAACTAGTTCATGTGGTAACTGCAAGCAGTGTTCATAGATCATCAAGGAAGACAGTATATGTTTACAAAATGGTTTGAACAACAGAGTTTGATTTTGCAAGGGTAATTGTAACACAAAAATGATAGTGTATCTGGCTATATGTGAAAAGTACCCTGCATTTTATGTAGGAAAAACAGAGAGGGCCCTTAAGGACAGGATGTATGAACATTTTCTTGACATTAAGATTAAGAAAGTGACCAGTGCACTATATAAACATTCTTTTAACTGTTCTTCCTTTAGTGGTTTTAAATTTGGGATTATAGATGTGGTTAAAATTAATCCTAGAGGGGGAGATGTGAAAAATGTATTATTAAATAGGGAATTGAAGTGGCAGCTTAGGTTAAAGTCTAACATTTTTCCCGGTTTAAATGAATACATTACTATTAAGCCGGTTTTAATGGCTAAAGCTACACATATTTAAACATGTAAATATTTCACCTTCTCTTCTTTATTATTTAATTTTTTAGCAACACAAGTGTCTTGAAGGGACATTTTAACAGTTTTAGGTTTTGCCTATTGACTATGTATATGCTTGTATATTTATTTTCTGTAAACAGTTTATTGTGTCTTTAAATTTTAATTGGATTTAATTGAAAAGGGTTTAAATAGAATGACATGTAATATGGGGGCATCTGATGAAGTCTTGTACGCAAGACGAAAGCACTTATTCTGCCTGTTAATAAAATATTTTGCTACCAACTGTGGGATTGGACCTTTGCTTTTTCATTGTGGCTGAAATACATACAGATAGCCACCATGATGAGTGATTCTGTTTTTCAAAGTAGTGGAATGTAGGTGCATGGTCAAATTTCTGGAAAACAAGTCTTATATGTATATAAGACTGTTGTTCTTGGGCAGCTGTCTGTTACCTCTAGATATTTGTCAAGCTTGACAATAGAAAAAGTCTCACTTTAGTTTAGAGTCACAGTTCAGGCTGTTATTTATTGGCCACAAGCTGTAGCCTGTTGCATTGATAATAATTTCATGTACAAGAAGAGTGCCATAGCTACTTACTGCTTTTAGTAAATCAGCAGCAAATGAGTCATATCCTATAAAAATGTAACACATCTCAGATCTGTATGCTGTCTTCCATGGCTTATCTATACATTATTGATGGTTGTTCTGTTGGTGTACTTTACATTGAAAATGTAATGTTGTGGTGTGTTTTACTGAATTGTGTTGAATAGGGCAAACCAGGCATATACTTTGGAAGGATTTTTGTCCTTCTGTCCATTGTGGTGTGACCATGAAGTTGGTATATAAGTCTGTGGCTGTGGGAGTCACAGCCTTCTACTTGGGAGTTTGGGGGGGCTTGACCCTGCAAAAAAAAAAAAAAAAAATATATATATATATATATATATATATATATATATGAATAACTAAATAAAGGCTGACCTTTTTTGGAACTTATCTTACAGAAAGCAGTCAGTCACATCCTGTGCTTGCCGATATAGCTAGGGTTGCTACCTATCTCTCTTTACATAGGAGGGTCCCTACTTAGGTCGTGAAGCAAGTGAACAAGCAAAGAAAGAAAGAAACAAAAAAGCAAATCTTATTTGCAAGAAGGTCTTAATTGCAGAGTCCCATTAAATTAATAATTTTGAAAGAGGAACCGTCACATAACCTTTTATATGCAGATGCTGAATGCACATTTTTATATGTGTTTGACTATGACAGCCTGGCATGTAGGAGTATATTTGGTTTCGATATATGTTGACTTATATTCAGGTTGAGAAATGAAGCACACATCCAGAACATAGCTGTATTGAGATGTCACTGCATAAGGTATAAAACTTTTTATGTTTCTCCTGAATAGGGAAGCTTTCTGTAAGACAATTTATGATTGCCTCTCCCTGCCTCAAATGTAGACTCTTATGCAGTGTCACACATTACATTATAATAAAGTTGTGCATATGTTGTTATATGAAAAATCACAAAGCAAGTCCATTGACAGCAGGGAGTCATAACAGATTCTGCTAAGAAATTTACTAAAAATGTTCAAATGGTTTCAGAGATACTGCCACTGTTAGGCCTACATAGAAATATGGCTACTCAATTTTTTGTCATTTGGGTGACAAATGACTGTTTTTGGCTGATAAACCTGCTTTATGTTTAATCATATCACTTGTATGTTCTTATGAAATCAATAGTAAAAAAATCCTTATTTTTTTTAGAAAAGTTGTATTTATGGCATTTTAAATTATATAAGAAAGATGTCTGTTTTCCTTGTTAGAGAGACACACACACACACATTTGAGATCATCCTGTCTGCTCAACCTTAGAGCCCAGTATAGACCAGGCAGAGGTCACTTCTTAGTAACCTATAAAAAAACAGAATATAATGACAGTTCTCAAAGGCATTCTGTATAGTCCAAGTTTTTCCACCTTTTGAATTTTCTGGTAAGGAATTGTGCATTTTCAAGTTCTTTCAGATGGCTTTTTGAAGGCTGTACAGTGCAGTATTTTGCCCAGCAATTGCTTGATCACCAAGGTAAAAATGGTACAATATTCTCTGTGGAGTGCTGTTTATAACTAAATGGGTACAAAATATGCTTATCTGATTTTGACTTTGGTACCTGTACACAGTTCAGAATTTAAATTGTTCATTTCAAGACTTTTTGTTTGTGTTAAATGCTTAAATTATTATCTACTATTGTTCCTACATGTTTAATGATAGAGTTCCTTTCATGATTTATCTATTTTAGTAATAGGTTCATAGGTGTGTACTAGGCCAATGGCTCTGGAGCCTTTACAAGCCTAGCCCATAGAAGTGCCCTGGCATCATGTCGCCATTAGTTCTTGGTCCCTCTATCAAGTAGAGCCACTGGAGTGATCCCCGGGGTGAACTTTCTATTTCCCATCCAATCATCAAGATTTCTCTTTAAAAGGGCAATGAGGTTCTCTGCTTGACATGTATGGGAAGTCTATTCCAGAGCATAGGAAGTCCCCGGGTTATGAACCTGTCCCTCCAGCATGTTCTTTTGATTGTGGTAATGAGGCTGAGGTCCCTGGAGCATGTGGTGCAGAGATATTGAGATTTCTTTAGGTGTAACATTTCTAACAGGGCTGGGTCAGACATGTCTTTGTAAGTCAAGCAGAGATCGCCTCATAGTAGACAATATGAGGCAGAGAATAGCTAGAGTTTTTTGAGTCTGTCCTTGTAGGGCATGTGTTTAAGGTCTAGGATCCTCTTAGTGAGGTACTTTTGTGGCCTTTCCAGCTGATGCATGTGTCTAGTGAGGTATATGCCAAATGGGGCATTATACACGATGATTGGCCTAATGAGGGAAGAGTAGTGAGAGATAATGACCTCTTTCTTCCTGGATGCAAAACACTTGGTAATGAGATGTGCCACATAGAAGGACTTTCTGACTACAGTGGCAATGTGGTGGTCGAAGGAGAGGTTGCTGTCAACCTGTGTCCCTAGATCTCTTATAACACCTTCAGTGTTCAGTGGGCTCCCATCAATGTGGTAATTAGTGGGAACTGAGTTTTTCCCAAATGGGATGACGCATTTTTTTGGCATTAAGCTTAAGGCCATGGTTTTGACACCAGTCATGGGTCTCAGTGAGGCCTTTCTGTAGGATGTCTATATCACTTGGGGAGTTAATAATGGCTGCCAGCTTGCAGTCGTCTGTGAACTTGGTCAGCCAGAGTCCCTCCGTGTTAGCCTGGACGTCTGAGAAGTAGATGCCAAACAGGAGAGGACCCAGGACTGATCCCTGTGGGACTCCACTTGTGACTGGTTAGCAGTCTGACTTGGAGTCTGCTGCTTTCACACTGTGGGTTCTATCTGTGAGCCAATTTGCAACCCACCTAGTGATATAGAGGTTGATGCCTAGTTTGGTGAGTTTTTTTAATGTAAACGAGAAAAAACTTTATGGGAAAGCTTTGCAAAAAAGATTTTTTTTTTGAAAATATAAAAGAAGTGGATAAAATAAACATGGATATGATTAAATATGAATATTGTAAGAACAGAAGTAAATAGTATGTTAAAACAGAGATAAAAAGTTTTTTTATGTTATATGGGTTATATGGAATAAGAGAATAAATTAAATTATGTTTAATGGTAAATGGAGTTTTAGCAACAATATTAACTAAATCAGATGTTGGTTATGGAAAATGAGTGGAGGTCTAACAGGGATGAAAATTTATCATGATCATGTAAACAGATTTGTGTGTGTGTGTGTGTATATATATATATATATATATATATATATATATATATCTTTGTATATTTATAAATATTTGGTAAATAAGAGTTGTTTTGTATATAAATAAAGGTCCCCAATTCTTTGGAGCTGCTTGATGATGCTGGAGGGCTCCTACAGCAGTAAGGAAGAAGCCTAAGTGAAGTAGTAACATGGAGGTGGAAATTGAAAATTTGAAGAACAGTTTGTTCAATATGGAGTTTCAGAATGTAAACATATATTTTGTGTGGTGTGGATGTTTCAAATGAGCAGCATTTAACTGTCTCTGGAGAAAGAAGTAATCAAACCTGTTGAAGTGGTACAGATAACAGAATTAGCATTAGGACTTCTTACAGATGATGTTCTGTTAAAAGTAATCAAGCAGGGTGATCCAGAGAATATTTTTACTGTTTCATGGAGTGAGATGGCAGATACATTTTTTTGGAATTGTTAAGGATGGTAATATGGAAAATGAGACATGTGGTTTGGCAGCAGAGAATGCAATAACTAAAACATATGCAGCAAAAAAAAAAAAAAAACAGTGAGAGAGAGAGAAGACCAACTGTTACAATAAGAACAAAAACAAAAAAAAACTGACACTTTAAAAGAAAGATTTAATGTATAGAAAAATTTGGTAACTGTTCTGAGTTTTAAAGCTCAAGAACTACATATTAGGAAAGAGACTTTATGTGACTTAACATTTGAAACTGATGGACTGATGACAAAATTTCTGGAACTGTGTAACAAACAGAAGGACATTTATTCATGGAACAATTATTTGTCCTCTGGTAGTAGCTTAAATGTTAAAACAATGAAACTTTGCAGTTTGGAACTGATGAACTAGAAGAAGACAATGGTAAAAAAATCATGCATGGTGTTTATAAAGCTACTGATGATACTGTGAGAGTTAGAGATGAAAGAACCCATGGAATGGAGAATGGCAGATGGAGGTTGGATGTTTTTTTGAAATGTAAAAAAAAAAATAAAATAATAATAAGGTGAATACCTTGCCAATTGTTGTTTTTGTGGTTGACCATAGAGGGACATTAAGATATGCTAGCCAGCCTAAGTCATGCTTCTTTTGTGGTGATTTTTCTCATTTAATTAATGATTGTGACAAGGTACAATGTAATCAGTGTGGTGAAAAAGGACATGCCACAAGGAGGTGTGAGACTGAATGCAAGATATGTAAGAAAGGACACGTTTGGATAGATTGTTACGAGCTAACAGTAAATAACAAAACAGAAGGGGAAAGCAAAGAAAACATACATGAAGATGGACAGCAAGAAGCTGGGGGAGAGGATGAACTAGGTGAAGAAGAAGCTGTAAAAGAAGAAAAAAATATGGAGGGAAAATGAGAAGAGAGAGTGCATGCAGGAAGAAAGGGCAGGCAAAAGATTTTATGCTAATAATTATTCTGTAGTTTTAGCCAGTAAAATTCTGAAGATCAAGGGTTAGAAAGAGTAAAAATAAGAAAATGAAAATGTAAGAATATTTCCCCTAAACATAAAAAGAAGGAAAATGAACAATTTTAGAGTACTTTCAGTAAATGTGAATAATATTATTAACACAATAAGCATAATAGGGATACTAGAAAGGTGTGCTAATGTGATGTGGATGTCAATCTATTAGAGGATGTAAGATTACTGACAAATGAAGAAATAAGGCAAACAAAAAAAATCACGAGGTGAAACATAACATGGAACTTAGGAAATGAACATTGTTACGGAGTGGTTGTGTAAAAAAAAGTGAAAACACTAGGTTATGTTCTTAAGGATGGGAAGGTTAACTGTTGTGGATGTGAGGTGGAGAGAGCATGTTTATAAGCATGTTTTTGGAATTATAACATTATATGCATATATAAATAGCAAGGAAAGAGAGAATCAGTTTCACCAAATATTATACTATATGGTGGTTCACATGAAAAAATTAATTGCAGGGGACTTAAGTTGTAATTTAAGAGAAAATGTAAAAAAAAAAAGGGGAAGAGTGTAAAAAATACAGGATGTGATAAATGTTGCAATTTAGCTGTGTGAAACAAAAGTCAATGTACTTATAGAAGGGGGCACTTGGATCTGAAATTAATTATTGTGTATCATTGGAAGACTTGGAGGTAGCAGACGGTGATGTAGTTGTGATGGGTTTTTCAGACAATTTAACAATATGGATGGAGGTGGTGGAAGAAAGGCAGTATATTAAAAAAGGAATAAAAAGATTAAATGATAAATTATGACATGAAACTGGAGAGTGAGAATTATTGCTGTTATGGAAAGAGCTATGAACAACTTCTATAAAAATGGACTGAATGGTGGATTGAATTTAAAAAGAAGTATTAAAAATGTTTCCTTCAATGGCAGCATGATGCAAGAAAGGAAGAGAAATTAGATTATGTGAACCTGTATATAAATGTAGTAGAGAATTTAGAGAATAATACAAGAGAGCATTATGATATGGAGACAAATATATAAAATAAATCAAGAAAAAATAAGAGATTACTGTTTAGGCAGATATATATTTTTTAGAAGGAAAGAGGTATCTGAATATTTGGGTAAAATAGTAAAGTAGGTTATTAGTTTAATGAGGGAAATGAAAAATGTAAAAGGAACACAAGAGCAAATTATCAGTATTGTAGTACAGCATGTAGAAAAATATGTATAAGAGTGAAAAGAAGGAAAAATAAGAGAGAATTTATTTATTTATTTTGACATTTATTTACTGGGAAAGTCCATATGGGCCAGAAAGTACTCATGTCCAGCAGTGGCCCATGGAAAAAAGCTACACGCTCACAATCTTTCAAAAATAGAGTACAGATATTTTAAATTTCATAATATCATGTTACACTGCAAAACGTCAGTACAGAATAGAAAATATATATAAAAAAAAGAATGAGTTAAGGAAGAATTTGAAAAAGAAATTGCAGTTAGTGAACTGAATGAAGTACTAAGGAAAAGCCCAGATGGTATAGGATATGGAATGTACAAGAAATTCATGGATTGGCAAAGTGAGTATTTTGTAAATGTACTGAATGAATGATTGAAGGGCATGTTTGTTTCTGAAGAGTTAGCTAGAAGAATATTAAAATTTATGTGGAAGAAAGATGAATAGAATGAAAAAAATGGAGACCAAGCACACTAAATAATTCAGATTATAATTTTTATGAGGATAATACAGAGGAGAATGAAAAGAAGGATGATGGATAATATAGAAGAAATTATATTTGGTATAACAGGGAAGGGATTTCAATTATTATTGGTTATGAGAGAAATTGTGGATGATATATGTAAAAGGGAGGATGTGAAACTTATATTAAGGGATATTATTAAGGCAGTTGATACGGCAGGACATGATACTTTGTGGGATGTTATGGAGAAGTATGGACTAGTTAGCATTGTGTGCATGTCAGCATATCAAAATAATGGAGTGAGTGCTAGTGAATGGGTGACTGAGTGAGGAAATATCTATGAAGTGTGGTATAAGACAAGGGTGTCCCATGAGTGGCATATTGTTTGCACTGGTAATTAATGTGAAAGTGAATGAAGTAGTTTATAAAATTACACAAAAGGAGGTGGTGTTTCCAGTAGTTTGGCATATGCATATGGTATAGTCTTAGTTACTAAGAACAAAAGATGGATCACCAAAGTGTTGGCTTGTCTGAATGGATGTTTAAAGGAAGTAGAAATTACTCTGACTAATGATAAAAGTAGGGGTTTGAGTGATTTGGTGAAAATTATGGGGGGTGGATTTTTCAATGAATGAAGGGTCTCTCTGCTAGGGATAAACTCTGCGAAAATGATGTAGTTATGATACAATGGGAGGGTTTCATGAAATAAATAAGTATTTTGTGTAAGACATATAGATTATATTTCAGGAAAAAGGTCCATCTGGTGAATTCTGTATTATGGGAACAACAGCATATATGTCAAATGTTTATATGATCCCAGAAAATATGAAAAGGATGTTGTTCAGTTGGTGCTTTCTTTCTTATGGGGTTTATGATTAAACACAGTTAAAAGAGGTGTGTTGTATATGAGTGAAGATGAAGTAGGACCAGGGTTAGTAAATCCAGTTGTTTATTTTGCTTCTTTTAACTTACACAGAGTATTAAAGTGGGTAAAGCATCAGAATGAAAAATTAATTGTGACAATCTTTAAATATAAGTACAAAAATCTCTGGGAGATGATGAGAATAAGAAACATGAGAAAAATTATATGTAAGTGAAGAACTTAAAAATTATCAAGAAAAATACCAACATGAAAAAATGATGATATGCAGAACAATAGAAAGATGTAGTATAATGTGATGAAGCAATATTATTATGTAAATGCATGGAGAAATTTACCAGAAGAAGTATTTAAAGCCATTAAAGTAATGGAAACATGACGTACCAAGATAGCAGAGTGTCAGGATTTCTGATGGAGCCTGGTTATAAATAAGTTATCTGTAAAGGGAAATATGACATATAAAAAGAAAGTGTAAAAGTGTGTTTATTTTGTGGTGAGGAAGAGACACTAGAGCATGTTTTTTTTTAAATGTAAAAGAATGGTAAAACTCTGGAAAGAGGTGTGTGAATACTTTTTTGAGAATATTAATGACATAATATAGGTATTAATATGATTATCTATGGATATTATAAAAATAATAAGAAAGAATTTGTGAGAAGGGTAGATACGAATTTATTTAATGTAATATGGGTTATTTAGAATGAAAGACTGAATGAAATTGTGTTTAATGGGAAATGGATTTTGGCAGATATTTTGTGAAAAATTAGATTATGGTTGTGGGAGTGAATTATGAAATAATAACAGTGAAGATGTTATGAGAAAAAAATGATAAATAGTAGAAAAAATAGAAATGTGTATATAAGTGCCTGCAAATATGTAGCCCTGATTTCAAAAGGCTTACTCTCAGTGTAAGTGAGAAATACATATATGGATTATATGGATTAGATGAGAGTCTGAGAAAGATAAGAGTGAGTGGGACATAAAGATATATGTGATGACAAAAGGGACTTTTTCAAAACATGTAAGAGAAAGAAACTCCATTAGTTGGTAATGGAAGAACTATATATAGATCCATGATGGGGGGGGGTCTAAAGAAAGGAGAACAACATTATTGTTGCACCAAAATTATCAGTAAAGTAGCAAATAAAATATGAATCAAAATCAGAAAGTATTTTTTTATTTTATTTTTTATTTATGCTAGAGTAAAGACTAGGTATCCCTGGTCTGTCAAGCATTGACTGGATGTGATAGCCAATGATTTCACAGCAGTGTGTATTTTGGGAAGGTTAGGCTGGGAATGTATACTATAGTACTATATAACAGACTGCAGGAGAAAATGGAAGCATGTATAATGCTATGATTTTTTTAAGCAGGTCAGTCCAGTATGGGACCATACCAGTTCAATAATGAAATGTTAAGAACCAAGTTTTTTTTTATCTAGGAGGGTTATAATGATGTATTGTGATGATGGTAGATGAGTTTGCTTCAGTAAAAACATCTACTTGGTCTCTAGGTAGCACTTGGATGGTTTCATATTCTGTTTAGTAATAGATTATAGTATCATAATTGATTATTGCTGGTCTTGTAATCCTCGTGTTTCTGACAACTGTAGTGGAGCTTGTGGTGCAGATTCTTATTGATAGACAAGATTTCTAGGAGGCTGCAAGCTGATGGAAACAGGAGCTTGATTCTAGGCTTGGAAGTGCCTGTTTTAGATTCTGTGGTCCTTCTGAAATCCTTTGCTAAGACATTTGGCCTGTTGGAAGGTGCTGGAGCCTCAGCCAAGGCAAAGAGCTCTTAGACTCAGATACTTGGGAAATGATTCTCATCTCACAAGGTAATATTTTGGCATCATATTTTGATGAAAGTGATTTCCTGAGCTAGGATGCCTACTACTTTGGATAATTTGGAATTCATTATTATGTAACCAATTCTTTGGCTCTGTAGAAGACATTTTCCTGATTTGAAATAATCCCTATTCATTTTCAAACTGAAGTTGTCACTGAATCAGTGGTATATATATATATATATATATATATATATATATATATATATATATATATATATATATATATATACACACCTGGCCGAAGACTGATGTGATAAACAAAGACCTGGTCTTACATTTATTAATGACATGAGGTTTTAATGGCATGAGATTTTGGACTGGTATGCGGAAGGTGGAAGTGCATCAGTGCTTCCAGGAGATGTAGCACATTTACCTTTGTAGTGTGATTGAGTAATGCAAGTGGCACAAAGTTTTATCCAGGACTATTTAAGGCATATTACAGTTGTGAGGCTGTTGGTCATGCTTGTTCTATCTGCTTGTATTGTTCTAATCATTACTGTGGAAAAGATGTAATTTTTTCCACTATGTGTCAACTTTACTTGACATGTTTTTTACTTGAATAAAGAGCATACTAGCTCTTTCTTATTTGGGTTGACTGTTTATTTCCCAGAGGCTGCTTCCTGGTTTATCCACAGCAAAAATTGCTTTTGGTGTTTTAGTAGCTGTCTAGGGCTGTTTATTGGGTCTATTCTTACTTTCAGATTCTGGGCATTCCATGTTCTGATATTGTAACTTTTGGGGTTGTCATAAGGTCTGATGCTGATGTAGAGGTTGAACAAAATGTGCCTTGTATTAGTATGAAAGTAGAGTCGATCAAAAGTATTTTGCAAAATGGTCAGTTCACACCGACTAATTTGAGATACAATTGTTTTTATTAGGTTCATAGGTTGGTACTAGGCTATCAGCCCTAGGGCCTATACAAGCCTAGCCATAACAATTCCCTGGCTATTTCTTCCCACATTATTTACTTTCCTGTATGTATGTATGTACTCTGTGAGTGATGAGTAGTAGAAAAATAGTGATATATGTTTTATTTATTTATTTATTTATTGAATGATTTTCCTAAGTTGCAGTGACATCAAAGTAAGAATATGTATGGGAGTATGAAGTGTAAGGTTGCCACATGTCAGAAAATGTTCCTGACAGTCAGGAAATCAGGGTCTCTGTCAGAAAATCCAGGTATGGTATGTACTTCAAAGGCATTTTGAATTATTCTGAAAGATAATGCATTTCTGAAGCATGTTTCCTAAAATATTCACTATTTCACTTGTATTTCCAATCTGTATTTCTTTAACTTTCCTGAAAACCACACCTTAGAGGTGGGCACAGATGACTATAACTTGTCTAGGGCCAGAGCACTGTGCAGGAACAACAGCTTGAAATGAATTACTGTATTATTTTTTCACTTTCTTCACAATTAAAGTCAGATGTACATACAGATGACTGTTGTAGGGGAATGGGACATGCTGTGTATGTACAGCTGACAATAATAGATTGAGATATGTTACCGTACTTTGTGTTTTATTTTACTTTCCATTCTAGTTTTACTTCAAAGGGGTACATGGAAGGTGTCTGCCTCTTGAGATTTGGCCTGAAGAATCTTGCTGTGTAGATATATGACAGCGCCAAATTGAAATATATCACTACGGCCAGTTGTCCTTTCACTTTCATACCAATTTAACATCAGAAGAGTATAGAAAGTAACTTTTTTGAGTAGGGAGGAAGGCATTAAGCCCAGATAAAATGTATGTACCCTCTCAAGCATTCTTTTCAGTTTACAGGTAACTACTACTCAATTTATTGGCAACTATTGGGTTACCATGCTTGAACATAACTTATCTTTTCATTAAAAAATAGTTACCTTCCTAAGTTATAATTTTTGTTCAGACCATTACTGCACTATATGTGGAAAAACTCTAAAATGCACCTAATAGCATTAAGAAACCCACAACCTTTGGTGGTGGTCTTGTGGCCTCCCAGATCCCATCTTAATTAATTTATTTCTTAGATAGTTATTACAGTACAGTGTTGGTCATTTAGAATGGTTGAAAGGATGTAGAAAAATGTTAACAAGTAAAACAAAGTCTTATAAAACAAAACAAAGGTATTCTAGTTAGTATGATGAGGCAAGAATGGCAGAGCACTGGGGTGCGTGCCAGGGTAACAGTGGAAAGCAGGGGTAAGGAGTGCCATGGAACAGCTTGCCTACGACTCCTTACCAAGTAAAGCTGCTCATGCAGTCATTGTGTATGTCATTTAAAAATGGGTGCTTCTGGGTGTGGCTTGCTAAAAGGGGTGTGGCCCCTCTTAGGCAAGAGGTGTGTTATCATTCAGCAGGGATTAAGGTGTATTTGTTAGGAAATGGAAAGATGAAAAGGTGGTACCCTTAATAAGGTGATGCAGAAGGCATACATATGTATGTATGTAACTAAAGGGAATGATTCTTTAATCCTTAGTCATTAACTATTAATGTCTACATCAAAGTTCTGGTAGGTAGTTAATTTTAATTAGTTAAGTACTAAATCTAGTCAGATCCTTATTATGTGTTATGCAACAGCTTCATCATTAGGTATTACTTTTTTGTTTATAGGATTTCCAGTGGAATGGAATTTGAGTCCTGACAAAAGTTTTGTGACAGCTTTTTACTTTTGATGGACTAGACTGTTGTATTGGAGGGCATTATATGCTTAAATGGTTTTATTTATCTTTGTTAAAATTTATGTTCGTCAGGTGGTGACTGAATGAGTAGTATTATATCAGAAACACGACTGTTTGGGCAGAAAATGATAAGGTTGATTGTGTGTTTGTTGGATCACTTCCATTTTTCTATAATTATTATATTTCATATTATATTATATTTCTGTGGTTTGTTATGTTTCTTTATGCTTGGTGTGTATTGTCTCTTCTGGTTTTGCAGATCATAATCTACTGGTTTGTACTGTACTGGATATTACCTGGACGGGTGTTGGTAGAGCGATTTTAAACTGTTAGAACAGTAGATTTCATTGACTGCTGTGATGCATTGATGCATACTGATTTGTGGCCTGATCACATGACTATAACTGAATTCTATTTTTTTATCTTATTGGGTTGTGCTGAAGGTTATATAAGGTGGTCTTCAGTGGTGTAATAACTCTTCCATTTCTAACTAGTGTATATAGTTAAGGTTGCCAAATATCATAAGCATCTGTTTTTGTATTTATTTGGTAGGGGAAGGAAGCTCTTCTTCACCCTACTTAATTATTTAGAGTGTATGAATGATAACATTTCTACATTGCTGTTTGGTAGCATTATCATATTAATAGGTCCTGGAGATCTATTTGTCCATTTTATCATAAGACAAAGACAGAAAGATTTTATGGACTGCTTGACAATCATAGATGACTCTATTATCTCAGATGTCCCTGGACTTTTGAGAGCAGCGGGATATTTCCTGCCAAGGAATTTTTATAATTCTTGAAGGACTATTTCCAGTTGAGATTTAATTGTGTATGCCTCATCACTGACAGCAGTGGAAGCTTGATTGTTTCTTTGACATTTTATTCTATTAATATTGCTGTAACAGTTTTGCTTGTTTCCTGTTGATATTTCTTCTGCTTAGAATGCTGTACTTTATACATTTTATGCAGGATTCTATGCAGTCATATTTTAATGTTCTTGGTTATGGCTGATGCCATTTTCTTTTCTGGAGTGTTTTGGGGGAATTATATTGCAAGATGTAGTGAGATTTCTGATGATAAAAGGTGGTTAGTGTTTTATTTTATGTTTTTCATACTTGAAGAACATTATTAAGTCCTTTACTTCATATATATATTTTTTTATAATTGAAGACCACATTTATAGTTTAATATAGATGTGCATAATGTTAGCAAATGCTCAAAGCAAAAATAGAGTTTTAAGTTTGGGCTTTAGTTGATTAGAATTTGGTAGAAGGTGTGAAAGTTTGAAATATTAAGGATTTCCTGTTTATTCTAAAAGTTTTTTGTCAGCTAAGTGGGAAACATATATTTTTGGGTATGTGGCTTCACTGGATGGAGCCTAGGCATATAATAGTCCAGATCATGAAATGTTCATATATTGGTTATATATAGATTTTTACTAATTGCCTCTGCATGTGTATATGGGACATATCCTTCTATTAATTCACTGGTTTATATGGAAAATTGTTCCACTGTTTTGGATAAAACAAGACTGCCTTATTAATAGTGCTTTATTTTCCTTATATGCAGTCAGCATGTTGTGATTGTTTAGTGTTCATCTTCTACACTTAAAAATCTCATTTTGACCTGCAGTGAGTACTGTCGTTATTGGTTGTTGGCAGAGCTTGAGCATGCTTGCTGTTAATCTTAACAGGTTGTTGGGGTTTTGCACTCTCAACAATTCTCCTGTTTAATACGGAGTTAAACTTCATATATGATGCTTTGATTATGGGGGATTTATTTTGGTTCTACTGATCATGGTAATTTTCACCAGATTGAAGTGTTATAGTTGGTCAGATTTATGGCAGGTAGATGGAAGCATATTATATTTTGAGAAAACAGAATATTTCTTTCAGACAAAAATGTTTTAAGGTATGTTGATGATGTATTTTGTCTGGCCTAAGCAATGGAAGACAAAATGTGCTTTCCCCACTCTGTGCAGTAGTATTTTGAAACTTATTTAATGCAATATATTTTGTAGGCCCAGTTCAAATATCAATCCTTAAGTGCATTATTTAATGCATGTTTTTCTTTGTCGCAAGCCAAGTTGTATTCAGGAAGATGGATGCTGGGACTGTAATCATAGTGGACATCTACTTGTATCACTGGATAAGCCTGCTTTATGAAAAATTGACTGAGACTCATATTCTAAATACTGGGAATTCTGAACCATTATACACTGTTTGAGCAATATAGTTTTGTTTGTTACATATACTGGTGTGTGAATTCAAACATTTGTGGCTTGGCCATATATGCTGGCTGTAAGAAATCTATTTAAACATAGAAATATTTTAACACTTTATAAACAAAGTGTGTTGCTTGGAAGAACATCTGTATGCTACACAAGTAAGTCTTGGGATGAAAACATTAGAAACGAGTAGAATGAAAGTGTTTGTTTTCATTTTGAATATGATATATGATCTGGGTCTATGTCATATAATAAAACATTCAACACTGAGAACCTTTTTTCATTGAGAATGTTTAATTAAGTGAACATTAACATCAGTGGTTTTCATATCATTGAATGGCATTAGTTGGCCAACATCACTAGCATGAGACAAACCTGGTGAAACAAAACAGGAAACAACATCCTGTATGTTCACCATACATATAATATATTGTACTAGCAGCTGGCCAACTAATGACATTCGATGTGTTAGTTTTTGCTGATATTAACGTTTGCTTAATTAAATGTTCACTTTCTTCATCTTGACAAAAAGTTTTTTGCTGATGTTAACATTTGCTTAATCAAATGTTCACTTTCTTCATCTTGACAAAAAGAAGTTTGTGGAGTTGAACGTTCGATTATATGACATACACGCATATGATTTGGGTCTCTATTTTATGAAGCATAGAAAATATCTGATATAATATAATGTTTTCAGCCTGAAATTTACCTATTCTGTCTGCCTTATACTATTTTTTGTGACTGTTGTGCTCTAATAATAGTTGTTTTTTTTTCTAATGGAATGTCTAGTAATATTGTAAGCTTAGCAGTGCCTATAATCATTGCACATATAGCTAAGCTGATTCACAGATAATCTCTCCCTACAAAATTCTAACAACAATTGTCCTTATATGTCCTAAGCCTGTGTGGTCAACAGAAACCGTAATTTCAACAAAAATTGCTGTCTGTACATTGTTGTCTGTTTGCTCCAAGCTTATATGTATCTGATTACTTCTGTAAATTTTATGTATTGTATGTTTGTCAATAACATAGAGCTTTTCTTCCTAGGCCTCTACTAAAAATGGATTATCTTACCCAGACAGGCTTTCCCTGTTAACAAAAGCAAACAAACAAATGAATAAATGCTATGAGTGTCACTCTGGAATTTTCAAATCTTGAATTGTCTGAAATCTTGAATTGTCTGATATCTGCAGAGCAGTATCCATCAGCCAAGATCACTGTTCTTGCAAGAGTTTCAGTTTAGAGCATAATGGTAAAGCATGCCCAGATTTTCTGCTTATGCTGATAATTAATTTTGGAAATTATTACCTTTATAGTTTGTGCCTGAGAACCATTGAAGTTATTAGAGTTTTATCTCTTTGAAATGCAGTCATAGAGAATCAGTCGATGTCCTCTGTGGAAGTGCAAACTTGAGGATAGTTTATAATAACTACTAGAGTATGTGGGGCAAAGATGGTTAAGATCCTCCAGAAATACTTAATTTTGTATATAATTTGCTCCTTCCTTTTTTCTAAAGATCTTATCTCCAGTTCTTTCATCTCCTTTACAATATTTAGTGCTATAGTTACAGTTAGTGTAGATTTCGATTTACACTTTCTAGTAATTGCTTTTCTGGCAGCCAATAATATTAAACTTAATGCCTTACCACATCTGGACATTTCATATCTTATAGCATAACTAAAATAAATAAATACATAAATAATATAATTTCTTTATTACATTTCTGATAGAATGTTCTGATAGAACACTCTGCAGGGAATTTTTAATTTCTATCAACTCATTGCATTCTGAAAAAAAAAAACATTCCCAGTTACTTATCTCTTTCCCTTCACACTTCCAGCATCAGCTGTTTACCAGAGGAAGAATTATTTGGAGCCTGTTTAGGGTATAAAAATACCTATACAAGAAAAAATATTAAACCTGCTGGACTCTATTGCATATTGGGAGCTGTACAGATGTCCTGTCATTGTTCCTTTGTATGTTGCTTTTCCAGTCTTTTCTAACCTCCTCTGATAGATGTTTATAGTTATCATGCAATATCATGCAATATTTTATATATCATACTAATTATTCCCCTTTCTAACAACAACTTCTGTTGTAGACTCAACTAAAAACTCTACAAGAGTTTGTCTCTCATTTAGCTAGACTCTGTCCCTTTCTCTGTGCCTGTACTTTACTACCGATCCCTGTTAGGGAAGATAGTCTCTAATCTGTAGTCAAAACTTCTTCTGGCCTCATCACACAGTGTTACATTTTCACCCTCTAGTTATTTGCTCTCAAACATTTGCTTCTTTGATAATGTTAATTCCAGCTCCATCTTGCCTACTTTCTATGGCACTGCTTTCAGTCATCTTTATTGGTAAAAATCTCCTTTCTCCATAACCATGCTGGCTTTGCTCTTACAATACTTTCTGTTGCTTTATGAGTATACTATTCTGCATGATTCGTGTTATTCTCCTTAAGGATCCACATGGCCCCACATAGCAAAAACACAAAACTAAACCACAACTGGAAAAGTGAACCACCGATTACTTTATTAGGTTAGGCGCTTTTGTTCATTATGAAGTTCATTAGAACAATTAATTGCAAGTTTAAATAACACATCATTGGCATCACATGACCCAATCCAGTCAATGTTTACAATATATTAATTTATTTATATAACAACTAGAAATGTATAAAATATGTAAGATAAAAATATAACCTCCACCAAATTAGCAACCAACCCCATATAATTTCATCTTGAGCAAATAATTAATAGAGCAGGTATCATTCAGTCCAGGATAATTAGTGGCATCAAGCAGTAACTGCTCCATGAGTTCATTTTTATCCAAATGCTCACTAATGATCTGTCCCTGAATATCCTTTTCAACTTGCTCTACCAGTAAAAATTAAAACTGTGCAAGTTGCATCCTTCTATTTGTTTATACAAAGCTTTGGTCAGCTTTTTATTTTTAATATCTGAACAATGCTCATAAATACGTTTAATACATTTCCTAAATTGTCTTGTCTTGCCAATATAAAATGCAGGACAGCAATTACAGTGGGCAAGATAAACCACATTAGAAGTGTAACAAGAAAAATGTCCTATAATTTTGTATTCCTTATTTCTAATAACAAAACTATCAGTGCTGGTAATCAAATAACTTTGGGAACAACAACCACATCTGAAAGTCACATATTTTGTGTTAGGCAACTCATCCATCCCTTGACACTTTCTTTCCATTTTTAAAGATCTGTCCATTTTATAAGTAACTAATGCTTTACCCCCAATTTTAAAACCAAATCCTTTAAATATAATTCCCAGTTTTATTAATGCAATCAATAATAGGTTCACCGTCTAGTGCTTATGTGGTGATGAAACATTTAGTAAAATCTATGTCAGTATTAACTGTTGTCTGCCCTTTTACCTTTACCATGTGGATGATGTACAACCTGGTGGGCACAAGATATGTGAATAAAACCCAGTATTTCTTTTGTTGACCACTTCCTGTTTGATATCATTAAGAAATGTTTCCAGATAACCTCTTTTCCAAAACATCTCCAATACATTTTCACATTCAGTGTAGAATGTGTCAATACTAGAGATCATATTAGCTGAACATACTAGTTGTCATTTGACAACTGCCTTTTTTTGAAATCTGGGGTGCCAGCTGGAAAAAATGTAAACATGAGTTGGAAAAAGTAGATTTTCTAAAGATATTAGAAAAAAACAATTATTTTCCAAATCTTTACTAATTTCCACATCCAAATATGAGATCTTACCCTCATCAAATTTATAAGAACATTTTAGAAAGTCCATAGTGTTATTAATATAACTAAAACATTCATCCAGCTTATATCTTGTATTAACCCATAGGATGAATATATCATCCAGATATCTAGTATAAAGTGTCCAACAATTCATATAATTACTCCTAAAGATACAATCCTCCCCCCACTGGACCATAACATAATTAGCAAAACTGAGAGCACATGCTGTCCCCATAGCTACTCCAGTAGTTTGCCTACAAAACTGACCCTCAAAACAGATGAAATTGTTTTTAGGACTATATCCATTAAGATGCTAATAGCATTAACCTTATCAAAACTCAACATTTTTGAATTAAAAAGTTTTTGTTGATACCAACATAAACCCTCTTTGTGAGGTATTATACACATCTATAGTCACAAAAATAATATTAACATTTAGGGGAATATGATTAAACATGTTCAAAAATTGTCAAGAATCTTAACAAATACGTGTAATGTTCTCTAAACCTTCTTTCACATTATAGTCAATCCACTGCACAATAAAATATGTTTTTGATGTGCACCCATCCATAATGGGTCTAAAACATGGATTTACTAAGCTCTTATGTATCTTTGGAATCCCAAAAATACTTGCCAATGCATGTTTGTCATTGAACATAAAATCATAATCATTTTTTGCAAATCTGCCCTTGTAATAATATATCCTTAAGCAATATTCCTAAAAGCAAAATTAATTTTGTTATGAGAAATTTCCACATGTGTCCTCAAATAATAATGTATTCATCTGATTACAGTAATGCAATGTGTTCATCACCACTAACCCACCCCCTTTGTCCTGCTTCATTATTTTTATAACTGGATCCTCAGTAAGCTCCTTAAATGTATTAAGTTCATCCTTAGACACATTGTAAAATTTACATACATTTTACTGTTTTAAAATATTATGTATTTCAAACTCACAAGCTCTTTCAAACATCTGGATATTAGCATTCAATGGTGGGTTAAAATAGTTGCTCTGTGAATGTTTTGTCTAAACTAGAGTATTCATTAATAAACAACATATTTAAGTTTAGTTTCTCTGTAAATAATTTTAACTTACTCAAGGTATTCACAATATTGGTCATTCATTCTGGGACAAATGTCAAACCCTTAGCTAAGATATTAGCATGTACAACATCAATAGCTTTCTGAGAGAAACTGAAGATTTTAAAATCAAGCATGTCCTTATAAACAATCTTTACTGTTGATAGACTGTCCTGAGAGCAAGAAAAGGAATCATCCTTTAATTCCTGTAATATCTGTTCTTCTGTTTCGGCCATGCACCCATTTTCAGATATGGATTGGCACTGCTTGGCTGCCTCCATGATGGCAGGCACTGATTTTTGATTTGGATCCATTCAAATCTTCTTACTGCTAACATTCCTAAAGGGGCTGCACCATTTCTAGATTCAGCTGATGTAGACTTACTAGGGGACAAAGATGACTCCTGATTGGCTGCAGTGTCAAAATGATCAGGGTAACCTGGTGGATTTGGATACGCCTTCCCATTAGCATAATCACCCATATCTCTTTTTAATTTTGAGGTTTTACATTGTAGAACTTTATTACAAACACTCTCCACTGAGGACAAAATATTATCAAAATTAATGGAATAATGATCAAAGTTCATGTCATGTGATGCCAATGATGTGTATTTCATAGGCTCATAGGTTCATAGGTGTGTACTAGGCTAATGGCCCTGGGGCCTTTACAAGCCTAGCCATAGGATTGCCCTGGCATAGTGCCACCTGACCTTAGTTCCCAGTGCTCTGTCGAGTAGAGCCACTGGTGTTATCCCCGGGGTGAATTTTCTGCTTCCCATCCACTCATCAAGATTTCCCTTGAAGAAGGTCAGCAAAGTGCTCTGCTTGACATGTATGGGAAGTCTGTTCCATAGCATGTGCAGTCTCTGGGTTATGAGCTTCTCCTTCCAGCATGTTCTGTTAATTGTGGTAATGAGATTGAGGTCTCTGGAGCATGTGGTGTGAAGGGATTGGGATTTCTTTAGATGTAGCATTTCTAATAGAGCTGGGTCAGGCATGGCTTTGTAAGTCAAGCAGAGATCACCTCTAAAAGTTTTTAAATAAATTGGCAGAGGGGGGATTCGAACCGAACATGTTCTACATGCTAAACCATTTCAGTACCACTAGGCTACAGCCACTTAAATAATCAGCCCTTGTAAGTCTTGAATCCAGGACTCTGCACACCATAACCACAGCAATTTTCCATTAAGCCATCTGATCTGTAAAATGTTCTGTTACCACCATGCATTTCACTGCCAAGTCTTGAACCCAGGACCCTATGCACTACAGTCAGAGCAACATACCACTATGCCAAATCAGCATTTTTAAATTTAAACTTGCAATTAACTGTTTTAGGTGTTCTGATGAAGTTCATAATGAATGAAAGTGCTTAACCTAATACGTAATTGGTGGTTCACTGCTCATAGGTTCATAGGTAGGTACTAGGCTATCGGCCCTAGGCCCTATATAAGCCTAGCCATAAAGATTCCCTGGCTTTTGCCACCCACAAAAAATTATTTTCCTGTGCCCCTGCTGAGCAGAGCCACATAAGTGATCCCCGGGGTGAATTTCCTATTTCCCATCCAATCTTCAAGATATTTCTTAAAGAGGGCTAATGAGGTGCTCTGCTTGACATGGATGGACAGTCTGTTCTAGAGTACACTTGTGGTTTAGTTTTATTCTCCTTAAGGACTTGCATCCAAAATCCTACTCTCTCCTTACTTCTTGTACATCCCCCCATTTCATCATTACCCCTTTCTACTTCAGCTTATAACCTTCTACTTGTGTTATGCATATGAATGCATATGACCCTTAAATTTGTAGGTCTAAAATGACACTTCAAATCAAATAATCCTAAACCATGTTGGTCTATTGGGAAAATCAATTTATCACATTTAACTCTTGCCCTCTTCTCCTCTCAAATAAACTCCTTTAGCTATTTCAGTCCCATTTTCAATCTTATTTTTTCATGATTTTTCATGTTTATTCTCACTAATGCTCATTGACTTACAAAAGCTGGCATAGTGACATCTAAAGTTTCTGCTTCATTTCCTTTCCATTTCAAGAAGGAAAATGTTGGACCTGGTCTTGCTTATTATGTAGTGAAACGATGAGCCATTATAGGGTGGCATATGCATAGAATGAAATGCAGTAGCATGTTTTAGGTGATGTTCTTCATAAGGATCATTGCTGCAGTATTCTAAACCATATGGCTATATAAGGATATATAACAGTCAGCCAGGTTCCATAGATTTTAGGGCACCTTCCAAATGCACTAACCATTAGTCAGCTCAAGCTGAGCTGACTATAATACATGTTTGGATGCTAAGTCCTTAAGAGATTTCCTGCTGCCAAAGAGAATGTTCCTTTGTGGGTTTTCAAAGATTGAGGGTTGGCTAGCACTGATCTATTGCTGGGTAGATAAGTTCCCTTTGGAGGAAAAAAAATGTTTACTTAACTTTTTATGACCAAAAAACCCGCCTTTTCTGTAAAATGTGTGTCAATAAAAAGTGTTTTTAATGACTGTCATTTGAATTTTGTACATTTTTAAATGTAAGTATTATTTTTAACAATGTTTTGTGATAAAAACTGAATGAATTTTAAACTATTTTTCCTGTGATAAAAGTTCTGTTATTTTATTTTTTATTTTTTTTTTTTGGGTGGGGAGGTTGGAGTAAATGTTTAAAGTGTTTTTCTTTACTGTGTTTCAACGGAGAAAGGTTACTTTTTACAACTTTTGCTGCCAGGCTTCCCTGGAAACCAGGCATCCTTTTCAGCTTAACCCTGGAACATGCTACTGGTTCCTCAGTTCTACTTTCTTCGAGTTACAAAACGAAAAACATTGTTAAGCAGCCGTTGCCAACACAGCCTGATAACATGCTTTAGCTGTAGATGGGTGACTCTGCTGTGACCAAAGCTGGTAACTCAGTGTGCTTATCCTTCTGCTTGGGTCCCACTGGTATAGTCCTTATGGCCATCATGTATTGGGGGTTAGACATGTCATCTGTGGCTGTTAGAGTGCTCTTAGTGGGCAAGGGAGAGCCAACTGTTTTGGTCCTAGAGGAGGTCAGAGAATGTCACATTGCTTAGCCACAGCTGTGGCCTTCCCTTGGGAGGCTTTTACTGGTAAAGTTGGATCTGTTTATTCAGAAATTACTTTTTTTTGTAAAAGTTGTGAACGTTATTGATAAACCATTCACTGAGTAATCAACATGTATTCTTAAACAAAGTGCAGTCAACAATATAAGACATACCTTCTACTGCCCTCGTATATTATCACAATACACAGTGTAAATTACAAACTAAAAAAGGAGAACAGAAAAATAGATGAGTACTCATTCCATTCTCAGTTCTTTAAATCTGTATGGTACCAAAGGCAGTATGATTGAATACAGTTAAAAATCAATTAAACCAGTCTGGAGGGAGAGTTTTCAGGTGGTTGTATTAACAGTACTGCTAAAGTCATTCTTAACCAGCCCCATGTTGTTGTTGTTGATAACCTGTAACCTGCAATGGTATAACTAGCGGCCAAAAATGTACATCTTGTTAACTGAGTACAGGGATCATTAGTGCCCGTCTGACTGCATCATTAATTTTAATCTAAACTTGGCACATTACCTGACAGAATCAAATCATATCCAAGTGGCCTGCATCTGTTGAGCCACATTTCCAACAAACCCCTTCCCCTTTCCTTTCTTCAATTTCTCCTTAAAAGAAATGGAAGGATACTGCCAAGAATGAAAACATTTAAAATGCATAAATCTTAATATTGGGATAGGTAATCATAATACAACTAAATACATTACCTCATGCTTCTCCTCAGTGAGTATGCAATGCAGTAAATCCTGCCACTTGTCAAACACTGTCACCATCCTATCCATATGGGAAACAGTAAAATATTTATAAAACAATTTCATTCTTACCTCTTCTTCTGGAGTTTTGTTTACCTCCTTCTAACTACAATACATTATTTGACTTACAGATATGTAGCTTGGAAGTACATGCTCACATCTGCCAAACTTGCCACCATTACATAACCCTTTTGATCTTTACTGACTTGCTAGGGATCTGCAAGTGAGAAAAAGATAATTTTCTACCACTATGATATCCATAACATATCAAATCCCATGACTAATCCAGTTGTACCAACAAGTAGTCTGATTGTTCATACAAATCCCTGGGTTGGCCCATATTCTCAATGTGGGTAACATACATCTGCCTCTCCTATGACCCTTACAAGTGCATGCAAATTGTTTCTCAAACAATGCACCTAACTCACTAGGATTCCCAAGACCTGTGAAAAGAGCTACCCACCTTAGCTACATAAGGAGTTAGCATGTTTTGGATCTCAAAAATGAACCATCGAGGCTTAAACCTTTTTCTGGCTCTAACATATTCCCATCCCACTGCTGCCTTAGCATAGACATGTACATTCGGTATTCCTAAGTCACCCAATCGAAGGAGGCATAAAGCTTTTTCCAGGCTATTCTACACCTATTAACTTGTCAAATACATGCCATTATTATCTTTTGCTATTCCTTTAAATATGAAGAAAATACTATATGGGGTAAATGTCTAATTATAAACAAAGTTTTGGGGAGGAATTATATTTTAACTATCTGCATCTGACTCAGGAAGGGAAGATTTAGCTTATTCCAGTTTCTTCTCTTGGAACATAAAAATATGGAGAGTAGTTTGGTTTGTCATTTAGCTGAATCACATAAGACATATTCATAGCCAACCAAATTCCTAAATACTGCACTATAGATACAACCTCACAGGGTATTATCTCAAGCCTAGACATTTGCATAGTCTTTATGTATCAGAGAAAAAAGAGCTTTGTCTTAAACTTATTCAGATTCAGACTGGACACTTTAGCAAATTATTTGAAAGTATTTAAATCATCCACTAAACTCCTCCCGTGCAAGGACAGCCAGACCCACACTTATCTGCAAACCAGGATGTCAAAATAGATGATGATCTGGTCAATGTAGTAGCATTGCCAATATGTCTGGATTTTAGAAAAGCATTTAATTGTCATGGCTAGAAGAAGCATAAGAAGTGGGGGGGGGGCACCTTTGCCTCACTTCTTAAGCTAAAATTATAAGTACAAACAGAATTCCATTAGTGAAGGCACAAGCTGTTGCTTGTGCATGTAAAAGTTTGCATTTCCTAACAAATTTACCAGGCATCCAGTCCTTTCTAACAAGACCAATAGAAAATTCCATTCAATCTGATCAAAGGCTTTTTGAAAATCTACCAAAAGGGCCCTCTACAACCAGGCATCCAATCCTTTCTAACAAGACCAATAGAAAATTCCATTCAATCTGATCAAAGGCTTTTTGAAAATTTACCAAAAGGGCCCTCTACAACTTGTGTGAATATTTTCTGCTTTCACAATATTCAGCCACAATCTGATTATATCTGGCCCACATGTCCATTTTTTATAAATCCCTGATGGTTCTGAGAGATGCACCCTGGCAAAATCCTGTCCAAATGTTTGGCTAGAATTTTTGCAAAAATTTTCACTTCCAGTTGTAAGAGAGATATTGGTCAAAAATTTCTAGTGCAATATTTGTCCTTTCCAGGTTTAGACTAGAAAATTATTTAGCCTTGTTATCCTTCCAAGGGAACTTTTCCACTCTGTCAGTATAGTTGAAGTAGTTCAGTAATGGTTCTGTTTTTTCCAGTACCTCCTCATAAGCCTTGTAAAAGTCAGGAGTCTGCCCATCAAGGCCCGGTGCTTTGCCTGAACAAGTTTTATTAATAACATTCTTTATTTCTATGAAGATATATCCTCTTTCAACTTCTTATGGCAGCTTCTTCATATTAAAACTAAATAAGAAATACTGATATTCAGACTATAAAGCAGCCTTGATTACAAAATGAGAATGCCCATATTCTCTGTAAAAATAATTTCTTTATCCTTTGGCTACTTGTGGTAATCTCCCATCTATGTCATAAAATCCTGTAACAGCCACATGGTTAGCTTTCTCTTGACATCTCCTTGCCAAGACATTGGATGAGGTAAGACCTTTTGCTCCCCCCGAAAAGTTTTGTACTTTTCCCTCTTTTCTTGAAATTTTTGCATTTCTATAGTCTTGCTCTGAGATTCCAAAAATAAGCCCCCTAAAACATTCTTAAATTATCAGCTATACTCCCACCAAGGGCTCCTTCTCCATGCCATTAGTTTCTAATCCAGAGATCTGTGATTCTCCTTTTTTATATTATGTAAATAAAAAGGATCACACTTCAGATAAAAAGTTTACTGAACTTGCAGCTAACTCCATAGTCATTAAAAGCATATCAATCTGACTTGTTCCACAATCTCCTGTCCCAAAGTAGGTATAATCCCTGGAATCTGATGCAAAATCCTCTATACATTTACTAAATTCAACCCTTCAATAGATGGCATGAGAACTTGAGTTTTATAGGGATATTTCTCCAGTCCTGATGGCAATCTATTCAACCAAGAATCTAAAGTAGTATTAAAATCTCCCCTGTGATTAAATTTTAACTTCTGGCATGAAATGGATTAAACTGTCTTGCTAGTGTATTCTCACCTTAAGTTCTGTCCTTATTGGTTCCATATGTTTCATCAGAAATTCCTGTAAAAAATAAATAAAAACTTAAACATATGTCTTCTCATGTCTCAGTTACCCTTGACAGGAGTAATTACTGGCCTTCACTCAGGATTTAGTGCATGCTCTTGAATTTTCATGCATAACTGTTTCTGATAAAATAAAAAAGAATGAATTCTTCATTTTCTGAAGAAATTTAAGAGTTTGAACCTGAAAATGATTCTGAAAGTACAGATGATTTATTGTCTCCACTGAATTCTGAATCAGATTCTGAGGAGAATGTCACTTTAGAAGGACTATCTTTCTCTGAAATTATTTCTATATTGAATATTTTTTTCAGTGGGAAAAAGGTGCTGTTTCTCTGTCTCTCAGGAAGTATTATGATTTATAACGACTGGAATTTCCAGAACTCCTGTTCCTTATGTTATGTCTGCTTTGGAGAATGTTTTTTGTCACAGCCAGTAATTTCCCTGACAGCCAGCCCTCTGCCCCCCAAACAGATAAGACTATATGAAGTGTTTTCGGCTTTTCACTTTTTTACACTTTTCCCGGACTAGATACAGCAGCTATTGTTTTAGTGAATCTATTTGCTGCTAAACATTTGGTTATTACTAATTCCCCTCCTTCTGACAAGGCTTTTAATAAATTTGGGGAATTGTATTCTTCTGCAATACTTGTTTTTAGAATTCTCAGTGGTCAGGCTCCTATTTTAATGTTCATGCTTGCCTCGTGAGAATATAAGGAATATTTTGGGATCTGTTTCAGGAGAAATTTGCTTTGTGTAATTTGGTGTCTCAACTTACTACTCACTATTTGAAGTGTGCTGATGATTCTGCTGATACCACCTCCAGGGCTGCTGTCACTGGAACTGTTATGAGGATGTTTATCTGTCTGCATTCTCATAATCCCCTGAGAGGACATAAAAATGAGATTTTGAGTTCTTCCTTGAATAGAGCACTAGGTTTTGGTCATTTTGCTTCAGATGTCATTAAACTGTGTGATGATGGAGGAAAGCTGATTCATCAGATCCCTCAGAGTTTGTAGCCCTCTTTCTTCAAGATTGCCAAGAGATTAAATGCTCCATTCACAACTTTCATTAAAAAGCAAAATAGTCCCAGCAAACTGGTGGCATCTTTGCCTCTAGATATAATATGGCTTTCTTCATACTTGTCTATTTATCAAAGAAAAACTACTGGCTTCAAATGAAACCTCACCATAGATATTGTTAACCATGTTATCCACAGACTCAGAAACAAACATTTCACTGACTTGATGAACATCTCTAGTTTCTTTTGAAACAATGCTGACTGTAGTGGTAATGACTGTATGTGGAACATCACCCTAAATAATGTCAGCAATGTTATTCACAAACTCTGTGACAAACATATCACTGACTTGACAAAAATTACTAGTTTTTGATAAAACAACACCAAGTGAACACTTGCAGCAGGAAAAAAACCCAGTTATGGCTTCAGATGAAATATCACCCTGAATACTATGAGAAACATAAGGAACAGATTCATGTCAAGCTTATCAAAATCCTGGCAAATATTAGCTTCTAATTAATCATATACAGAAAAACAAGTGTGAATGACATTATCATCCATTACTAGTTTGACAACCATGCATATCCTATAAATGTCCACAAAATTCCTTATCTTTTTTTTCAATAATAAATCTTTATTCTTTTCCAATTGTTAATACAATACTACAACATATGTACATTATATACATGAATGCTCCCAACAGTTACATAAGATCATTATACATTATACATTATACATTAAGATAAAATTCTAAAAAGGTATTAAAAAAGAAAAAAGAAAAAAAAAAGATCTAGTATCAATATAAGGTTTATCTATACTAATCTCCATATCAAGTATGTACTTCCTGGGGAAAAGTGGATTAGAACATTAAGCTAACACAATGTTAAAGATTTGCTCCCATATTTTTGTATTATTTATATTTTTCTTATGATCTTTAATTAGTAATTTATGTGCTAAAATATGTTTTATTGCTACACTTTTAAAGTTTTCCCATGAAGTCAAAGATGGATTCAACCAATTTGTAGCTATATAAAGCTTCATTAACAAGAAAATATTTATGAGTATGATCATTTGGGATCTGTTGAAGTTATTCGGAGGAATATGAAGAATCATAAACTCCCAAGAAAGTGTGGACTGTTGATAACCCATTTTTTGTAATTGAATTTTTAGAGAATTCCAAAGTTTGAATATACATTTACAGCTCCTGAACATGTGTAAAAGGTCAGTGGTTTGATCGATACAATATGGACATTTAGGTGAATTTTTCAAGTTGAATTTATGTAAGCTGAGGTGAGTGTAGTAAGCGTTGTTAAATATCATCAGCTGAGTAAATAATAGCTTTTGAAGAGATACTGATTTTAAGGTTAAATTAATTGCTTTCAATATTTTATTATCATCAATCAGTAATAATTTAAACTTCCAGTATTTGGATAAAAGTATTTGGTTATTATATTTCACATCTTTTATCAAATTATATGACACCATTATATATTTGAAGTCTTGCATAAGAGTTTGCCATAAGTTTGAACAAATGGTTAAGTCTTCTTTAATTTTAAAATTACTAAAATAAGTTATTGTAAGATCCTTTAATTGTCTCATTATAATTAAATAAGAGTTAGGAAGGTTCATCTCTCTTAACATGTCGTGTATTGAGATACCAAGAAAGGAATATAAATCAAGTATGGTTAGATCAATTATAAGTGGGAATTTTTTAAGATCTATCAATTGATTACCGATTTTCAAATTCGGGTTCTTGTGAAATGGTTGGAAGGTCATCATATACTGTAAGAGATTTAGTGATTTAAACAGGTTTTGTATTGATATTATATATAATCAAATATGTTCCATCAAAGCGTATATTTTAAAGGTATCTTTATTTAAAAAAGGTAATGCCTTAAAATTAATACCCAATTTAACAGCATGTTTGTAATTCAGAATCAACCACTTGGGTGACCATTTAGTACTGGACTTGTCAAAGTTAACCAGTCTCAGAATTCTATTCGCATTTATTATTAAATAATATGCTTCAAAATTCGATAATTCTAAACCACCCTTATTTTTTGGAGTCATCAGTTTATCATAAGATATTATAGTTTTCCTAGGTTCCCATACAAATCTACCTCATTCCATATGAAGTTGTTTAAAGAATTTCCTAGAAATTGAGACTTGAGTAGCTCGAAAAATATATAATATTCTAGGGAGTACATTCATTTTAATGATTGAAGTCTTTGCCATTATTGGTAATTTCAGATTATTCCATCTTTTTAAATCAGACAGTATATGATCCCAAATTAGCTTAACATTGTTCACATAAAAGTCTCTATTATCTTTTGAGAAAACAATACCCAAATATTTTATTTTTTCTTCGGATTTTAACTGACCTATCAATGGTAAAAGCGAAAAGGGTGTAGGCGTCTTTAAGGGAAATAAATTGTTTTTTTTTTTTAATTTATTTTGTAATTAGATATTTCTGCAAAATCTTCCACTGCTTTTAATATTTTCTTAGTATCTGAAACAGGTGTCGCACAATAAATATTAAGATAATCAGCAAAAGCAGCCATGGATATTTTCGTACCATATATTATTGGAGCATTATGATAAATATTTTGTTTAATATGTAAAAATAGTGGTTCTAAATATAAATTGAATAATATAGGAGATAGCGGACATCTTTGATGGGTACCATTCTTAATTTGTATTCTTTTTGAGAAATTTTTATTAATATATAAAGTTGTATAGGGATTATTATATAACTTTTTTAATGTTGAAAAGAAGTCTTGGGGTATATTGAAATATGATAAAATATAAAACAAAAATTTTAAATTAACTCTATCAAAAGCTTTTTGAGCATCAGTTATGAGTGCGTAAATATTAAGATTTTTATGAGTGGCATAAGAAATGAGTGTATGAAGTGATAACGTATTATCAGTAGTTTGTCTACCATTTATAAAGCCAGCTTGTTCATCAGATATTATTAGGTTTATTACCTTCTTCAATCTATTGGCTAAAATAGATGTCATAATTTTCATGTCTATATTTAAAAGTGAAATGGGTCTATAGTTATCCGGATTTTGAAGATCTGCATTCTCTTTAGGTATAAGAATTGTTTTTGAAGCATTAAAATGTGAATCATTAATTTTATTATTAATTATATAATTAAATACATGTGCAAGTATTTTACCCAATATATCACAAAAAGTTTTGTAAAATTCAGAAGTCAAACCATCCAGTCCTGGAGCTTTATGTGGCTTCAAATTATTAATTGTATCTGTTATCTCCTCAGAGGAAATTGGTTTGATTAAACTCTCATGAGACTCATCACCAATTTTTGGAAACATAATCTTCTGCAAAAAATTGTTATTACTCTTATTTATAAGTAATTCCTGATGTTTGCCATAAATTTGAGAGAATATTAATTCAAAGGTATTCATAATGTCTTCAGTATTGATATATCTTTTATTATTAAACTGTATTTCAGAAATTTGAGAAGGTATTTTCGATTGATTAATGATACGAGCTAGTGCTTTTGATGGGGTCTGAATATGATTAGCATATTTTACCAGTATTTTCTGTTCATAAAATGACAATTTACTATTTTGTAGTAAAAAAGATCTTTTTGACATTTTAATAACTCCGTTTCAGTTTGTTTACTATAGTTCCCAATTAAATCTTGATCTAGTAACTTAATTTTAGTTTCCTATTCTTGTATGTCTCTAGTTTGTATTTTCTTATAATAAGTAGCCTTTTGGAGAAAAATTCCTCTTATTTGTGCTTTGGTCATTGCCCATTCTATATCAGATGGATGCCGGTCTTTAGAAAGACTAACTAGTAGATGATTGCAGGTCTCTTGAATTTCTTTAGTTATATCTTCTTTATTTAATAAATACAGATTTAGAGACCAATTATGACCTCTATGACGCCTACTATTTCTAGTGTCTTTGTTAAAAATTAATGTGATTCTAGAATGATCCGATAAGTGTCGAGCTTGTATAGATACACAGGGATCTAAAGTAATTAGTACGTCTGAAATTAGGAAAAAATCAATCCTAGACCACATTTTATGACTACTTGAATAAAATGTAAAGTTATTTGAATTTATTTGATTGTTTGTGTATTTAAATGGGTAATATAATTTAAAATCTGTTTTAAGTTCCTTTAATGCTATCACTGCTTGATTATTAAAGGACCTGTGTCAACTTGATTTATCTAATTTGGGATCTTGATATGTATTCCAATCACCTCCTATTATTATATAACAATTATTATATTGATTCAGGATAAAATAAAGTGATGCTATAAAAAGTTGTTGATTGGTACATGGGGCATATATATTAATAAGTGCCACAGGTTTATCATAAAGTGTAGATGACAGAATCACATAACACCATCTTCCCTCTTTGTCTATTTTAAAATCTAGAATTTTCTCTTGATACTGATTTTTAATGATAATAGCCACTCCTGCACTATTAGTTGTCCCTTCTGAAGCTACCACCTCTCTAATCCATTTCATACCTTTAAGGACAGCCCATTGGTCATTGGTCAAGTGGGTTTCTCGTAATAAGATAAATTATGCCTTTGATTGGAAAAATAAATGAAAAAATAATTTCCTTTTTTTTCATGTTCTGGAGCCCTTTAGTATTCCATGAGTCTGTTATCCAATACTAATATCTTTAATTCATTTAAGGATATTTTAAAATTGAGAAACAGTACTAAATTTGAGTATAATAGCACAATATATATTGTCTGGAAGCAATCTTGACATCCCATCCCTAACCAGTGCCTATCCACTATTCCCCTGGACCAGGATGTACATAGGTATTTTACACTGTTAAAACCTTTATAGTTAAATAACTTTACTAAACATCTATTCTTTATCTTACAAAATATAACATCAAAAACATGCAAAAAACCTATAAAAGCTACATCTAACTCTACAAAGCCTAACCAAAACATTCCCTAATAAACACTGATGAATATCCACAGCTCTTGAACACACTATATAGTTAAGCCTATCAAATAAATGGTCTTCATTACACTTATATTTACTATCATACCTCACTAATAGTTCTCATATATTATTACTTATACTAATTAGTTGTATCTCATTAAGTTACCTAACAACCATATTTAAATCTAAAATAGTCAAGTATGTGGCACTACCCCTATTAAACAATAACATTATTAAATTAAAGATAATTCACCATATGTATTGTTAATTAAAAGAGAGAAAAAGAACTACGGAGAAAGCAATTGTTTAACATTTAAATATAATATTAAATCTGACTTTCTTTATATAGCCTAAATTATCTAAAATTATCATGTCAGCAAATAAGGTGAATACAAATAGGACTCTAACTTCACTTTACTGGATAATATAGTTAAATTTATGAAATGATGACTGAGTAACACAGTTCTCAAAACAGTCAGAACCACATGTCAGTATATAAACAAGATAACCTTCACATTCCTGGAGAGCCCACAATATAATGTCTCATGGTCTCTTTATCTACTATTTATCCCAACACTAAATCCCCTTATTATCTAAACATTTGCAGTATTAAAACACATCAGTAATACAGGAAAAAGAAATAATAAAAATATACTACCAGGTTATTAACACAACAATATTCAGTATAACATACCTAAGGAAAAAGAATAACTATGGTAAAGCTATAATACTTCTACGCAATCAGTTAAATGACACATTTTAAACCAGTACATTATTAATTCAATTATACTCATACCTGAATGAATTCACAGTTCCCTCTAAACCAGTAAAACATATTACATACTTTAAATGTCCACGAATGCCCGTTTTACAGTCCAAATAGCTTCCACTTCCTCAACAGAGATCTTCCTACTTCCTGAGCTTGTAATCCTGTCTTCGAGCTCGCAACGGGGGAACCATTAAACGGACAGACTTCCGGATGTGCCACCTCAAAAGCGGACCCTCAGCAGCACCCAAAGGACTTCCTGTTACTTCACGAAGGAGCTCAGTTCGTAAGAGCCATAAAAGTTCGGAAAATCTTCGTGGACGAGCTGGAGCTGTAAAAAGAAACTAAGTAAACATTTACCAAGGGGCCTGGTGAAGAAAAGAGAACAAACAAAGGATTTTGAAGCCTCAAAATGTAGTAAGCATGGAATTCCAGCATCCACATTCCTGCAAACAGACTGGATGGCCAGATCAAGCTTCCAAAGCTGGAAGGGACTTAAAAATCTTCAAAAAGGTAACTTTTGCTTCTTTTTTGTAGATATGGAATATTTGGAGCCATCGACTGTAAAAATCAATATATTAGGGTATTTCATTTGAAATTTGATGTTCTTTTCAATGAAGAACTTACAGTATGGAGATAATGCATGTCTAGCTTGCCTTATTTGCAATGGTAAATCCTGGGTCATAGAAACTTTATTATTCTGCCACATAATATAACCTCCATTTTTTTAACAGTTAAAATTATTTTGTTTACGTCCTGGTAGTTGAGTATTTTGACGTATACTGGTCTAGGTATGTTTGAGGCTTGTGCTTCTCTGAGAGCTCTGTGGGCTCTTTCTATAACTATTTGTTTAGCTATGTCAGAGTCATTAAACAACATTTCAAGTATTTGTGTAATGGTAGAAATTAAATCATTGTACTGGATAAATTCTGGAATTCCTCTGATAAGTATATTGTTCCTTCTGGATCGTGCCTCCAAATCCAGAATTTTATTTTGCATAGACTGAATATCCAGGTCATGAATGTGTTTTTTTGCAAGCAATGTTATTCTGTCCTCATTTTCAGATATTCTGGCTTCTGATTTATCTATTCTTTCAAGAATTTGAGTGCATGTGGCACCAAAAGAATGCACCTGGTTTGATAGTTCTTTTAAAGCTTCTTGGATAGGTAACAAAGCAGTTTTAATATCTTCCATATTAGCCATTTGATCCGGTTTATTTTTCATTCCAGCTTTTGAAAGTTCCTGCTGTTTTGTAATCTTCTGCCTTTTTTGTTGTTAAATCTTTTTTTGGTGACTGAAGTTCTGATAATATGATTTTTGTTGTTGTTGTTTCCATACTTTTATCTTCCTTTGACATTGTGGAGCAAAGCAGATCTTTAGTATAGCTGAATGATAAATATCCAAGGTTACTACTCAGACAGTTCCTTTGTTTACTACTCTGTTCAGAGTCAGTCAGTCAATCAGATCCAGTCCTGTTAATTTGTTTATTTTCCTCCGGTTCCTTCACCTCTCAGACGATATTTAGTTGTAGTAGATTAATTTTAGCCAACAATTAGTGTAGAAAAACTTGCAGTATATCCTCAGGGTTAATTTTTATTCCGAGTATCTGAAGAGCTGTAGATATGCAGTGTCTACAGAATGGCGGCCATCTTTGACAAAATTCCTTATCTGAAAAAAACATTTATGTACTGGTCAACATCAGTAGTGTAAACAGAATCAGCATTTACAACACCTTGCACTGAAGATATACTATAATCAGTAATGTCCATGTGTATTGGACAGTTGTTTTAGCAGTTGGCCATCTCAACTGAAAAAAATTCTGAAATGCTGTCTGTGATAATATCAGTTTGCAAAGAGTTGGAAAGGCTGACAAAATCCTGCACAGTATCATTGTTTGACAGGCTGGCAGTACAAAAATATTAACAATATTATTACTATAGAACTCACAAAAAGACCTGTGCAGTTCAGGAAAACAGCTCTCTTCATAAAAAAGTATATCAGTTTCTTCAACAGTTTCAGTTCTACTGCATATACCTATGTTATTAGAAAATGTAGTATAAATCATCCTTATCATCTGGACTGGGATCCAAATACATGACTGTGTTACTTCTTTGCCATAAGTCTCTGAAAACATTAGAAGATTTTTGTAAGTGTTGAAGTTCTACTGTTTCCACTTATTTCTTCTCCACTCTGCATTTAAAAGTCAAGACACTTAAATGCATTGCCTGACCTCAGTACCGGCATTCCTGTCAGTTATGTTTGTATATTGAAAGATGCTTACTTTCCAGTTTAAGCAGATGAATGCCTTAGGAATGAGTGCTTATATGTTACAGTTTGTATGAATATAGTTTGAACTGTGTATTTCATTATATACATTTATATTTTTTGTTAGCATATTGCAGAATTAGAGCTCTAAGTTCTTGCCTTGAAGTAGTAGGTTACCTGAAATGGAAATTTCTTTTTTTTTTCTTCTCAAAAATGTTTTATTATTTTTTTAACAAGAACAATAAACAAACAGTTATTTACATGTATAACTATGATAAACTATATACACAGTCCATAACAAAATATATACATATATACAACAAGGGAATCATTCAATCAATAGTTCTCTAGTAAAGATTGCAATTTTTCCCAAGCTATTAAATTATGTGTTAATTTATTTATGTTCAACTTTATGGTAGAGATTTATTTATAACATCTAGATTTGTCTAAATAAATACATTCACTATTAGATGAGAGGAGATTCAGATTTTCAGTTCTTTGTTACAGCTTTCCTTGCTACTGCTAGAATTGACCACAACATATGCATCTGAGTTTTTGGTACACTTTCTGGAACTGGTACATTAAACAAGATAAGAGAGTCAGAAATGTTACAATTATCATTCCACAACGCTTTTACAGAAATTTCTAAATTCATTCCAAAATGTGGATACCCTTTCACAAGTGACAATCATATGCTACCAGTCAGCGTCTACTGTTTTACATCTCCAGCATTTTCTTTCATTCTTTTTATATATTTTTTGCAATTCTGTGTGGGGTCAAAAAACACCTATGTAGGACCTTCCATGCATAGCTTCTCTAATGAGGAGAGGCTGTTGTTCTTTCTGCTGACTTTAAATAAAGTTTTTTGTTATTAGTAGAAAATTCTTATCTGTTTATTGTAGTAGAATAGTTCCAATAAGAGGCATCTATAAAGTTAAAGTCAGATCTAATGGTTTTATATATCATTGATATAAATGAAGTACCTCTTACGGTACCATTGATACCATTATGCATTATGTCCAGTAATTTAGATGTATTTTCCTTATGTGTTTCTAATGATAGTATAATTGTATTATAAAAAAATTCCCTGCAGGATTGAATGTCTAACCAACTACTATTTTATAACTCTATCTAGCAATTAAGTCAGCTGAATATATTTTACGTATAGACAGAAATTGGTTCCAGAACAACAAATTACTCTTTTTAAAATCTAGTATTTTGTTTCTATCAAAGGGAATTAAACACTCGCTAGTGAAAGCAATTGGAATGATGGAGATTATTAGATTTTTATTTAAGTGGTTGGAATGTATAAGTCTTTTCAAATTTAGTAATATCTTATTAATGAAAGAACAAGATTTTAGTTTTTGTTTATTGTCCTGCATATATATTTTTATTGACCATATAAAAATATTTCTATTTGAGTAAGTGGTTCAAGCAATACTCTGTTATCATTTACTAAATTAGTTTCATGTATTGCCTTCCAATATGATGTGTATGAAGTATTGAACCATAACAATATTACATTGATAATAGCATCTTTAATATATACGTCAATGTTAGGGAATCCAATACCTCCCTCTTCCCAACTTGCTGTGTGTCTTCATAAGGATATTCTTTTTTTAGCATACCAAAGAAATTTTAATATAATATTATTAATTTTTTAAATACATTTTTAAGTAGTGGGATAATTAAAGACTGGCTTATAAAAATTATTTTGGGTAGTAATATCATTTTGATTAATGTTAATCTGTCTTCAAAGGTAAATAATAGTTTGTTCCAATTATCAATTAAGTTAGTAATTGAATTATTTAGGTTTTTGTAATTAACTGAGATAGTTTCTTTATGATTAGATTTGATACTTAAACCTAAATATTTAACATATGTAGTGCCCCATTTAAAATGTTTGTAAGTTGTCAGTTTAGTGCTGCCCTTCTTGATTATTAAGAGCATTTGAATTTTGCTAGGATTGAATTTTAGACCTGAAAAGCTTTCATATAGTTCTATAGCACTAATTAAGTAGTCTATTGAGGTTTCCATGACACCACTAGTTAGTAATAGGTCTTCAGCAAATAATTGGATCTTGGGTGTTAAATCATTATTAAGTTTATATCCTTTAATTTTTGTAATGTTTCTAATATAATTAGCAAAAGGTTAAATGGCAAGGACACAAATCAAAGGAGATAATGGGTAACCTTGTTTTGTACCTTTCAAAACTTTGAAAGGGGAAGATAAAAAAGAATCAATCTTAACAAAGGAAATAGAGTTCTCATAGATCCTTTTAGTTAAGTTCAAAAAAATCTTGAGAAAAGTTATACTCATGTAATTCTTTAAGTAGATAAGGCCAACTAAGAGAATCAAAAGCTTCGTCAATATCAGAACTTATTATGGTCAGTTCATTTTTTATTTCTTTGCTATATCCATTAAAGAGAGGAGTCTAACTAAGTTATCCTGAACCTTTCTGTTTATTATAAAGCCTGTCTGGTCATTATCTATCAATTCACTAAGAATAGCATTTAGCCTGTTTGCAAGAATAGCCATGAAAATCTTATATTCTATGTTTAGAAGGGAGATAGGTCTATATGAAGACCAATAAATGGGCTGTTTGTTAGGTTTCAATATAGGGGAAATTAGAGAGTATTTCCATGATACAGGAATATTTGATGTGTTCTTGACTTCTTGGAATGTGTTTAACAATATTTTTAATATGTTGTCAGGTAAAATTTTATATATTTCAGGAATCAGACAATCTAACTTTGGCACTTTGTTAGTTTTTAGATTTTTTACTTTGTCTTTTAATTCCTTGAAGTTAAAGCTTTTATTGATTTTGGCAATCCTTTCATGGGATAATTTCTTTGAAATATTCTCTTTTAGGAAGTTATCCAAAATTTTGTTGTCATTTGCAGCTGGTTTAGTACTAGTTATATTTTCATAATGTTTCTTGAAGCATTGTAATATGTTTTTCATGTCTGATACTTTTATTTTTTTTTGTTTTCTGTATGTGTGATTTAGTTTATATATTTTTTTCATTCAGATATTTTGATCTTATTGCTATTTTATGTAGACTTTTGGGGTTAACAGAGTAAGAGTGTAACTTAATTTTCTCCAAATGTATAGACTTTTTTGGTGTAAAGTTTGTTGGTATTCTTTATTTAATTTATTTATATTGTCTAATAATTTCTATCATTTGGAATAAGGTTTCATTTTAGGTTATCACTTTCATTTTGTATGTCTATTAGCCTTTTATCCCATCCTTTTCTTTTTAGTAGGTACCAACTTTTAATTTTTCCCTATACGACAACCTTTAAGGTATCCCATAAAAGCATATCTGATACCTCTCCATTATCATTTATTTCTATGAATGTATTCATTTCAGTCAGAATCCAGTACTGAAAGACTTTTATTTTTGTAATGACAGCTATAATTCTCTGCCAAAAGGTTAGGGTCTCAGTATGAAAAGTTATATTTAAAGTAATGGCATTGTGGTCAGATAAGGGACAGGATATTATTTCTGCATCTTCTATTTTTGATAATAAAGAATTAGCTACTAGTATGTTATCAGTATTATTCTGTGTACCAAACCTATATGAGTAATGTGAAAATTTTAGGGAGCAAGGTAATTTTATGTCATATGTATCTTTCAAGTTTCTCGAGTTGATATAATTGTTTAATTGTTTTGCAATAGAAGAAATCTGAAAGCATTTACAATTTGTTGCTTCATTTGGCAATAGGATGCAATTAAAATCACCTGCTAAAATCATATCTCCTCTGGAAAGTAAAGTAATGGTGCCTAAATATTTCCTTACTTTTTTTGTACCAATTCAATCCAATGAGAGTTAATGAGAGTGTAGTACTTTTTCTCAAGTTTAATTACTGCTAATGCAAGCATTCCATCTTTATCTATATGAGAATCTATAATCTCAGGTATCTGTAGGCCTTTTTTGACAGAATCAAGACACCCCTTCTTTTATGTTTAAATTGAGAACTAATCAGCATTACATAATTCTTTTGCAATAATTTCTTTAAGTCTTACGGTAGTAGGTGTGTCTCTTGGAGAAAGACTATGTCCACTTTATGAAAAGAAAGATTTTTTAACACTAGTTCTCTTTATAGGATTATTTAGCCCATTTACATTTAGGGACAAGAGTTTATAAGTTGACATTGATAAACATATTGTGTGTTAAAGAAATTTTTAGAATGGCTTCATATTATAGTTTTAAGACAATTTGAAATATTATTTGTTATGGACAAAACTACTATAATCAACATAAAAGTCTCAACAATATGTACATTAAAATCTCTATTCATGGAACCTAATGTTCCTGGCTTTATATGTTATCCATATAAGCTACAAATCTGATTAACCACATCATCTCATGGTAACTTTCTACTACTGCAAATAGTATATTTTTTAAAAGAAGAGAGAAAGATACAAGAATGAAGAAAATCAAGAGAGAGAAGAAAGAGAAAATCAATATTATAGTAAGAAATCTGTGTAAAAACAAAATACATTTTAGTGCATCTGACTAAAATTAATTGTAAGGTAAAATTACAGCTATTTAAGTCTCTATATATTTGCTTCTATTATTTATTATATGTTCTTTTAGACTAGCACTATTGTATGTCATCAATTTTAAATATAAGGGTCTAGATGCAATATTTATTTATGGATGTATGGCCAAATGGCTATAATTATTCAAACAAAATAGTTATTTACTGAAACAATTATAAAGATAAACAGGTGAATTAAAATGATGTATACGTTGTATGAGTGTACTGAAATGAGAAATTAGCAGAAATGCATTCATTGGTGATTGTGTAATATTTACTTGAGGATAAAAAAATTCAATATAACTGCTAGCAATCTGCTTAATGTATTTAACTTTATACAACTCATATATTCATTTTTATGTCTCTTCTAAATATCCTTGAACTATACCAAAGTCTAGAATGAGACTTTTATGATGCATTATAATATGGTTTAGCTACAGAGATGTCAATAGATTATGTGGTCCTAAGAAGCCACTAGGTTGTTATGCTCTTTTAGTTCATGGGTGGAATATCTTTACTTATGAGGTGGACCATGTAAAAAGTCCTCCCTATAGTGAGTGTAACATATTGGCCTAATCATGTTGCTGTTATATATGTAATCAATATTTAATCAAATTGGGAGGTACTTTGTGTAGACAACTGCTCTCACCTGCATCAGATGTCATTGAGGCTTATAGCACTACAGGAGGGTTATTAACACAAACTGTATCTTTACTAAGTATAGGTTACATCCTGTCTGGTATAATTGTAGTACCTTGGTTTACCACCATCAACTCATAAAAAGTGAAGATATAGGTATACTTTAAATATTTCAGGAAGCATGACTTCTGCTATATCTTATTTTCTATCTATAAGTGACCCAGTACAATTTGGTCCATAGACATAGAATTACTAAAACATAATGAAATATAATTAAATAGTTTAGTGTACTAGAATACAATTAACTCTACTTCATCTTTTATTATGACATGCAGGTCATTGATGAGCACCTAAAATATCAAAGTTGTATTAATTAGCAGTTAGCTCTCATGCTATAATATCTTTGGCAAGGGTCTCCTTGAGTAATTAGAGGACAACATAAAATTAACTATATCTAGTTAATGTTTGTCAACCAGGTTAATAAAAAATGGAATAAACCTTTGGTAAACCACCACAGCAAAAATTCCAATGTGAAGATGTGGATAAAAAACAAAATTTTATTGTAGAACAAACAGGTAAAGTAAAACAATAAAATAAGTCATTTCAAGTCTGATAAGCACTTTTGGCAACTAGCCTTCTTCAGATCGTAAAATTTAGGACTGACGCCTACATTTTTAAGGAACAAGTAACCAATAGAAATCGTAATATCAAAGAATGATTTGCATCTGACCAATCATAAATATCATACAAGTTCATTAAATCACATTTCTTATTGGTTTTAACATGTCCAATGATCTTTTCAAAGCAGCAGCTTGTCACCTATCATGTTGATTTAAAGTGGTTCCGTAACTAAAGCTCTTGGTGCTAGGTATGTATTAATTTTTTATTAACCAATCGTAAAGGGCCATAGAAGCCTAATGCACCACTCAAACGCCTGTTTAACTTTTATGACATTTAGCTATTCAACAACTGTAGCTGAAGAGTAGGTTCCTTTAACCTATCAAACCGCTGAACATAAAGGACAATAACCATAATGTAACAAATGAGCCATAGAAAGCTTAATCATTTGTAACAAATATAAATTCCATTCACATTTCGAAAATGTATGACTACGAAATTGGTCTTCCGAATTAAAAACTCTGCCCTTACTTGCTTGTGATAATAAGAGGAACACATTACATTGATTTTTTGGTAGCATTTCATCTTTGTTCAATGCGCAAACATAAGTAAATAATAGAAATAACAAATCCATCCATCCAGTGATTACGGCTATTAAAACATATATGATGCACCAGTCGAAATAATGAAACTTTCCGGAAAATTAAATGTGTGCTCCTTGCGAGGAGAGTGTCAGTGTTTTGAGCTGTTTTATTTTTCCTCTTTCTCTCCATTTTCATGGCAGTTTGAGTGGGAAATAAGTGCTCGTGAAGTTTTATAAAAGTCTATTTAGACTGCAGTATGCACAAGCTAGGGAAAAAGTGTTCTCCTATCTTTACAATTGCAGAGTAGTTTAATGTTGTCATAACAATGAGTAGATAAGGTTTTGATTGGCTGTTAGTATACCCGTACCCTACAGAAGCATGTTCACAACACACTTTAGCAAACGATCTAGATTTCCCTTATCTAGTTATACCCCATACAAGAGAATATAAAATTAAATCTGATTGTTGTTTGAACCATATTTTAACAAAATCATTATTAAAGTAAACCAAGCAACTAAAATGATATAAGTACCTGATCAACACATTCATAGAAACTACTATGCTTTACACCACTTAGATAATTTAAACATATGCATTTTTTGACTGCCTTTCTAAAGCATTACTATAACTATTAGCTGAAATATAGTAAGATTAAGCCTATATTTAGATTATAAGGTAATTATACAGTCTCTTTTAAATCTGAACAGTTCTTGAAAGCATATGTTTATATATTATAAGATGTGATATTCTTTTTTAATTTATGTTATTGCTTGCAAGCCTTGTGATCAAGGATTAAAGTGTCTGTGTGTTTAAACAAGTGAATTCATATCCATTATGGAAAGTTATGTTGATACAATGAGCTGAATAAGTTAGTAATTAGTATAATTCAACTGCATTTGTTTTCTATGTTTAGATGGTAATGATATAGTAGTTAATTCATATTAAACAATGCCTTCTACAACCAAATGTTTTTAAATCACAAAAATAGTTGTTTATTAGACTTCTTGATTATTTACAGTATATATGGAGGTCAAAGAAATGGGAAAAGGAAGTTAGAGTGATAGTTCACCAGATGTTTCAATCTGTTGGACTAGGAATGTATTTAATTCCATGGTGGGTAGGGATTAATGAGCTAACTACTTTAACTTTAGTATTTATTTTAGTTTTTAAATTGTTCATTATTTTTACCGAGCCTGACGTATACTTATTGAGTACCTTAGTGATAACATGCTTCACTGAGATAATTGATTATGTACTAATCAATAAATACTTTATTTTTTAAGGAGGAGTTGATTTCAGGTAAAGTCAGTGACACCTTTAAATATTTCCTCAAAGTAATTTGATATGGACCTTTCTATATTATTGTTAAACATTAATGGTCTAAATAGTCCAAATAAAAGATCTAACTTACTAAGATATATAAACTTAAATAGATCGCAAATAATTAACACATTTCAAGAGCAATGATAATTTCACATGAAACCCAAGTGAGTTCAAGACCTTAGCATGTTCCAATTTTAAAACAAAGAAGAGGGGGTAATAATTCTATGGAGAAACAATTTATTAAATCCTGAAATAATACATAAATATATAGGCAATGAGGGCCTTATAGCTATAGTCATTCTGAATTTTAGTAACAGGTTGTGGACACTAGTAAACCTATATTGGTTTCCGGGTATTGGGATGGGGACAGTCAAAAAGCATTTAAATCAAATTACAAGTATATTTAAAGGTAATTTAATAATGGGGGACTTTAATTGTATTACAGATATGCCTGGAACTACTAATAAAAAATCTCCACGTCTAACAGCAACTGCAAAATTACTAAAAAAATGGACCGAATCCTTAAAATTAAAATATACCATTAATGTTATAGATAGTAATTCCTTGGTATTCTCCCATCAAGATTATAGATATGGTACCCAAACCAGAATTGATAAGATATATATTTCCCAGGATCTTCAAACAAAAATTACTTCCTTTATAATAATTCCTTGCCCCCTCTCAGATCATAATTCTCTAGTTCTAAAAGTGCAAATAAATTTTAAATCACTTGCTTTTCTTACTAGAATTCCTTCATATATTATAAAAGTTAAAGAATTTAAGCAATGGTTAGTGAATGAACTTAATTTCTTTGTAGATGTAAACTACAACTCGGAAGCAAATATAGTAATGGTATGGGATTCATTAAAAGCTTATATCTATGGAAAAACAATTGCTTGGTATAAAAATAAAGTCAAGGAATGGGAATCAGAACTTCAAGAACTACAAAGGAATCTCACATTATTTAAATCTAAAAAATCTCCTAATTTATTAGAGAATAAGAAGACAATAGAAGACTTAAATAAGAGATATATTGAAATCTTAAATCACAAAACTAATTTAGCCATGGAGAGGTTAAAAATAAATTCTTATGCCACCTCTCCAAAACACTTACATAACGTATCTGTTAAAGTTAAAATGCAATCTAAAGCTAATACTATTGCTAATATACTACATGAAGAAAAAGGTAGGAAAGTTTCGGAAATAGGAGATATTCTATATGCTTTCAAGTGTCATTTCAAAAATCATTTAAAAAATAACAATTTGCCAGAATATCCCCTTTTAGAAAATGTGTTTTCAAATATTAAACCAATCCCTGAAAGTTTACAAAATGAATTACAAAAATCCATTACGCACAAAGAAGTCATAGATACAATCAAAGAAAGTAAAACTAGTAAATCTCCCAGAATGGATGGCTTAATCACATAAATTTATAAACTATTCCCCAAAAATATAACTTCATTACTACATAAAACATTTATTGAAGTTCAAACTCATGCATTAATTCCTCCTTCATGGAGATACTCCTTAATCATACCCATTTTAAAAGAAAACAAGGATGATAGTCAATGCAGCTCATATAGGCCAATTTCATTATTAAATAATGATTATAAAATATCTATGTCTATATTGGTTAAAAAATAAAAAAAATTATATGAATGAAATTATCAACTATGACCAAACTGGGTTTATTCAAAATAGACATCCACATGACAACATTAAAAGAATATTACTTTAATTGATTATTTAAACAAAGAAAATATAGAAACATTAATAATTGGACTAGATATTGAGAAAGCTTTTGATTCCTTGATCTGGAATTATTTAAATACAATCTTAGAAGCTTATACATTTCCCATCTCCTTCACTACATTTATTAAACAGGTTTATGAAAACAATTTAACTTATGTTAAATTAGGACCCTTTACCTCAGAAGCTATACAAGTTACGAGAGATACTAAACAAGGATGCCCTATGTCACCCATTTTATTTTCATTAGCTATAGAACTACTGACAATATTAATACGAAACAATCCATAGATAAAAGGAATAAATATATTTGGTCAATATAACTCCAAGGTCATGCTCTTTGCTGACGACATACTTCTTACACTATTGAATTCAAAAGAAACAGTTGAATTAGATAATCTGATGAAGAAATTTCATAAGATCTCAGGACTCCGATTTAATAAACAAAAGTCTAAATACTTATTATTAAATAAAAAAAGATTTTCAAATAGATAAGAATCATATCATAGAAGAACATGTCTCAACAATAAAATACTTAGGGATAGACTTGTGTGAAAATATTCAAGATATATTGAATATTAATTATAGAAGGATCATAGCTACAATAGACTCTCTAGTGGGTAAATATAATAAGTTATTTATAATTTTTGAAGATAGATTACAGTTAATTAAAATGATTCTTCTCCCTAAAATTGTGTATGTTGTACAAGCCACTTTGTTAATTCCTGAGAAAACTAACCTTAAGAAAATAACATCACTTTTGCTAAGATTTCTGTGGTTTCCTAAAAGAAACAAAATTACATATACCATCATATCAGACAATGGGACCAGGGAGGAATAAATTTCCCAGGTATTGAATCTTATATAAGAGTAACTTTACTTAAAACTGTGGATGAATGTATCAATCCAAATTATATTTCTAATTGGAAATTGTTACATACAACTATAATAATAAATGAAAATAATTTAAAAATTCTACTTTTCTAGACAAGGACAATATATTATGGTACTCACTGGCCTTAAATTATCAATACAATATAGCTAAACTAACTAAGACAAATTTAATAAATCATTTATTTGACTATTTTAGGAAATTTATAAACATGAATATGGATTTAAAGCTTTGGTTTGCAACATTAATTCTTTTCAGCAGTACTAAAAAATTTCCAGATATAATTCATAGAGATATATTCCACTCTTGGGAACAGAAAAATATAATCTGTTGGTTACACTGTCTAAAAAATCAGCAAGTATGGGATTTATAATATATGATGTCAACTTACAAAGTGAATTCTCATGAATGGTTAATGCTTCAGAATATATTGACTCACTCCAAGGATCTATGTAGGATAATAAATAATTCTTCTTTTTCAAATACACCAAATTTTATATCCAGACTGTTTGAAATTTTATATAATAAGAAACTGGAAAATGGTAAATTTTATATAATAAGAAACTGGAAAATAGTACTTCATATTTATATAATCTAATAAAAAATTACAAAACACAACCTAAACCAGCATATTGGCAATATATTACTAAAGGATATATGATTCAGTTAACCTCAGAAACTAAATCTAATTTACTTCTCTCAGTAAAATTAACTTCTTGTTCTCATTATTGGAGAATATTTACCTGGAAATTCCCTCATAGATCATTTTTAACCCCTGATAAAGTTTCAAAATCAATCCTTTTAATGATGGTTTATGCTAGAGATGTCAACAGTATAATAAAGCTGATTGGTCTCACATTTTCTATGATTGTATAAAAATTAAATCCTTTTGGGAAAGTATTAATTTCTTGCAGGCGATTTATACAGATAATTTTGTCATGACCAAGGCTTTGTTATTACTGAATATAACTGATAATGCTTATTCTTCAAATAAGACTGACCTTCATTTACTTTGGACTATACTAGCTATAGCTAGGAAATGAAGAACAAAGAGATGGAATTCTACCACAGCTCCTAGCAAAGAAGATTTCATATGTCTATTGAAGAAGACAGCCTTAGTGGAAATAAAAAACAAATTATTAAGACTGTTTCTTAGACCATTAACTAAAAACCCTTGGAAAAAAGTTCTAACATTGATTGATACTTTGCAAATGGATCTAACCTCCTCATGAAGCAAGTACTATTTAACTTTAATTAAACTATATCTGTGTAATTTGTTATCATGCAAGTTTTAAAATGTCAGGCTAAATGTAAATTTGTATATAGTTATTAATTATCTAACTTGATTGTAAACCGTGATAAGTTTTCATTTATTGTTTATTGCAAATTTAAAATAAAAATTATCTGAGTAAAAAAAAAGAAGAATAATCATTTATCAAATCTTAAGTGTTTGAGTTCCTATTTTTAGAGGAGAGAGAGCCCAGGCAGATTTTAGAATGAGATCTTTATTTTGACTTGATATAAATTTCACAATGATGGATCTTGGATGGGTGACTTTTCCATAAGAAGTGTCTGTGGATAGAAATCTGTGGGCTCTTTCAATGCCAAAAGAGACAGCTTCCGGTAGATTTAAGGTTTTAGACAGTCATTTAGTTAAACATTTCAGTATGTTGTCTCATTCCATTCCTTCTGGTATGCCATAAAATCTGATATTATTCCTTCTTGATCGGTTTTGTAAGTCATCAATTTTGTTGGTAAGACTATTATTTTATTGTATAAGGAAATTCTTATATTATTCCTTCATGATCAGTTTTCTAAGTCATCACTTTTGTTGATAAGACTATTATTTTGTTGTATAAGGAATTCAATATTCTTTTCTTTCTCAATTAATCTGCAGTCTATGTCAGACACTGATTTCTCTAATGCTGTTATCTGACTTTTCTGTTGTTTTAAGACATCACTTAATATTTCAATATTTTTGTTGAATATTATTTGATTTTGTCAACTTTAAGTTCTAGTTTGTCTATTTTCAGTATTAGGTCTTGAATATTTGCTAGTATTGATTGTAGTTATTTTTTCATAGAGTTTTCCTGCTGAATGGATTTAGCAAGATTCATCTTTCTTCAATGTATAGTTCTCTCTTTCTTCCTTCTTCTTTGAACTCTGACAGGAAAATATAAATATTATCAGCTGAAAAATACACCAACAGATAGCTTGATACTTCTGGATTGTAGATAGATGTCTTTTAAAGTGTTATTGGTGAATTTTATGTATAATTCCTGTCAAAAGATTTCTGATATTGCAGAGCAGAAAATATGTGCTGCTTTCAGTGTGCCATCCAAACCACGCCCCCGAAATGGAATTTTCTAAAGAAACAGATTCTGAACTTTCCCTTTTAAGGATGAGAATAAGTTCAGATGGACATTACTTTTCACAACTGAATATACAGTTGTACGTAGAGCTGGATTACAATCAAATGGGGCCTTAGGCTGATTGGTCTCACATTTTCTATGATTGTATAAAAATTAAATCCTTTTGGGAAAGTATTAATTTCTTGCAGGCGATTTATACAGATAATTTTGTCATGACCAAGGCTTTGTTATTACTGAATATAACTGATAATGCTTATTCTTCAAATAAGACTGACCTTCATTTACTTTGGATTATACTAGCTATAGCTAGGAAATGAATAACAAAGAGATGGAATTCTACCACAGCTCCTAGCAAAGAAGATTTCATATGTCTATTGAAGAAGACAGCCTTAGTGGAAATAAAAAACAAATTATTAAGACTGTTTCATAGACCATTAACTAAAAACCCTTGGAAAAAAGTTCTAACTTTGATTGATACTTTGCAAATGGATCTAACCTCCTCATGAAGCAAGTACAATTTAACTTTAATTAAACTATATCTGTGTAATTTGTTATCATGCAAGTTTTAAAATGTCAGGCTAAATGTAAATTTATATATAGTTATTAATTATCTAACTTGATTGTAAACCGTGATAAGTTTTCATTTATTGTTTATTGCAAATTTAAAATAAAAATCATCTGAGTAAAAAAAAAGAAGAATAGTCATTATCAAATCTTAAGTGTTTGAGTTCCTATTTTTAGAGGAGAGAGAGCCCAGGCAGATTTTAGGATGAGATCTTTATTTTGACTTGATATAAATTTCACAATGATGGATCTTGGATGGGTGACTTTTCCATAAGAAGTGTCTGTGTATAGAAATCCGTGGGCTCTTTCGATGCCAAAAGAGACAGCTTCTGGTAGATTTAAGGTTTTAGACATTTAGTTAAAAATTTCAGTATGTTGTCTCCTTCCATTCCTTCTGGTATGCCATAAAATCTGATATTATTCCTTCTTGATCGGTTTTGTAAGTCATCAATTTTGTTGGTAAGACTATTATTTTATTGTATAAGGAAATTCTGATATTATTCCTTCATGATCAGTTTTCTAAGTCATCAGTTTTGTTGATAAGACTATTATTTTGTTGTATAAGGAATTCAATATTCTTTTCTTTCTGCAGTCTATGTCAGACACTGATTTCTCTAATGCTGTTATCTGACTTTTCTGTTGTTTTAAGACATCACTTAATATTTCAATATTTTTGTTGAATATTATTTAATTTTGTCAACTTTAAGTTCTAGTTTGTCTATTTTCAGTATTAGGTCTTGAATATTTGCTAGTATTGATTGTAGTTATTTTTTCATAGAGTTTTCCTGCTGAATGGATTTAGCAAGATTCATCTTTCTTCAATGTATAGTTCTCTTTCTTCCTTCTTCTTTGACGTCTGACAGGAAAATATAAATATTATCAGCTGAAAAATACACCAACAGATAGCTTGATACTTCTGGATTGTAGATAGATGTCTTTTAAAGTGTTATTGGTGAATTTTATGTATAATTCCTGTCAGAAGATTTTTGATATTGCAGAGCAGAAAATTTGTGCTGCTTTCAGTGTGCCATCCAAACCACGCCCCCGAAATGGAATTTTCTAAAGAAACAGATTCTGAACTTTCCCTTTTAAGGATGAGAATAAGTTCAGATGGACATTACTTTTCACAACTGAATATACAGTTGTACGTAGAGCTGGATTACAATCAGATGGGGCCTTAGGCACTGTAATGGACCAAAACACCCCCAAGCATGACCATCTCTCCCAAATTACTATAATGTAATGCTCAAAATTTTCAATGCACATTCTGTTTTGTTATTTCCATTTACCATGATCATGGAGTTTTTGATTTAGTTCAATTCTTTCATTTCAAAATTTAACAGCAAAAATACTGTGTGCCATTTCTAAAATATACAAAAAAGCTCTCATGTTGAAACACAGTTAACTGCTATACCCTTGAAACTCACATCTATTAAAATGTACCTGACACATCATTAAACTGAAGGACACTTGGCTAGTTTTACATTTAATTTCCTGACTGCTTAGACCAGATGATTATATGTGTGCTACTACTGATGTCAGGCAATTACAAATTTTGAACAGGTAGAAATCCCCGGATATGTATGAGTTATGGAGGGACCTCCTCACAGAAAATAAAAAAGGAAAAACAATGGAAAGTGAAATGGTGCCTTGTATTCATTTTGGCATGCTAGAAATGTCATATTGAAGAATGCAAATTTAGGTAATTTTCTTGTACTAATACTGCTTTTCTTAGATGTTTAACAGCTGAAAGATTAAATGAGACCATTTTACTGTAACCTGTCCTCCTGCTTAAGGCCTATGTTACTGACATAAGCAAGCATGAAAGATGGAAGAAGAACTAGAAATTAATGTTCCCAGTATTTTAGAAACACTAACAACAGTTACTTATATGTTGCTCAAGCTTGAAAGAAAGAAGCTTGTCAGGACTACTAATATCTAACAGTTATAAATGGACGTGAACTCTACTTAAGAGTAGATCAACTTTAAAAACTAAAGCCTAGCAAAAGTCTAGAAGCTGAGCTGTGCTGCTCTGTCTGTTACTTTATGCTATACTAAGTAATTACTGAAGTTTGCATTGATTTTCACTTTCATACTTGTTGACCGACATACAGCTTGCAGCTACTAGGGAACTTAATACTTTCTTTTGTGGCTGCAAATATAAAAACAAAGTTAACTTTACATTTCAGTTGTCTCATCAATACAATGTTGCTAAAAATGAACACCTGTCCAGAGAAAATCAGAGAACAGGGTTATAGTAACAGAGCTGTTATAGAAACAGAGTTGTTTTCTGTTCCTCATGCCAGCTTACAGCAGGAACCTTTCTGGATGTCATTCAGAAGAGATGAATTGATCACATAACTATACAATTCCCCCCTACACCCAATCAGCAGTAAATGAAAACACTGGCCAGCAGCTAAAACTTTCATGCAAAATGTAATGTCAGTCATGAGAGCTTATTTATAGACGTACTTCCCCGTAGTACCACTGTAGTTCATCTTGGCTGAAAGATTAACTAGTGTGATTAATCCTGCCTCTGCTGCTGCTGTGTAATGAGAAGAATTTGTCCTCTGACAGAAGTATAACAGTAACACGGTCTGAAATAATAGGATGACAAGTAAGTTAATCATGCAAGGTAATGATCTGGGTAGAAATAAAGTAACCATACATTTGATGTCAAAATCCAAATGAAACTTTCCACTGGGTGTTGAACTTAGAAAATGGAGACTGAATAAGCTATAGACATTGAGGTAATAGAAAAAGTGAATGTCATTTGACTGATTCTATAGATACAATTTTGAACAAAAGCAGATCACTCCACTGAACTTAAGTAGTGTTAATCATTAAATAATAGAGTCTGAGGCATCATTACTTGATTTTCACGTGACACCCACTTTTCATTTGGCCCCTTCATGGAAACCATTTGAAATTACTTGACCTGCTAGAGTGAGTCCTGAAATACTGAGACTAAATGACCAAAAAACGGACTTACATATATGTAGTCAGAGATGGCAGTTTCTCAGGAAATTCTCTGAGGTATACTGATCTCTATGTTGGTATATATAAGTTCAAGGCTGTACAGGTGCAGGGGTTTGCCTCCCCCTGCAGAGATCCTTGAGGTTCGCTATTTTTCTAAGTTTTCGGTCCTGTTTTTGTGCTGACATTTCAATAGGAAGCAGGTTTTCATAAATGCATTGTAAAGAAGCAGTGGTTTCAGCTGATTTCCTATTTTATTCATGGTATGGAATACCTACTCTGATGATTTATTTGTACTTTTGACTGAGCCTGGTGAACCCAGAACCTGTCTGGGGTCTTGCCAGCCTCTGCAGCACCACACTGGTACCATTGGTATCCTTTTACCACAAGGCAAGTTGTACCTTTGAGGACTGAAGGCTTGATAATGCTCCCATTACTAAGTTCTCTGTAGAAAAAACAACTATCTCCTTAAATCCAGACTTCCAGAAAATAAAAGAGTGATTGTGTTGTAAGTGCAGCTAAATGCTACAGCAGTTAACTAAGAAGATTGCAGTAACATTCTGCATATTTTCAGAATAAGGCATTCTCCAACCCATTACTGATGCATTTACTGCACATCAGCAAGTCAAATGGCATCAGAAATATTCAGTTTAGGTATCTAAACCTCTTCTACAACATCAACAAAACAGTTTGGAGGGGCACGTGTAGCTTGCAGAGGATACTGCTACTGTGGAACAGACTCCCCATCTACATAAAACAAAGTTCATCCCTGTCCATATTTAAGCGCAACTCAGATCTATAGATGGAGACAGAACATTTTCCCCATGACTGCTCTCTGTACTACTAGGCAGCACCTAAATGTTTTATCCTGTGCATGGGTGCCCTCAAATTATCTACGGGATGATCACAGTTATTCTCATTAGGGGGAATATATAATTATTGACCATGGGATGGGTAAAGCTATTCTATATCAAATGGGATAGGTTATTTTGAGCAGAAAAAGGGAAACTGGCTAGTCTTAAAATGTCCCACAGGGGCAGCAAGCTTAGTATTTACCTGTGAACCTATGAATATTTCTGAAACAAAATGATAAAACAAACTATCAAAAAATGGAGCAAATTACTTGGAATAAAGTTTCACAGAGTGAAATTTTACCAAGGGAAGAAGCTTTCTGGAATTGTGCATCAGGCTACCAATACTTTATACGCATTAATGGCAGAAATGCAGAATAATCATAACAAAAGTAGAAAAACAAGGCAAGATAATTGTACAAAGAGTGCAATGATTGATAAATATCAAATGGAGAAATCATCAGAAAGTCAGCTATATCTGGATATGTGCTTCATTTCATAATCCTGAACAGGCATGGAGACAGTGTATAATACAGCTTAGAAGCCTGGCACTTTCTGATAGCCATTTAGACTTGTTTGTAGGCACTGCCAACTTATATCTGTTGATATTTTCTAGTATTTTTATAACAAATCTAGGGGCTTATTTACAGACTGTAGCTATATTGTACATTTAGATACAGAGATTATAGAATAGCTGCTCTTTGAATTTCTGAGTACCATGTTACACTGCCTGGTAATGTTTTCTTTTGCTTTTTTATTTTGTATTAGCATTTCATATTCCACAAAACATTTTTTAAGGAAAAGGAAATAATAGATTATTTACAGAAACAATGTATATATGATTTTATATATTACTTATTCACCACTGGTAAAAACATTTTTAAAAAGTACCCGTTAGTTGTGAACTGAATTTAAAGAGAACTGCATTCAGGTGTATGAAATTATAGTAAAGTGACGAGTTCAATTCCAAGACACAAGTAATGTCTTTACTCCATTTCTAGAAAAGCACTAAATGGTAGATTCAGCTCATTTTTTATACCTACTATCCCAGTGGAATGTATCCCTTTTAAGAGAGTACACCAACTTTGAATGTGTAAAAGTCACATTAATTGAATGCCTACAGCAATAATCTTCAGATTCTTGTTTTCAGAAACAAACACTGCCACCCTGTAACAAGTTATTATTACTTAACTAACTTTTTTTTGTTCACATTGAGGGACTTTATACAATATATCTGCTTTCTTAAGGGGCAACAAACTGGATGTCAGGCAAGTTATAGGCTACGACAAATACATCATCCAGTGCTGAAAGAACAGGAATAACTGATGTAGGTTCTGGAAATTCTAGTTGCAGCAAATCATATTTCTTCAGAGACCGTTGAATATATTCTCTTCACACTAAAACAACTAAGTCATTTTTGGAAATATTTTCAGAAAAAGAGAAATATTCAGCCAGCATGACATTGGCAAGAAGAAGGCAGAATGAGAGTTGCCACACTATCCTCAGAATCTGAATCAGAAACCAAATGAGGAAAACAAAACAGAGGCTCTCCCTTTGCAATCATTTTTTGTGGTTCAAAATGTTAAACCTCCTCAGAAAGTGAAAAATCTATTTTGTCTTTATAGCAACAGCAGCACTGAATGGTTCAGGAGGCTGAGCTAAGCTCAATTAATCGCTCCTGCACAGGGTAACTGAGACAGGAGAAGACATATGTCTAGCCTTATGTTTCTTTTAACAGGAATTTCTGAAGAAGCAGACTAACTTTTGCCAAAAAAAAATCCCCAGGGACAAGCATTTCAGTCTGGGAAGACAGAGATGTATATTCTGCTCCTTCTGCCAGGGCTGACAAGAATTTTCCCTTGCCCAGTAAGGGCACTCCAGGAGTTGCAGAGGATGTGCTAACTCCCGATTCATGGTGGCTATTGGGACTATACCAGAAGGAGCCAAGAAATGGGAGGAGCATAGTCACCCATCTGTGGCTGAGGCAGTTTGGTAGGCTGATGTGGTGGCAAAGCCTGTTTTAATGTTCTTATTTTTGTGTCTGGAAGAAGGAAGAAACAAGGAAATATTATGTTGTTCCATGTTAAAACCAAAAAAGATCCCTCATTCCCAGGGAAGCTTAGCAGCAGTAGTAGGTAAACAGGTAAGTAGGAAAAAAGGTCACCTTTTCACCAAAATTACAGTGAAAAGCATTTTAAACACTTACTCCAGCCCCTACAAGTAAAACAACATAACTTTTGTCAGTGAAAAAGTAGTTTTAAATTAGTTTTGACAACTTTTTTCTATAAAAAAGTAACTTTCCTGTTTGAAAGTTACTAAAAGCCACAAGATAGTCTTTGAAAATATTTTTGTCTCAGCATAAAATAACTTTATAGAAAAAGTTTGCTTTTAGTCATACAATTAAATAGTGGATTTTTTTCCCCCAAAGACAACTTATCTGCCCAGGAATGGTAAGTGTTAGCTGACCAACATTCCTTGAAAGCCCATATGAAGAGAGTTGGAAGGTAACCTAAAAGCTTTAGAAGCTGGCTGGCTTGCTGTTATATCCTTAGTAGGATATAATCCATATAGCTAAGTCTGCTGACACAGTGATCAGTATGGTGAACATCAAGGTTACCACATATGTGCTGAAATTAAAACAGCATGTCACAAAATGATAAGGTGCACTCTTTCGCCAGCTCATCTCATATTAAGGAGGATTGCATTTTACCATCTTTGCTCAAGTCAGGTTAGGTCATGCAGGTAAAAGGGTCACAGGATGTCTGTGTCATTAGTCATACAGAGAGACAGGGTTGGGGATGGAGGAAAGCACAGAGCAGAGGAAAACATAACACATGCAATGCTAAAATAAATTAAGAAAAATTTTACTTTTTTAAGTGGCATTGATCTCAAATTAAACTTATAAAATATGGAATATGCTACTCATGTCAACCACCAATATGAAAAAAAACAAGGTCAGTCATGAATTCATACATGTCAACCAGATATACGTTGCTACTGGTGACAGTAAATTGAGATAATTTTGTTGGGGATGGAGACAAGGTAGGCACCTTTTTAAATTCACTATTGATATATAAACATGGACATTAGTGACCATGATTGTGCATCACTAAAACTTTTTTAATGTTGGTGGGAATGCTGAGGTTGGCAGCAATAACAGGGCTTTCTAGCTAGCACAGGTCTCTGGGCAGGTACCTAGGGTTCCCAGCTAGCACAGGTCTCTGGGCAGGTACCTAGGGTTCCCAGCTAGCACAGGTCTCTGGGCAGGTACCTAGGGTTCCCAGCTAGCACAGGTCTCTGGGCAGGTACCTAGGGTTCCCAGCTAGAACAGGTCTCTGGGCAGATACCTAGGGTTACCAGCTAGCACAGGTCTCTGGGCAGGTACCTAGGGTTCCCATCTAGCACAGGTCTCTGGGCAGGTACCTAGGGTTTCCATCTATCACAGGTCTCTGGGCAGGTACCTAGGGTTCCCAGCTAGCACAGGTCTCTGGGCAGATACCTAGGGTTACCAGCTAGCACAGGTCTCTGGGCAGATACCTAGGGTTACCAGCTAGCACAGGTCTCTGGGCAGGTACCTAGGGTTCCCATCTATCACAGGTCTCTGGGCAGGTACCTAGGGTTCCCATCTAGCACAGGTCTCTGGGCAGGTACCTAGGGTTCCCATCTATCACAGGTCTCTGGGCAGGTACCTAGGGTTCCCATCTATCACAGGTCTCTGGGCAGGTACCTAGGGTTCCCATCTATCACAGGTCTCTGGACAGGTACCTAGGGTTCCCAGCTAGCACAGGTCTCTGGGCAGATACTTAGGGACCCTTGGGCTAGATGTGGTTCTTCATGTATGCCTCAGTTCTGTAGATCTTCCCATGGTTTATTAGTAGAATTAATATAATCTTGAAGAATGATAAAGACATGTTTCCAGATGAATAGGAAACTACAAGGATAAGGAGGTAACACTATTATCCAACAGAAGTTTAATTTTAAATCTAAAATGTTTCTGTGTGCCTTAAAAAGTTAAACTGCAGATATGCGATGGTAAGATAATACTTTTCCAGTGACTACCTTTCGTTATTTGTGCTTTTTTATTTTACTTGTTTCCATTCTTTTACTGAACCACCCTGTTGTTTCACTAATAACCAGTTTTGGATTATTTGCCTACAAAAATGTTAATTTGTAACTCAGTTGAATGTTTGGCTAGTGCTAGGAGATAACATGTTTGTCCAACAAATGGTTAATTGTTTATACACAATGCGAGAGGACTGTGGCAGGCTGCCTACTGGATGCTTTCTAGAACATTCATATTGGGAGGAGAAAATCTGCTTATAGCTTTAACTGGACTTTATGAAAGGCAAACTTCCAGTTAACAGCAAAAAAAAAAAAAAAATCACTACCCTCTGGTTAGGTAAGAGGAATTTATCGACTTATTTATTTATGTTTGCTAACGATAATAGTCCAGAGAGGCAGAACCCATTTTCAGTGAAGGCCCAGCCTTTAATTTTCACAGTATAATAGCACATAATCTTCAATAACAGCGCATTACACAACAAAGCAGTACATTTGCTGTAAGAAAAGTACTTACACAACAGAATAAGATATTTTGCATAGAATAAAGTAATTTTTACAAATAGTAGGATCAATACTATTGTGCATATTCATATTCATATTCATAGCTGCATATTCAGGAGTTCTTGAGATGATTGTTAACAGGCTCTTTGAAGGACTGAGTATTTATTTTGAATGTACAGCATACCCTTTTTTGTTCCAGATTTTACAGGTTACTACATTAAAGGGGTAGCCATCATGTTGACAAATAGTTACATAAGTTTTGACTAAGACTTATTTCAAATAGTGTGAATGTAGCTAGGCTTACACTATTGAGAGCACTGAGTTTGTGACATTCGTTGGAGTACTGTAGAATGGAGTGGGCTTTTTTTAGGTATGTGAAGTTTAGTCAGTTATCTGGTTCAAGTCAGTTGACCATTGTCAGTGGATACTATAGTGAATGTTGGATGTATGACTAGAAATAAGCATATTAATCATGTAATATACTTGCTGGAACCCGGTTGTTATGTAGGAGCTGAGGTCAGTGTGAATGTCTTCACAACAGAATATTCTAGGAGGAGGAAAGATCATGTTGTTACTACGTGAGTGAATAGGGTCATAAATTGTTATGCCTGGTACAGCATTCTTAACTTTTGTTTGCAATGATTGTTTTGAAAATGTAGCCAAATGTTAGATCCTGGTCATAGATTATTCCCGATAGTGTAATGGTGGTGACTATTTTTGTGAAGAGTGGCTTTACTGCATCATTTTGTTCCAGGTTAATTTTTGTTGGGTGGACATGGGATAAAAGCATAACCTTACTGTTGATTACTTTTAGTGTCATTAAACCTTTTTGAAGCTACATGATATTTAGGGAATTGAATCAAAGGAGTAGTATAGGGTAGTATCATCTTTGTATTGTATGATAGTGACATGATGGCATATGGTTTACCAGCACTGTAAAAAGGAAGGGCCCAAGGCAGAGCTGTGGGGCACTCCAAGCATCACAGAAGAGAGAAGGAAGACATGATCTGAACAGTGGATTGCTTGTACTTTGTCAGCGAGATAGCTAGTGAACCATTTTATTGTGTTGTTCGACATGATGAATTGTGGGAGACAGTGAATAATATGTAGTGACCAACCATATTAAAGGTCATGGAAAGATCTAATAGGATGAGCTCATCATAAAGACCTTTATCTTGTTGCTCCAGTTATGTATTTATAAAGGAGAAAATAACTGTTTATCTGTGCCTAAGCTTGTGGGATAAACTGCCTGTGCTCAATATTGCTTAAGATCTTGATGTGTCTTATTAAAAAACATTTTTTTATTTTGCAAAAACTTTAGATGAGTGTGCATGTATGTGGATGCATAAAAATGATTATTGGTGGTCATGCATAGTCCTGAGCTGTGAGAGTTGCAGAAAGAAAAACAAAACAGATGTAGTCATAGCAAATACAGCAGTGCACTTTCACCTAGTGTTTTCACATAATTAAAAGCATTAAGGTTAAATGTAGGAGATAAAAGTGGATATTTCATGATAACTGTGAAGATAGGTGAAGGCTGCCAGCCTAGCCAGATAGAATATTGTAGATAATTCTGTCATTAGTAAATATTAATATAAGCCACAGGCTTGTTCTCTTAAATGGGAAAAATGGTGTTAAATGTGGAACTGCAAAAATGTAACAACAGTGCACTCTGCTGTAGGAAAGCTCATAAGTCACACAGTGTATAATTGTTTGATGTCAAAACTCGGAGCTGAGATGTCTAAATGAAGGAATTCTTCCTATTGTTTTGAGGCCAGAGTTAATGGCTAGAATTTACATGTATAATTTATTTTATTGCTCTGGATTCCTGACAAGCTGCAAGATCAAAAGGGCTATTAACCTCTGAGTTTCTGTTAGCCTGGGAAAACAGAAAATTGTTAAGAATGATGTAATGTGAAGCAGCACTGTGTTATCAATTTAAAGAGAGAGAATCAGAGAGAATTTTGCATTTGTCTTGAGAACATCCAACTCACCAGCATCTGCCTGTGTTCTATATGTAAGAAGGATCTTAGACTTCAGTGTCTTTTTTAGAAATAGCTAGGACATAGGAAGATTAGACCAGTTGTTTTCTGTGCTGATGCTAGAACTATTCTACTGTATTATTTTTATGCATTTTCCTGTGTCTGAACTCTTGACTAGTACTGTGTAGTAAGAAGTATTGTCTTGTGTTTTTATTATTTATTATTAAATATTTTAAACCTTTCAACTGTGGCTGTTTTGTGTAGAGATAATTTAAGGTCTAGAGTACATTGCATGTATATAGTGATGAGTACATTGCATGTATATAGTGATACTGTTCAAGTCACTCCAAATAAGCCTTGACTGTTCAGTTGCACTTACCATTTGGACAATAATATTGTACAGTAGAACTGGACACCCTTTGATAAGGGCCTTTTTAGTAACTGATAAATATTTGTGGGTGGTGGCAGTGTTTTCTACCTAATAGTCGTGGCAGAAAGGGGGCACAGCTAGAGAATCTGTGCCAGCCTTCCCCAGGAGTGTCTGTGTGTTTGTGTATAACTCATATTTCAAATTGTGTGTGTGTCAGCTACTTGGTCAGGGATAAGAAGCACTGGTTGGACAGAGAGGGAGCTTACCCACTTGGCTGAGATCTGGACCCTATAGCTGTGCCAGTGGGGAGTATTATTAAGGATCTGGAGAGAAAGGGAAAAACATCCTCAGACTAACTGTGATCTCTGTGTGCTAAGGGAAATTGTACTTTACTGTGTGTGTATTTGTTATCTTCCCCTATGTGGACCCCCCTCACTGGTGTTAGTGGTGAGGATTGAGGCTCCTTGATTGCTGGCCCAGTGCACGGGTGTCACATATTAATTATTTGGCAGTGCTGGGATATCCACACCACATATTAATTGGTTGGCACATACTAATTGGCTTGTAGTGTTGTGGATAGTGAATTATTGTAGCTTGTGTACAGTGATCACTGAAGGTATTTTTGAACTCTAAATCAGCCATGCAGTGAATACTCAGAGTTCAGATCACAACTGTTTTATTTTTTTTGTTAGCTTAGTTAGTGAGGGAGATCAGGCAAGCATGTCAACAGAGGAATATAGAAAGCTGACAAGGAGCCAGTTGGCTTAGAAGTGCCAGGCTAAAGGACTGGTGCAGGAAAACCTGACTAAGGCAGACATGATTGCAGCTTTGGTCACAGCTGCAGTGGAAAACAGCAACCAGGAGGATGCTCAGACTTGCCGTGGAGATGTACAACATTCAGGGAATGGACAGCTCAACTTTTGTGCAGAGGACTTAAAAATCCATCTGGAGCTAAAGAGACTTCAGTTGGAGGCCAGGCATTTGGAAATGGAAGCTGTGGAAAAGGAGCAGCAGTGGTAGCACAAAAAGGAGATGCTGACTATGGGGAAGGGAGTAACTGGACTCCAGAAACCCAAAAGGCCAGTAAATTTCTTCCACAGTTTACAGAAGGGGATAATTTTGATAGTTTCATTCGTATGTTTGAAAGGGTATGTAAACAGTATGATGTTGACCAAAGGCTCTGGGTACAGTTCCTGACCACCTTAGTAAAGCTGTAACTGTGTTGTCTAAAATTTCTGATCATGAATGTTTTGATTATACTGATAAGAACTGTTTGTTAGAATTTTTTAAGCTCTGAAATGTATAGGAAAAAGTTTTGTGAGCATAGACGCAAGGCAGATGAAAGTGTGTGTGTGAATATGTTGCTGAACTGAGCACTTATTTTCATAGGTGGGTGAGTGGATGTCAGGCCACCTACTTTTGAAGGGCTGGCAGACTTTTTGGTGAGGGAACAAGCCCTTAGCACTTTGCCTGAGAACATGAGGATTTGGTTAGCTGATAGACAATGTGCTACTTCAGATGAGTTGGGGAAGAAGGGAGAACTATACCTAGCAAGCAGGGCATCCATGTGCAGGAAAGGGACCCTCAGTACTGCTCATGGGTCTAAAGGAACCCATGGTGGACAGCCCAGACTGCCCCAACAGAATCTGCCAGTAGCAAGGGAAGCCACTAATCCAGGTACACATCCAGCACCTAGGGTTATATGTTTTGAATGTAACCAGTGTGGCCATGTGGCATACAGATGTCCACGTAGGCAAGGTGGGGAACAAAAGGTGAGAGAGCCAGTAAGTAGGAAAGACAAAATGCCAATAGTAGGTTGTCTTGAGATAACAAGGATACTGAACTACCATCCTGCAGATGTCCTGATAGGGAAGGATTTTGATGAAGCAGTACCATGTGTTTATGCAGTTACACGCAATCAGGCTTTGAGACAAGCATGTGGGTCTGGTAGCCTGGAGGAGACCCAGACAGACCACATACTTGCAGTCAGGACTGGTGAGTTAGTTACTTCAGGGAGAAAGCTACACTGTAGCAGTGAGACTGAAGGTGAGCCACAGCTGCTTGTGGGCATGGATGTTCCCTTGGACAGAGTGACTGCAAAGGTAGAGGTGAGTAGTAGCACCCAGGCTGACAGTGAGGCACCACTGTCAGAGGATGCCAGACTTCCTGTGGAAGGGGAGCTGGGGAAGGTTACAAAGAGAGAGTTGAGACAGGCTCAGCTCCCAGACCCTACATTGCAAGGCTTGAGGCAGGTAGCTAGTGAGGCACCTGATTCTCAAGGGAAGGGGGAAATCTGTATACTGGGACAAAGGGTTATATATAGAGAGTGGATCCCTGAGGGAGGGCTAGAAGGTGAGAGGGTACAGCAGTTGGTAGTGCCTAGAGCCTACCATCTGGCACTTCTAGCCATAACCCATGATATTCCCTTTGCAGGTCATATGGGCATAAAACGTACAAAGAGACGTATTATGTAGAACTTCTCTTGGCCTGGAATTTCTGGAGATGTAACAGGGTACTGCAGCACCTGTGAGCAGTGCCAAAAGGTAGGCAAGGCAGGAGACAAGGTGAGAGCTGCTTTGATGCCTTTGCCTGTGATTGAGGAGCCATTTCAGAGGGTAGCTATGGATACTGTGGGGCCTCTGAATTCCCCAAGTTCCACAGGGAAAACATATATCCTAGTGGTAGTAGATTATGCTACAAGATACCCTGAGGCAGTGGGTTTGTTCTCTGTTGAGGCAGAAAAGGTGGCAAATGCTTTGTTAGAGATTTTCAGCAGGGTAGGTTTCCCAAAGGAAATACTGACTGACAGGGGTGCCAATTTCATGTCAGACCTGCTGGCTTGTCTGTGGAAATACTGTGGGGTGAAGCACATGAAGACCACCCCCTACCATCCCAAGACTAATGGTCTTGTTGAGAGGTTAAACTCGACACTCAAGTCCATGCTACGGGCATTTGCAAACCAGTTTAAGAGGGAGTGGGACAAATATTTGCCTCAGCTGCTGTTGGCTTACAGAGAGAGATTCCCCAGGAATCTACAGGTTTTTCATCCTTAGAGTAGTTGTATGGGCATAGGGTGAGGGAACCTCTAGATTTCATTTGAGATTTTGGGTAGGTAAGTGTGAATCTCACAAGGAGTCTGTTGTGGCATATGTCCTAAACCTTAGTACAAGGCCCAGGGAACTCATGGGCTTGTCCCAGGAGAACCTGACAGAAGCCCAACAGCAGAAAAAGGTCTGGTATGACAGGAATGCTCAAGCTGGAGAGTATGCTGTGGGGCAGCAGGTAATAGTTCCTGTCAGACACAACAAGCTGTAAGCAGCTTGGGAGGGATCCTACAAGGTGGTAAGAAAGGTAAGTGATGTTAACTACATGATACAACTGCTAGGCAGGAGGCAGAAAATTGTACCATGGTAACATGATGAAACCTTTCCATGATAGGGAGGCCCTTGTGCTGAGTATTTGCACTGGGATGCAGGAGGAGTCTGAGGGAGATCTGGTGACTAATCTCCTCAGTGAGGCTCAGACTGACACCTCAATGGAAGGGGTAACAATGTCCCAGCAGCTATCGCCTACCCAGGTTTGAGAAATCCAAGCAGTGTTACAGGAGTTTGGGAACATGTTCATTGGGAAACCAGGGTGCACTCACCTGGTGCAGTACCAGGTGGATACACGACCCCAAACACCTATTAGGCAACCCCTTATAGGGTGCCTGAGAGAGTCAAATAGATTCTGAGGGAGAAGATACAGGAGATGTTGGAACTAGGGGTAATTCAAGAGTCCAACAGTCCCTGTTCCTCCCCAGGGTGCTGCTGCCAAAAAAGGATGGCGGAACCAGGTTCTGTGTGGACTACAGGAAATTAAATAGTCACATAGAGTCAGATACTTACCCTATGCCTAGGACAGATGATGCCCTAGAGCAGCTGGGTGGGGCTAAGTATTTACAGCCATTGATCTTACCAAGGGTTACTGGCAGGTGCCCTTGACTCCCAGTGCTAGAGAGAAATCAGCCTTTGTGACTCCCTTTGGCTTGTATGAGTTCACAAATATGCCTTTTGGGATGAAGAATGCCCCAGCAACTTTCCAGAGGCTGGTAGATCATATCCTAGCAGGAGGGTTTGCCCTTGCATACCTAGATGATATTGCCATCTACAGCCATTCCTGGCAAGAGCACCTTCAACATGTCAGGGAGGTGCTGGGCAGACTACAGAGGGCAAGGTTGACCATTAAGCTGAGCAAATGTCAGGTGGGTATGGCAGATATCTCCTACCTGGGACATAGAGTGGGGAGTGGTAAGATAAGGCCAGAACTTGCCAAAGTAGAAGCCATTCAGGCATGGCCTGCACCTGTTACCAAAAAGTAGGTGAGTGCATTCTTAGGGACAGCAAGGTACTACAGAAGATTTGTCCCCAGTTATAGTGCCATAGCTGCTCCCCTCACAGATCTGACAAGGAAAAACAGGCCAGATGAGGTAGTGTGGACCCCAGCATGTGAGCAGGCATTTCAGAAGCTTAAAGAAGCTTTGGGAGGACCCCCCCTGTGTAGCCAGTCCAGACTGCAGCAAATAATTTGTTGTGCAGGTGGATGCTTCAAACCATTGGGTGGGGGCAGTACTTAGCCAGATTTCTTCAGAGAGAGAAGAGCACCCAGTGGTTTATCTCAGTCATAGGCTCCAACCCATGGTGGATAGCTATGCAGCTGTAGAAAAGGAATTTCTAGCCATAGTGTGGGAACTGCAGAAACTTCAGCCTTATCTGTATGGAAGAAAATTTCACTGTAGTAACAGAGCACAATCCCCTAACATGGTTACACAGTGCCAGCCAGCAAAATTCCAAGTTGCTAAGATGGAGCCTAGGGTTGCAAGCATATGATATGTCAGTGCAGCACAGCAGTGGGATTAGCAATGCCAACGCAGATGGGCTTTCAAGAGAGGTGATGGGGCAAGGTATACTCAGACCTAACACTCTCAAGCAATGTTTCTCAAGGGTCACTTGAAAAACTAGCTTCAGTTCTCCAGGGGGAAGATATGTGAAGATAGGTGAATGCTGCCAGCCTTGCTGGGAAGAATTTTGTAGATAATTCTGTTATTAGTAAATATTAATATAAGCCACAGGTTTATTCTCTTAAATGGGAAAAAAATGGTGTTAAATGTGGAACTGCAAAAATGTAACAACAGTGCACTCTGCTGTAGGAAAGCTGATAAGTCAAGCATTGTGTAATTATTTGATGTCAAAACTCGTAGCCGAGATCTGTAAATGAAGGAATTCTTCCTATTGTTTTGAGGCCAGCGTTAATGGCTAGAATTTACATCTATAACTTATTTTATTGCTCTGGCTTCCTGACCAGCTGCAAGATCAAAAGGGCTATTAACCTCTGAGTTTCTGTTAACCTGGGAAAACAGAAAATTGTTAAGAATGATGTAATGTGAAGCAACACTGTGTTATCAATTTAAAGAGAGGGAATCAGAGAGCATTTTGCATTTGTCTTGAGAACATCCAACTCACCAGTATCTGCCTGTGTTCTATATGTAAGTTGGATCTTAGACTTCAGTGTCTCTTTTAGAAATGGCTAGGAAATAGGAAGATTAGACAGTTGTTTTCTGTGTTGATGTTAGAACTATTCTACTGTATTATTTTTATGCATTTTTCTGTGTCTGAACTCGACTAGCACTGTGTAGTAAGAAGTATTGTATTGTGTTTTTATTATTTATTATTAAATATTTTTAAACCTTTCAACTGTGGCTGTTTTGTGTAGAGATAATTTAAGCTCTAGAGTACATTGCATTAAGAAGTATTGTCTTGTGTTTTTATTATTTATTATTAAATATTTTTAAACCTTTCAACTGTGGCTGTTTTGTGTAGAGATAATTTAAGCTCTAGAGTACATTGCATTTATATAGTGATACTGTCCAAGTCACTCCAAATAAGCTTTAACTGTTGAGTTGCACTTACCATTTGGATAATAATATTGCAAAGTAGAATTGGACATCTGTTGATAAGGGCCTTTTTAGTAGCTGATAAATATTAGTTGGTGGTGGGAGTGATTTCTACCTTATAGTCTGGGCAGAAAGGGGGCACAGCTAGAGAATCTGTGCCAGCCTTCCCCAGGAGTGTTTGTGTATAACTCATATCTCAAAGTGTGCATGTGTCAGCTACTTTGGCAGGGACATGAAGCACTGGTTGGACAGAGAGGGTGCTGGAGGTTTTAGCTAGTCCAATAGGCTGAGATCTGGACCCTATAGCTGTGCCAGTGGGGAGTCTTATTGGGGATTTGGAGAGAAAGGGAGAAACCATCCCCAGACTGACTGTGATCTCTGTGTGCTCTTAAGGGAAATTGTATTTACTGTGTATTTGTTATCCTCCCCTATGTGGACGCCCCTCACTGGTGTTAGTGGTGAGGATTGAGGCTCCTTGATTGCTGGGCCAGTGCCCGGGTGTCACAATATCTTTTACATAACAGAACTTAAAATGAAAAACTATACATAGATGTATTGGTTGATGCAATTAGTTAAAGCTTTTCTTAAGGAACCTTTGAAATTTCAAGAGATTTTAAAGGAAAATTCCTCCTTTTGCTATAACTAAGTTTATCCAAGAGTTATTTTTCTCCCTATATTATTACCTATATGTAGTTTAGCACTTGCAAACTCTTCAGTACCTTTAATTTCCTTTATTTCAGTTTTCACCCAGCCACAGATCGTGAAAATCCCCTTTTTACACCTCAGATATTGCATTGTTTCCAAAACATTTCTTTCAGCCAGCATGACATTGGTTAGAAGTATAATTTTTTCTAGTTTTCTGTGATAGTGACCATCCACAAATTTATATCCTGACAATGTGTCTTTTAAGTAAAGTACTATAAAATAAAATTTGACTAACAGATACACTGAAATTATTTTCCAAAGAATTATTGTTAATGACATTTTTTGCATCAAGAACAGAGTTGAGATAGACTGTAACAATACATAGACACACTGGTATGTACTCTCAGACCCGAGTGTGCCCTCCTTTGGATGAGATGCCTACTAACTATGAACCTGTTGTCTGTTTGGGTTCTATATTTAAAGACCGAAGAGGTGTTTCATCGAACACCTCTTGGTCGACACATAAACAGCGAATGCACTAAAGTGCGAAGGCTGAAAACAGTGATTTCTTTCCCTGGGAAAGAAATCGCTAGCATACACACACACACACACACACACACACACACTTTCAAACATAACAACGTGGGGGGCTGTGCCCCTCACCCCCCAACTAAATATACCGACTCCGAGATCACACTACAGTGAGGAAAGGGGCAAACACATGGAGATGGCCAAGCGATTTCTTTCCCAGGGAAAGAAATCTCTGTTTTGAGCATTTGTGCTTTAGTGCATTCGCTCTTTATGTGTCGACCAAGAGGTGTTTGATAAAACACCTCTTTGGTCTTTTAATATAGACCCGTCTGTTTGCCATCCATTCTCTATTGCATATCACCAACACTCATTGGCAATTTTATTGCTCAAGGCAGCAGGCACTGAATTTGTAGATGAAGAACTGAAATGCAAAGTTAGTTACAGTTTTCTTTAATGTGGAATTATTCACATGACTTTTACTTCAGCAGAGACTGTACATATTGACTGTTATTGGTGGATTATAATGACAGTAGTTTGAGTGGCTTTTTATGATTGAAATGTCCTGAAATGGGTAGCCTTGTCGTTACTGGTTCATATATTTAGTTTCACTGCTAACTGGAAAGATGTTAAAAACTTTAAATTTAAAATGAACTATAACAGCTGATGATGTATTAAACAAAAAATGTAATTTAATACAATTAGGAAGGTGAATTAAAGAACACATGCACTTATGGATGGTCTGTAAAACCTTAGCAGGAGGCCCATGGTTTGAAAACAGCTCAAAGTTACATTTAATCTGCCACTGGCCAGATGAACTTTCTATGAATGTGGGTTTTAATGCAGTTTCAATGAATGTGAGTTTCAAGGGCAGAGAAATTTACTGCTGCTCATGCTAGGTCTGTTTTCATTATGAGACTGTATTGTTTTGTTTAGCAAATCGCTATCAGCATTCATGCTATGAAATCTGAAATAAAAGTTTAAGTTAAACCCAAATATCTGTAATCATTGTAGGAATAAAGAAGACAATAGTATGCACACTGACAGGTTTGAGCAGTGTTTTATGGTAAATGGGGAGAGAGACAAGTAATAGGACATTGGAATGGCTGCTGGGTGGAGATACTGGGGAAAACGGGGGTGTGCAGGGGGAGCCTGTTCAGTTACCCTGCCTAGGGCCCCATTTGACCACAATTCATCTTTGTAAAGGTTGCTACCTTGTTGTAATACAGAGGACTTCTGAAGGCCCAAAAGAAGTAATATACCTCATAATGGGTGACATTTAGAAAAATGTGTCTGCGACCCATCATTGGAGCATGTTTAATGTTTCTAAGAATTTACAATTCCATTCAACAGTAACAGAGAGAGTAGACAATTTTAGAAAAAAAAATCGCTAGTATTGTGTGCCTGTCATCTGACCAAAAAATGTTTGTAAACTCACAAATGTAACTGTTGTTTACTCTTTGACTAGTAACAATTCTAGTTTAAAATTGCTCATTTAGTGAAATGAGGAAGGGGAGAAACTTGCTTTGTGTGTACATTATGGAAATTCTGGGATTTGTGAAAGCAATTTTAAGCCTCATATTCCAGGATCAAAGAAAAATCCATACCTGAAAAGCATTCTATAGGGAAGTGACAAGAGTTGTCCATTTCCAACAAAATCAAGCACAAAAGTCAAATCATTGATACTTTATGCACACTGCAATACCAGTTAACAATTCTGAGTACACCATTTTCTAATATAAAACCAGTAGTTAGTGTGTTAACACAGTATTGAGAATTACTATGGACAAGTGCTGACACTTCACAAAACCAGTGTGCCATGCAATCACAGCCCTTAAGGCAAAATAACATACCCAACACACTAGTAATAGGTGACTCCATTGTCAGGCACACTGACGTCCCACTCACTGGGCTGAACAAGGTTAGCTGCCTGTCGGGTGCCAGAGTCTGCCACATAACACAAGCATTCAGGTCACTACAGAACTGTTTTGCATATACTTCTCAGAGGTACAGGCAAGCACAGGAGGACTATGGCTGACCAAGTTCGCAAATGACTGCAAACTAGGGGCTATAATTGACTCTCCGGCTGACACAAACATCCTCCAAAAGGGTCTCACTAACCTGCTGTCAAAACCATGGCCTCAAGCTAAATGCCAAAAAGTGCATAGTCATCCCCTTTGGAAAAAACAAACTACCCACAAACTATCACATAGGTGGTAGCCCCCTAAATACGGAAGATGTAATAAGGGATCTGGGGATCCAAGTAGATAGTAACATCTCCTTTGATAATCACATTGCCAAAGTGGTTAGAAAATCCTTTTATGTGGCCCACCTAATCACAAAAGGGTTTTCATCCAGATGGAAAGAGGTCATTAAGTCCCTCTATGCATCACTCATCAGACCCATCATAGAGTACAATGCCCCATTTGGGATGTACCTTACAAGACACCTGCAACAACTGGAAAGACCACAGAAGTACCTCACCAAGAGGATCACTGGCCTCAAGCAGATGCCCTATGCAGCTCGACTGAAGAAACTCCAGTTGTACTTGGTTGCATACCACCTACCCAAAGGTGATCTCTGCCTGACATACAAGGCCATGTCCAACCCAGAATTGATGGACATGTTCCACCTAAAGAAAACCATATCCCCTCAAGCCACACTCTCCAGGGATCTAAACCTCACCACAATGATAAATCGGACGTGCTGGAGGGAGTGATTCCTGTCCCAGAGACTTCCCATGCTCTGGAACAAGATTCCAATTTACATTAGGCAGAGCTCCTCACTAACCCTCTTCAAGAGAAACCTTGACGAGTGGATGGGAAACAGAAAATTTACCCCAGGGATCACTTTAATGGCTCTGCTGGACAGAGGCACAGGGAACTAATCTAAGGGGGTGGTGAAAGCCAATACATTCCAGCTAGGCTTATAAATGCCTTTGGGCATTTAGCCTAGTACATACCTATGAACCTAACATAGTCTGCTAAAGTGGGGGCTTACTGTTTGACTCTGCTTGGTAAAAGTAGAGTGTACTTATCAACCAAGTATCAGTCTGATGCACTGTTGTACTATTCTGATCTCTGGTTTGAAACTAATAGATATTAAACCTAGTGATGCCAGTGCTATTACTGTATATCAGCTTTTTTAACTTAATGCATTAGGCACTTAAACCAAGGGTCTGTTGACACAACCACTAAGTCAAGGATATGGCTAAAGATAATAAACAATAGCCTGACAGGCATTTTGCAGACATGAAACCATCAGATTATTTTAGCTAGATGACAAATGTATTAACTGCCATATTGTTTGAAGGTTCATGACAGCAATCAAAGAGAAATTTATGTGATCTCTAGTAGAAGGGACATGACTCCTTCATGTTGCCCCTGTAGTTTCTGCTTCCAGCTTACAAATCAGCCAGATGATTGAATTATATTAAGTTTGCAGATTGCTTGAAATGCAGATGTGGGTCATCCCATAATCTGGCTGTTGTCTGAATAATGAAACTACTTCTTTTACTGGTTTTGTTTAAGGTAGTAACTAAGTTAAATTTAGTTCACCTAGTGTAAGATGCATTGAAATCTACAAGTGCCCACAATGAGTCTTAAAGGCTTGAAAAGCCCTCCACTTATGAATCTATAAACAATGCTGTGTAGGTTCAGTCTAGTACATTTGTTAGATATTACTAATCCCACATGTTCAGTATTTTCCTAGAAAACATTTATAGCACCAATTCAGGTATGATAATTTTGACTTGAGAGTACACACCAAATGTAATATCATACTCTAAGACAGGTCATATCATTGCCTTATACAGACTGCAGAGGGCCCCATCATCTCTTGTTGCTATAGACCTGAAAACATAATCCATCATTTTTAGTGCTTTAGCCTTCAATAGTAGAGGACAATCTCAATGACAGATTGCTATTACAGTAGAGAGTTGATTATCCGAACATCAATTATCAGAAACATCAATTATCAGAACCAGCCTTTCACAGTTTTCAGGTAGGAAAAATCATAAATACCACTCGCAACACCAGCTATTCAGCTCGAACAAGCACCAAAATCTGAAGATTTTCAGAAAAAACAACTGCCAGTATTCCAAACCAATTTATTCTCTGTAGATTCTCTAGCGCCTCGGCTTCACAAAGCCTTCAAGGAGTAACTCCTTGAAGGCTTTGTGAAGCCGAGGCGCTAGAGAATCTACAGGAAAAAATCATAAAGTCTGAATATGTAAACATTATAAATATTTGCTTGAGGATGTTTTTTGAGCTTGTAGCCAGCTTGTGTGTGAATAATATTCTTTATTGTCCATTGGAATCACTGAATGGTTGAAAAGTGCATTCCTGCATGCAGAAAAAAGATTTTAGAAGTTTTTTATCCGGTTCAATTGTATGTTTGATTATCCAAACTACCCTAGGTCCCAATTAGTTTGGATAATCGATTCTATACTGTAACTATGATATTCACTTCTTTCGTGCTATCAATCATGGACATCTTTTCCTCTATGGACATAAGTGATCTGTTGATTTGTCAAGTTTAAGATACATAACTTTACACTTATTGACACAAAAGCTGAGGCCTAGTTTCCTGTCCCAGACACTGTTTTGTTAACATAAATATTTTATCAAAATCATCAAGAGATGAAATCTGGGTCCAGTTTGCAATCAACTGTATATTTAGAGGTCTGCCCCTTATCAAGCACTGAAAAAGCAGAAAACAGAAAGTTGAATAGCAGTGATCTCAGTGCTGAGGCCTAGACAATACCAGCACTGCCAGCAGGCACACTTGTCCTCGGAGATGATGTGTCTAAAACAATCATCTATTTCTTCCTCACAGATAACCAGCTCACGCTACACAAGACCATATTAATACATGGATTAAAACTGCATGCTATCAAACACTGTGGGGAAAAGTGTTAAATGCCTTTACAAGATCTAAGTAAATGGAAACAACAGATAAACCATGTTCCAGTGCAAACATCTTTGTCTTGAAAAATCTATTAAGATGGTTAGAGTAGACATGCCAGACAAGAAATCATGTTGGTTAATATCAAACAAAGGTGTATATGATTGTATGGCAAAGTGCTGCCGCAACCTTTTGTTTTACCTGCTTTCACTGCTTGCAGACAAGGATTATGAAATGTGTTCCAAAAAATATTTCAAGACCAAGTTTTACAGAGATTAAATCAATTTATGGGATTTAAGAAATTCTCAATACCCTTAAAGTTAACCTTACTGTAATCATATATTTTAGAGACAAAGAATAGGTACAAATAGTATAATGAATGAAATAGCTATTCAGTTTCATGTGTCTAGGGATTATCAGGCCTCAGTTTAACTCATAATCCAATTACTATTAGTAAACAAAAGATCTAGAGTGTTCCTCCTTAAAAAAAATATTTTTGTTACATACTATTACTTTCATATCTGTACCTTTTATGTTTAAATAAAGCACTGTTTAAATGATATAAGTCATGATTTTACATTTAAATAATGTACTCTTTTTTATTTTCTTTTTCTGTACCTCTTTATGTTTAAATAAAGCACTGTTTAAATGATATAAGCCATGATTTTACATTTAAATAATGTACTTTTTTTTTTCTTTTCTTTTTGTAACGGTGTATTGTATGGAACTTTTCTTCTCGGGCCTTGGCTAAAAATGGGCCTATGGTCCAGTCGGCCTTTTCCCGGTAAACAAATATAAAATAAATAAATAAATAAATGTTGAAGATTTAATACCTACGTGAGTTTCTTTACTGAGGTAATATCTAGAACATCAGTATATAAATAGGTATTAGAAGAGCCCCAGTAAATGTTAGGGTGGTTAAAATAACCTGAAAGTATAGTAGGGATGTCATTCAGTCAGTCAGACATACAGTTAGCTAGTGTATCCAAAAATCTGGCATGCATTCACAATTCATGCTTGTTTTTGATCAGAAGCTGAGGTATAATATATCAGGCATATTGGCTAAGTTGTCACAGTTAATGACTTTTTTTTCTCCTGATCAGTATGAATGAGACTTCCCTTTATGGAAGAGTGTAGGTACATTACAGTATCCCCAACTCTTGTTGAAGGGTGAAGACATGCAAACTTTTTAAAGTTCTTAAAATGGATATAGAAAGCACTAAAAGCCTCAGCAGTAACAATAATACTGCTTTTGTCTTCTTTGACTTTGACAATTGGTTCTGCTTTGGTAAAAAAGACCTTTGCAAACTTATCAGGTCTGTTTGGTTTCAAACACCTAAATCACCTCTTTGGTTTCTAAAAATTACTTAATATTACTTTTGCCTTTAGCTTTGAAAAATTTTCCTTTAATATGACTGTGGTGTAAGCCATCCCTTTATATTCATGTATGATGTCACCCATTTCATGTTGTTTTTAAGACAAAACTTCATAAACTGTTATAAAACATTCATGCTTTAAGGCACTCATAGTCTAATAATCTTAGTGAGGTAGAATTTCACTCCAGATAAAGTTGGCATTGCCTTGCATAGGATGGAATCAATTTGAACCTTATCTGTTTATGGGGGGGACATGCAGTATGTCTTGGCCCTTTGGTAGTAATGAATGTTTCCATTTTCTGAGGATTCTGCACTGCCTTTTTCCAGTCCTGGCACCAGTCCTTAGGCCAGGAGTGGTCATTTTTTCATCCTGAGACATGTACTCAGTCTTGTTTTTTTATTTTTATGACCTGCCTTTCTCTGTGCTATGTAAAATATAGTCTATATATCAGTCTTGGTGAGATTTTGTAAAGTAGAGTCACCAAGACTTGAGAATGAAAGCTCTTTCCTACTATTGCTGATTCCAGCTCTCCATTTGGATCCTGGGGTTGACCAGGATACAACTTTTGACCCCTCCATGAATCACAACACATTTGAAGTATTGTTTCTTTGTTTTCAGGTATGCAGTAAGATCTGATACAACAACAAGTGTGAGACCTGGTAAACATAATACAGCCACTCTCTTTTTATCAGTGGCAGCTATAAGTCTGGAGAGTAGCTTGATCAGGAAATTCTCTGGAAGTAAAAGATCTGTATCAGAGCTGGTTTTGGTCCTATCATGTTTGATTCCTGATTAGTCAGTGGAAGCATAATGCATACAGGTGATCTACCCCCTCACGTCAGACACTGTCATAAAGGATCTAGGCACTCATGTTGATAATTCCTTATCTTTTGACCACTGTATTTGCACAGTAATTCAGAAACCCTTGTATATGGCTCATCTTATTTGCAAAGGCATGTCTTCTATATCCAAAAAAGTTTTAATCCCACCTTTACTCATATCTCATCACTATTAAATATAATGCCCCCTTGACATGCATTTGTCTAAACATATCACTCACCTTGAGACCTCAGAGATTCATAACTAAAAAGATCAGAGGGCACAACAAATCTTAGTTATCAGGACAGTCTGTCAGTTCTTTGTCCATATTCAGTTTCTTATAGACTCCTCTGTTGGGATTTCTCATTTGCTTTGAAAGCTCTGACCCTCGTCAACCTGCTATTGCTTTGCAGAAAAAATGGTTCCACAAATACCCTATTAAAGGAGCTTAACCTTCCCAAACAGATAAAAAGGATACATTGACTTCATGAATTCTCACTCAAATATATATTCCCATCCCTGGAACAAACGTCCACTATATGTCAAGTAGAGTAGCAAATTTGCCACCATCAAGGTAAACGTAGATAATTGGCTGGGCAGCCTCAAATTCTCCCCGCTGTATCTTTTGTTGTTCTCTTTGAGGCTGGAGGGAAATTCTGAATACAGGTTACAGGCTAGGCTTGTAACGGTCTGCAGACTGATTGCTTAGTAGTTACCTACGAAACCCTTAAAGTCCTTCTCTTCAGTTTCTTACATATTTCAGTCACTAAAGAATCTGAGCTCCAGGTTCATATGAGTACATTCAGGTAATCTCTTTCTATTGGGCATTACCAGATCCCAGATTTGACTTGTAGAGGTAGCTAGAGGCATGTTATTTCCAGGCCTTTTAACAGATCCACCTTCATGGTATGTTATGTCAGAAATTCTAACATCGTTGCCGAATTATGTGATTGTGAAAGCTTGCAGATTTCCATAAAAGAACATAACTGGCCTGGGGAGTACAAAATGTAAAAGTCCTTCAGGATGGGTATACTTTAGGATGGACTTGCATAAATATTGAGTTATCCTTGCAATTGTGTCTTTGGAGTATTTTATCTCAGGCACTTTTTAATGTGTGGTGGGATTTTGTGTTATAGCTGAGTGCTCACACAAAGGAGACATCCATCTGTTTTAAGATGGCACAGAATATTCCTCTTTATTCTGTAGAAGTGAGTGATGTCTTCTTGCAGGACTGACAGCAAATTAGCTAGGTATAAAAGGATGATATAGAATATGAATATTCAGTTTAAGATCTGCAGTAGAAAAATAGTGTATCAATTCAACTTTTTGGTCATTTGAGTGCATGTGTGTGCGTGTGTGTGTGTGTGTGTGTGTGTGTGTGTGTGTGTGTGTGTGTGTGTGTGTGTGTGTCTGTATATACTCATGCATATATTGCACATGTTTGTGTGTGTGTGTGTGTGTGTGTGTGTGTGTGTGTGTGTGTGTGTGTGTGTGTGTGTGTGTGTACGTGTGTGTGTGTGTGTGTGTGTGTGTGTGTGTGTGTGTGTGTGTGTGTGTGTGTGTGTGTGTGTTTTGGGGTTCATTTCTGTGGTTTCTGGGTGAGTTATTTTTTTTTAAGTTGGAAGACCTGTGCTGTCAGGTATATAAATAAGATGCACAAACATTAGTTACTGGATAGTAGATCGGTACTTATGATGTTTCCGGATAAACTAAATATTGTCTCTTCAGGATTTTGAGGCAGGCTCTAGGTACAAGTTCACATTAGTGTTAGCATAGTCTTTTTGTGATTATATAGTTTATTATGATGGTAATATTGTGGTGGTTGTACTGAAGTACCAACTAAGTTACAGAATTTATAACTTTCTAATTGACATTTTTTAAAAGGAATCACCAATTGTCAAGACTGTATAATGTGTTTTCTTTAACATTAGCTCTAGCTTTGGCATATTAGTTATGTACTTGGGCTGTAAGAAGTTATTTGGGGAAGTTTTAAAAATACAGGATGTTCACACATCTGTGTATAAAACAGGAGAGCTGATCATGGTGAATGTTTATTAAGCAGAATTGACACTAGTATATCTTCAGTTTAAAGTGGGCATGTGATTCAGTTTTCCATGTTGTGGACACTCAAAAGAGAAGAGAAGATTCATTCAAGAAAAATGTAGATTTAAAGTTAAATGCAATATGTGACCTCAAGGTCAGTGTTCCTGCATAGAGTTCTGAGTTACATATGTGTATTGAAAGATGATTGGTTTGTAGATTAAACAATTGCATATAAAACAACAGCTAAATGCATATAAGGAGTCAAATAGCTTTGGAAGGTGTGTACTCATATCAGATTTTGATTCGAATTTGAGCTAAATGTATTTTCAGTTATATGCTTTTATATTTTTCATGATATGTTGAGAAATTAATTCTTCAGGTTCTTCCTGTTATGAATGGTAACAGTATTTTGTAAAGAAACAAATTCTGTACAATTCATTCTAAGAGAATGAGTTCAGGTTATCCTTATTTCTTATGGATTAAGATGTGTGTGTGTGTGTGTGTGTGTGCGTGTGTGTGTGTTCAGTTTCACTGAGGTGCCCAAGCTTCATTATTTAAAATGAGTGCAGTGTTGGAAAAATAATAAGGACATGTTTCTAGACATATGAGGAGCTACAGGGGTAAGGACATGATATAATTGTTTTCCAAAAGAGGTAGAGTTTGTAATCTGAAATGTTTCTGTGCATATGAGACGCTGAAGACACAGGATGAGAATATCATGTCCAACAGCTACCTTTCTAAGCTGTGCTCTTTCTTGTTTTTCAAGTTTACTGAACCACTGTTTTCTGACAACCATTAATTGAATTATTCATCTGCAAAAACTCTTTTTTCTAGTTTAATTTTGTTTTTGTTTAGTGTTTAGGCTTTATTTGTCAAGTGAAATGTTAATCCTTTACACTTTACCTCATCTGGTCTGGTTATGTTAAAACAACTGTTAAGTGGATATGTATATACAGTTACTTGCTTAAAGGATCTTTGTTCTTCACTCAGCTTTGAATAACTCCTCCCAAGGTTTGGTTATCAAATATGGTCTGGTATGCCCACTGAATAGGCTCTCTGTCTCTTTCCTGTTTACACACCATGTGGTACATCGGGCAATGAGCACCTTTCAGCTCTTGTTGTTTCTGTAGCAGTTACAGGTTTTACAGGCTGAGGTTGCTAGCCCCAGTCCCACGCCTCCTCAGAGGATGCACCACACACCTATTGCATGTCTTGTGAATGTGGGAGGAAACCGGAGCGTCCAGACGGAACCCATGTGAATGCAGGGAGGGCATGCAGACTCTGCACAGAAGGCACCCCAGCCGAGAATTGAACCAGAGAACCTCTTGCTGTCAGGTGACAATGCTAACTGCTACACCACTGCACGGCCCTATTAAGTAGGTAAAGTCTTTCAAATACGTGGGCTTTATACTTGATGAGGCATAGGCATTTTCTGAGCAGATGACTCATTCAAAGATGGGACTAGTGAATCATCTCCAAGGTTTACTAACTACCTCTTCTCAAAATATAAGTGCAAGTTCAGTTTGTCTTCTCTTGATTCTATATGAAAGCTGCATCCTAATTGCTGCCAGGCATATATCATTAAAAAAGCTGACTGGGTCCTTCAGTCAGCTAGCTCTGTACATAACAAGATTCCAAGATTTATCCTTGGAGTAGCCCATTATAGAAATGTTTTGGGGCAGCTTGACTGGCGTACCCTAACTGATAAGCTGACCTGTAGCCATCTATGCCATGCTCATGCCCTTCTCTGGCCAGATCTTCCTCTCTTACTTTATCTAACCTTTTCGCTTGATTGAACCTTACTTTTTCCAACATCTCCCTTCTTTGATCCCCCCTACTATGTGGAAACCTGAGGGTTATAGCCACTCATATTCCATATCCACATTTTAGAATTCCTCAACAAAACAATTCAGAGAACAAAGTTCGAACCATACTTTCATCACTTCTCACCCACAAATGAGTGTAAAACTTTCCATTTAGTATAACACCTACCCATATATGCAGCATCTTGTTGTAAACATTGCACATACTCTTCTAGAGGTATAAGGGAGTGATTATTTGTGTTCCTGCTTTATTATCTGAAGAGATACCTGCCTATGTCATAATGATGTTAAAATCTATTCTAGTGGTGCTTATATATTTGTAATTATACTTCTCTCATTTGAAGGTTTTATCTTTCCCAAGTCTTCCCTCAAAAAAATGGGCCATAAGCCCAGTTAGAGCTAATATAAAAATAAAAAAGGAAATAAAGTGTTAAACAATATTAATGTAAGTTCAATTGTATCAAAATGTAGATTGACTGCTGATATGAACTAATAAGATACTACACAGAGAAACTACAATATTTATGTTATATATGTGCTAATATGGCAAAACCCTTAATCACAGGCCTCTTTACAGGGTGACCACAGAAACAATGGCTGGCTAAGTGACTTGCACAGTGCTGCTTGTAAGACAATTTGGAAGCAGTGGGATAAGCATGTATATTTTTCAAAAGCGAACTGTTTCAATATCACATATCAAACAAGGCTGTGGCAATTAGGTGATTACTACTTTTAGCTTTGATTTTATGTTTGTGAGGTAGTTCCATGCCCAAGTCCACATTTAAATATTCGCAGACAAGGGTAGGTCGTTGCACTACAGATGATTAGGATATTTCAGATCTAGGGTACACAAGTAAAGACAAACTCACATGATTGCAAGCTTTGCAAGGACATACTGGAAGAACAATAAAATCACACTGCAATAAATGACAAAGCCACTTAGTTGAAAAAACAAAATAATGACCATGGAACTAAAAACAAATTCTTTTTGGGGCTATAATTGCTATGCAGACTGATCTTCATTTTTTACCTTTTCCTGTTCCAACCAACTCCAGAGCTACTGCAATTTGAAGAAGGGAAATTACCCCAGTGGAGTGACCCCCCCCCACAACTAATGGCCACACCAGAACCGCCAGTGCTATCAACACCCATAGCAGGAAATACAGAATATACTGTTATCAGGCTGCCAACCTTCCCAGACAGGATTAGCTTCTCTACGTTTTACCATCTCAATGACAGGAGAGGTTCCTGCACCCCACAACTCTGAAATACATTAAGTGGATAACTGGAGAAATGTATGAATAAATGAAAATCTGCAGAACGCAACATGTACATCTTTTACTGTATATCAGATTCAGTAACCTCAACATAGAAATGCTTCCTCCCTCCGATTTCTATAGCCCGTAAATATATTCGGACTGATTTCAACACAACTGCCTCCTGTGACTAGCTGTACGACTACAGAATGTGATGGGGTACAAGTGGATACATACTTTGTTTCATTTAGAGGGCAACTGGTAAAAGCAGTTTTACATGACTCGTGGCATTGTTTTTCATGTGTGATACTTAGTGGTGCTGCATAGGCTTCCGAGTGGTAGTATTTATTTATGGAGGTTTGTAGGTAAAACCCTCAGTGTCTTAGGGTGTAGTGGTAAAGCCCCTCTAATAATGTGATTTTTACAGTCGTAGAAGTTTTTGGATATGAATTTTAATTTTAATTTCTTGAGTATGTTGCTATTATTTTTTAATCATTACTTTGTTTATGCATAATATATGCTGAGGTAATTTTGACAACTGGATGAGTGACGATGCAAGTTTTTATGTTTCATACCCTAGTATGTAAATTTAGAATTGCGAGATGTTTTCATCATTTGGGTTTGTATTTCAAGGCTATACATTTTGAGTATGTGTTATTGGTTATTTCCAGTTTAGCACCATGGTTGCAGATGTGTTCTATACGACAAAATGAAATTTGATTGATTGTCATGTAGTCAAATTTCCCCAGACATACATGATGAACATGTATTAACAATACTTGTCTCTAAACAGCATGTGATATTCTTACAGTGTAAACTGCAGTGTTTGGTGCAGACATATCAGGAAACACCATGAGTTGATAGGCCATGCCTGCTTACTTTTAGAGTAGCTTTCATTCTACATGCAGTATTCTAAAATGCCCAGAATGTGTGACATTAACTTAAACCAGTGCAAATGAGAACTCCACAGGAAGTCACTCTCTGCAACTTTTTGAATGCTGCTGTGCATGTCTACATGTGCATCAGATCTGTCTGTCTGAATATGGATTTTTCTGTTCTTATATCTGTGTGTGATCTCTGCCTCCCGGTCTACTCGTTTGGCAATGTGTTTGCTTTTCTTAGGTTAACATAGTAAGTGCTACTGTGCAACAAAGGTGTATTAAGAAAAATATTTTCCCTGTAAGTTTCAGCTGCATGTATTGAAACTGCCAGCATGGCATCAAGCCTGAAGCCAAACCTACAAACATCTTTGCATTGCATCCCTCTGACATCCTTTATTACCTCAGTGCCAGAACCTGGTGTGCCATCAGACATGCAACCTCCTGTATAGCAGGTGGGCGAAGAGGAGTAAGACTTTTTGGAGTCTCCATCTTTGATTCTTGCCAATAAACAAATCTTTCTTCTGTTCAGTCCCTTTTCTTAACATGGGTAGAAAGAAGACATGTAAGAAAAAGCACAGTGACTCCCTTATGTGGTCTCCCACCCAGGATGTAAACAACTAGGAAGACAGAGATTTCTCAGCCTCATGCTGTAGACCTCAACTTTGGGGAAATTTTAGAAATGAAGAGACAAAGATGAGACATGACCCACTCATCTTTTATTCTTCCTGCAGGGGGTGCTTCAGAAGTCCTTTTGGGATATCCAAGAGACTACATGGATGGCTCCCTCAATAGTGGACATGCTGATGGTGGTCAGCAACACAATGCTAGAACACTGACTGAATTCTTCAGTTCTTCTAGAAAATGTTAGTAAAAGGCTTCCAAGCCAGAGACCTTATTTGCTGCAGCTGCCTTCAAGAAGACTTCAGCTCCACAGAACTCTGTGGTCCATCTCTCAGATAAAGTCTGGAGTAATAGACTGGTCTCCCTTTAGAAGTGGCTTTATACATCTTCTAACTTTTCTCTGAAGGCACTAAGCTATGTATCTTATATGGCTGAATTTCAACAAGATTTGGTCAACAAAATGCACCAGTCACTACTGCAGTTGTCTAACAAGCATGTTACAGAAACATTATTTTTCTAATCAGCTAGTGTACCCAGCATCCCAAGCCTTAGGATGTGAATATGATATAAAAGCCACAGAAGGCACAGAGTCACAAGTCCAGCATGCATGACTCAGGCCTACATATTTTACTGTGGAGAAAGTACAGCTGTGTAAAATCTTACCGTAACAGTACATGTCCTTGCCTTCACTGGTGCAGTATTTGTGACATTCCTGATTCCCTGCTGTGGAAGCCTGTTGTCCGGTCAGTATACCAAAGACTTCCTGTTGCATTTAAAGGTATGCCTAAACATCACTCAAATGCTCCTTGCATACCATAGAACTTAAAGGGCTTAAAGGTGATGTTCAGGCTTACCATAAACAGAACTCCTTTGCCACCAGTCCAAATGCATTTTTTTCACCATCAATCTGTTTACCTGCATCTGTTTTGCCAGTTGAATGCATTTTAGTTCTCCAGTGATTACCTACACCTGTTTGTTGTGCAGATAAGTGCCCTAATGTTTTTTTTTTTTTTGTGCTCCTTGGGGTTAATATCATCCAGAAAGGGAAAATGCCAGTGTGGAAGACATAAAGACTGCCACTATAAGTGTCTTTCTTGTCTAGGAGTGTCTCGTGACCATACGTCTTATTCTATTTGCCAGGTATTCATTCCGAAGACCCTTCGCAGTAGACTTTGTTCCCTTTCCTTGTATCTTGAGAAATTAAGCTTCTTGCTAAAGATACAAACTGACATTCTTGAACTTCCCATTCATTTGTTCTTGCATATTCAGGCCACACCAGGGAAGGACAGCCCCTGTCTGTGGATAGTATTAGGTTTCAGCCATTACAACACTCCCTGGATGCAGTGGAGTCAGTGCAGGATACTGTTCAGGTGTGATGTACAGCAAGAACAATCATCAGTCTTGGAAAAGCCCAAATGCTCATGGCAAATTCTGGAAGGATCATGCCCCAGAGAAAAGGGTACTTGTCATGCACTGGGATACCATGAACTACTTAGGAATGGTCAGCAGATGGAACACAGAGGCCTTGCCTGATTGCAGCACTATGGCTGTACTCAAAGGCTGTCTGTCTATCCGCCCTTCCTAGCTAGTCTCAGAGTAAGTGCTTATATCTAATGAGTTGCATCTAATAGACTTGAACAGAGGATGTCCGTTTCTCTCTTTATCTATCCTCTACCCTTAACCACAGTCACCATGTACATGTCTGCCCTCAGATGGGGGCTACGGCTTAGGGCAGACAGTCCAGGAGATGTGGGCTGAGCAGGAGGACATACTGCACATAATTGTAGTAGAGATTATGGTTATTCTCCTAGCATGGCAGGCATTCAAGATTGTCTTCCACAAGGAATAGACAGATTCACAGACAGATGATGTTGTGTTGCATCAACAAATAAGGAAGTACCAAATTCTATCTCCCACTGTTTGGAAGCTATGAGCTTTTGGGAATGGGTAGTATTCTCATAATGCTTTCTAATATATCTGTAGTCAAGCAAGTTCTTCAGCGGACAGGCTCAGTAGGTGTCTTCTGATGCCACAGCATGGATAATAATCTATTGCCAGGAAATTCTTGCTCTGATCTGTTTGCATCCCTGATCAACACCAAATGCAGCAACTTCTCCTCCCTTAATTATTCACAGGGACAGACTCTCTAAGGTACACTATTCCATCAGTGACTAGGGGGGCTTCTTTATGAGTTCTTGCCTTTAACTCTAATAATGAGATTCCCACAGAAAGGGAAGTTGTACAGATACTTGAAAAATAAGTGCTTACTTCTGTTCCTTCATCTGGACTTTTTACCCCATCCATCTGTCAAGGCTCACGCAGACCCTCAAACTGACTGCATGGTTTCTCCAGTTCCCCTGATGGCCAGGGACTCTGCTTAACCTTCCAAGGGTGGTCCAAATCCTTACTACTGCAAAGAAACATTCTATCAGAAAAGTTACATGGGTAAATGGAAAAAAAAATATCCTTGCAGGCTATTCAGCAGGGTTTAGATGGGTTCACAGTTCCTTCCCTTCAGTTCAACTTTTTTGGTGAACTGGTTTGATACAAGCTCTTGTTCTTCAGCTATAAGAATACATTTAGCAGTCATTTCATATTTCCACTAGGTGTTCAAGTATATATTTCTTACAGCCCAAACGATTTTCAAAGCCTTTTTAAGAGGCACATTCCTACTTAAACCATCTACTAAAGTTCCCATCCCTCAGCGGGTTCCCAGTTTCACTTTAGAGAAACTCACTTACCCCCTACCCCCATCCCATTTTAACTAGCAGCCATGGTAAACTTTAAATAGGTTTCCTTTTAGGCAATAACTTCAGCAAGGAGGATAATAGAGTTGTGGGCTGTCTCATTCCGCACTTCTTGCCTAATCTTTCACAAAGACAGCTTATTAATGAACTAATCCAAATTTTATACTTAAGGAAGCTTCAGAGTCCAACTTTAAGCAATCCATCAATTTACCAGTTCCTCAATAGTCTAGTAAAGGTAACTACAAGTTACATTACCTTGATGTTCACAGACAATTAAGATTCTATCTGTATCAAATAAATACTGCAGAAAAGATGACTAGCTATTTAGTTCCTCTGGCAATGACATATTGGGCCAAACATTTCTAAAGTTATAATGTCCTGGTGGCTGTCATTCTGTATTAAATTTTGTTTTATCTGTGACTATAAGGGCATTTTAGGTAAAACCAAGGCCCACTCAAATACTAGCCCTAACACAACTAACTCCATGCATCCATTTTTTTTCCATACGGCCTCCCTTTATCTGTACACTTCAATGTGTTCCTTTCCCTTTTTCTCACCTATCGCTATACGTTATCTTTTTTCTTTTCATTTCAGCCCAATCTAAATGTACATATTGTATGTACTGCATGTTTTCCACATCTGTTTGTTATTAACTTTTAAATTATATGTATTATCCATTCACTGTATGGTCTTGTGAATTCAGTTTAACATTTTTTGGAATTGTCCTTGTTTTCTTCTGGGCTGAACATTAAAATGGTCCAGTTGTATCAGCACTTTATCTACTCCAGTTAACAAACTGAAAACAAAATATAATTAAACTAGATATAATGGTACCTCAGTGGCTTTTTTCAGATTTTCTTTGTGGATGATATCTGTGTTACTCCAGCATGGATTTCACTGCACACTTTTGCAAGACACTACAAACTGGATATGATCTTAAGGTACAGATCTTCCTTCAAGACCATTATTTTCTACAGATTATGTCATGAACATGTTCAAGTTGTTTAGCTGTGGACTCCATACTCCAGATGACGTGAACAGACTGGATCATGTGAGATATGAAAGTTATGTACTTACCATAATAGAAGATCTTCATTATACACATTCAGTTATGTTATTAATTCCTCTCTCCTTTCTGCCTTCCAAATTGTCACAATTTCCTCTGGGCAAGCCTTGTTGTCTTCTCCCAAGGTCTTTTGTAGGGTAACTATTTCTTTTTGCATACTCATTTTGAATATTGTTGATTGCTATTAGTATTCCAGAAAACTCATTCTGGAGAAGAGAGGGAGGTGAGTGGCATCATGGGAGTTAAAGGTGGAAGTGAAGCTTTGAGAAAAATTATGGTGCTGAGTTTGATGCTGCCTATGGCAACTGATCCTTCAGCTGAGGTGGACAAACATGGATCTTGAAGATCTAGTATTATGGTAAGTATATAGCTTTCATTTTCATAAGATCATGAAGCTCTATTGGTGTGATGAGTACATAGGCTTCATTTCCATTGGATACATAGGATCACGAAGATCTATCATTATGGTAAATACTTAGCTTTCATTTCCATAGAATCTCCAAGATCATGAAGATCTAGTGTTATGGTGAGTACATACCTTTCATTTTCATAAGATCATGAAGCTCTGTTGGTGTGATGAGGACATAGGTTTCATTTCCATAGGATCATGAAGATCTATCATTATGGTAAGTACATAGCTTTCATTTCCATAGAATCTATAAAATCATGAAGATCTAGTGTTATGGTGAGTACATAGCTTTCATTTCCATAGGATCATGAAGATCTATAGTTATGTCGAGTACATTGATTTCATTTCCATAGGATCAATAGGATCACAAAGATCTATTGTTATGGTGAGTACATAACTTTCATTTCCATAGAATCATGAAGGTCTATCATTATGGAGAGTACGTGGTGAGTTTGCAGCTTTCATTTCCATGTGATCATACTGCTTGCCTGTTTAAACAGCTACTCTGGCTAGGCTATGAACCTATGAATTGCTTATGGGAACATATACTTTATTCAGTGGCCTTTTCGTACTGTTAGTGTGTCATGATATCAGAGACAAAACTTCTAATATTCAATTTTGCTGTTAATTTAATCATCATTTCATGACTATGGAACTTCAGAAGTGAAGACATAACTTTGGAGTTGGTATATTCAGAGTATCAGGTGTGTTGGTATGCATTCCATGGAGAACGGTTGCCTACTGCAAAAATGCTTATCTGTTTAATTTTCTTTTAGTGGCCATCACTGTTAATTTTTTAAAGTGAGCATAATGTTTTTCCAGTGGAGGAATCTGTTGCTAACAGCTATTATAGCAATGGAAATATGCACAGTCAATGAGAAAATCCATGTAAAATGTAAAATGTTGGTGTTCATGCTGAGGGATGTAAATCATGCTTAAGCAGTAAAAGGGTGCAGGGATAAAATATATCCCAGCGCTGAAACTTGTTTTTAAGGAATGGCATTAAGCCCTGGGTGAGTCATTGATCAGCAGTCAGTATGCCCTAAACAAGCATAAAATACGATGACTTGTAGCTCCAAAGTGAGCTTCCGTTAAGCATTAAAATAAAGACAACATGCATTAATGGGCTATTTAATAATGCATATTTGAAATAAAATGAAAGGAATTTTAAATTTAAAATACTTAGCTTTAAGTCAGGCAAGGAATCAATCATTAGGAAATAGTAAAAAGTGAATAAACCGTAACTTACAATAATAATATACTCTACATATGTGAGGAGAATTGAGGATGCTGAGTAATAAAAAAATGAAACCCCATCTTGTACCTCTTATGTAATATTATGACTCAAAATCAGTGTATATAATTCTACATTCTAAAGAGGGACCTAAGTATCATGTGAATCTTGTATTATATCAGGTATGGTAGAGTCTAGCAAAAACTAGAAAAAAAAAACAAGTTACTTGAAGAAATTATTGATGTATAAGTAAAGATGTTGGTTTGTTCTTTTTTTTTTTTTTTTCATTTTTTGGGATTTTTGAGTACTTATTGGACTTAAATGAATGGTGAAACCATGATTTATCTTAGGAATTGGTATTTGCCTTTCTATGAAATGAGTCTGCATCTATTTGCCACTGTCTTTTAATATATGGATGGATTTTGGACAAGCTGTATTCCAAGATTTATAAATGAGAGCCCTGGAATTATAAAAAAGTATGAAAATACAGGAAAACAGCAAATGTTGAATGCCATTGTTCTCAAGTAAAGTTGCTTTTGCAAGGAGTACCCCTGCAACCCCCAATGTGAAGAAGGACGAGCCCCGCCAACACACACACACACATACACATATATATATATATATACTGTATATATATATATATATATATATATATATATATATATATATATCTGTATGTATATATACATATATATCTGTATCTATGTGTATATATATATATATATATATATATATATATATATATATATATATGTGTGTGTGTGTGTGAATACTTACATATATATGTCATCTCACTGTACCTTGGAGAAAAGGGAATATTCTGAGAAATGGCAATCTCAGTCTTAAAATATTTAAGTCGGTATTTTCCATCATTCAGTCTCATTTTCCTGGGACTCATACTAGTGCCCCTTAGAATATCACATGGTTACCCTACTCCAACCAGCACTAATTATCTATGACTTTTTTAAATTAAGAGTTATAAACGCATTTCTGTACTTTAAATTTTGCAGAGCATGCCAAAATAAAATAGAAGAAAGATATTGTTTGGTGTGATCGGTCTCGTTTCAGTATCAATTTCTTACATACCTAAGCCTTTGCCACACAATTTGCTCTTTCCTGCTTGCATTCTCATGTCTTTATTGACTAGGATTTGATTTTCATTGAGAATAGTTAACTAAAATATGCTTGTGTGTGGGTACAAATTTCAGTTTTGCCAGAGGTACAGTGCTCTTGGAGGAACAATAAATATTTTAGAATTCTGCCTTTAGACTCTGTTGCCTTTGTGGCTACTTCAGCGTACATTAATGCCTAACTAAGGGAATGATTGTTCTTTAGCTCAGACACAGGATCTGAAATGTCTGTACATAGCAAGGCCTTGTTAAGTTTAATTCTGTTGGCTGCCAAAAAACAATCAGTAGAAAATGGAAATCAAATTCTAAACCAACTGTATTTGAAGTATAAAAGAGACAAAATACTGGAAAAGGGATCATTAAAAAAGGAAGGAGTAAATTGCATAGAAATAAATAGAAATTGTGAAAATAATACAGGCAGTATAATGTGTAGGAGGAGGAGTGAGGTTTAAGGAAGGCAGGATTTGAGTGATTTATGTAACGTTGGAGTGATGATAGTTATAAAGAAAGAAAACATATGCAATGTATAATGTATGTAAATGGAAAAAAATGTTGATATGTTTTGCTTTTCTGTTGACATTTGCATGTATATGTCTAAGTGGTAATTTAATAAAGGTGTTTAAAAATACTCTGAATGCTGAACTGATATCGACAGATGTCATTTGTCTGTAACACTTATAACTATAAGCTTGTAACTCTAAACTCCTTTTGCTTATTAGCTAATTAATGTTTGCCTTACCCAGACTAAATAAATGTGTAATAATGGATATTATGGGATGCTTTCCATAACACTCCTTTATTAAAAATTACTAACTCTAGTTCTTAAAAAATGTAAGTGAAAGTCAGTGAGTCACAAATGACATTATCCCCAGGATGACTGTATTTGTTTGATAGCTTCAGTATGCAATGGGAAATAATCAGAAAACCATATGATACCAATCTTTTACCCACTTTCTAAAATCCACAAGTTATTTTCATCTGAGGTGCACTGTGCAATGGATATAGCAGGATCCTGATTCATTATATTAGGTTTCTTTAGGATTCTGCACTGGAACTTTTCCTTTCATTATCTCCAAGCGTCTATTATTGTTGCAATATCATACAGTGCACTTATTGGACACCTTCCGATACACACTGATTTTTACTGTGATCTTAGCCCATAAATTTGTTAATTCTTGCTAATGGCCTTGCATACATTCCTGTACCCACAGAAGCAGGTGACATGTCTATTCCATCTATCTGTTTTCTTATGGCTTCTCAAATATTGTGCAATCCTTGTGCTATCACTCAGGTGTTTTTTTTTTCATTTGTCAGTCACCCTTTCAATTAAGAAGCATTCCTCATGTAAAGACAAAGGTGAGTGGGTCTCTCTTAGCTATAGGTCATGCCCCTTCCCCCTGCTTCACTCCTTTAACATTCTTCAGTTGCTACTATACTGACTTCTGTATCCCTGAATGGATAACTGAAATGGAAAAAGTAGTCTAGATGGGACCTAATAAGCTTTGGGCACAAGAGCATTACCATCACTCACTCTAGATGATGCCCCCCTTGTTGTCTTTTGATGTTGCCACTCACATTGCTCCAGATGGTTCATTTCTTTTGTAATTATACTTCAAATCATTTTTGCCTTGTATCCTAAATTCTTTCTCTTTCCAGTTTGTATTCTCACCCAGTGGTGTCTTCTTTCTGATGCATTTCCCTGCCTTTATTCAGATTAAGTCTCTGCAGCCATGTTTTTGAGTGATTCTGTAGCCTGCACCTCCTACAGTCAATCAGTCATTCTGCACCATCTCTCTCATATTGGTGTTATCCACAGTGAGGTTAATGTAGTTCGTAGTTCACACTGTTATGACCGAGATATATATTATTTGTTTGTGTCTTTTGGCTTTTCCCGGTTAGGGGTCGCCACAGTGGAACTCCGGTCCGCTAATGATTGGCAGTTGATTTTTACGTATCGGCTTGCCAGACCTAACACACAACCTTCAATGAAGGTATGCCCATTCACGCATGTCTCCACGCAGAAGACGCTCTAGCTGAGAATCGAACCGGACAGCGTCTTAAAACTCAGCTCATCCCAGAAAGCCAGTAATGCAAGTCAATAAACAAACAAAACACAAAAAATGATTTTGTAAGAATAGCAGCAAGTTTCTTGTGAAGGCCAAACTCATCATTTTTGATTCCTGCCAAAATGGAACACCCCAGCATCTGGTGCAGATTCCTAATCCTCTGTTCGTGGGAAACTGCCACCATGCTCTTCACAATATAAGCATCATCTGGGATCACCTTACTTCTGAAAAGGTCAATGATATGGAATTTTTATGAGCTGGGTCGCAATTAGAAGGACTCCTATAGCAGCTTTGTAGTTTGTGATACTTTCACCAAAAACATAAAGTGTAGTTATTTCTGATGAGCTCTGCAAGAATGTATTGGCTGTCATTAGCCAGCTCTAGGTCAAAATGCATTTTTTACATTCCCTGAAGGAAATATTGACACCACTTACTGCAAACTACCAAAGCTATACTTCAGTTTTTCACTTTGCAATAACCACTTTGGCATAATTTTATGTTTATATCCTAAAAGTTAAAACTATACTGATGCTTTCAGAGCATCTTACAAACATAATAGAAAATCAAGTTTTATTTTTGGGATAATTTCTTCAAATGTACATTTATTAAACAAATTATCTTCCCTAAAAATCGATTTTGTATTCTCTCCAAAAGCATATTCTATCCCTGGTATACAGAATTATAATCTGGTGCCCAATTATAACCTGACTGTTATGTGTTCAAGAAATGGAGGTCAACAAGATTACCTCAAGAGAAAATTTCTTGACATCTGTTTTAAGAATGGACATCAACAACTGATTGTAATGCATGGGGAGTTTAAACCGTCCTTATGTGATACTACCATTTAAACAAAGATGACGTTCTGTGATAGCACTGGAAATATAGTAGCTTCTAAAGTCATTCTTTCATTAGAGGCAGAGGTGTACTTCTCTTAGGACCATTGCTTGTGTTGCAGTTCAGAGTGTACCACAGCCATAGCTACCAGTTCCAGTGCCCTGAGCACTTTCACAAACTAGCACTCCCTCTACTTGTTAAGTTGAGGAGCAAAAAGAAAAAAAAATGTTACTCTCATATTTGAACCCCCCCCCCCCCAAAAAAAAAGAAACAAGTTCTCAAACTGGTATTCCAAAGGAAAAAAAACTCTTCCTTTCTCTTTAAACTGTATCAACCTAGTTGTTGCATTTTTAGAAAGATGCTTCTACAGTTTATACAACTCCGGGAGAACTTAACTATTTCAGTCCTGAACACAACTATAATAATGTGACTCATTTCTGAATGTCAGTAATGAAGACCTATTGGCATCTGCCAATCTTTCCCCCTAACACTTTGCTCATGGGGTGGCTGCCCTTCACCCTTCTCTAGCGACTGCCTTTGGTTAGAACTTTTTAAAGCTGTTAGTGGGTCTCCAGTGCTGTTCCTGTGTAAGTACTGTCTGCGTAGCAGTCTGAGGTATGTTAACAGCTCTTAAACCTGTTACTTGTTTTCTGATGCAGATTCTGTAATGTACAAGGTTTGTTTATTTTATATAGTGACGTTCATATGTAAGAAAATAACTACACCATAGAGGATTGTGATCAGATTACCAATCACAACCACTTAGTTTTGTGTTTGAGAAATGGACTGCAAGAAATTTCCTTGACAGGTGAATCTATTAGAATCTGTTTTTACAAAACATAATAAAATGAAGCTATGATGGCATGCCTGATTTTAATTCTTTGTAATACAAGTGGAGTTTTAACTGCCCTGATGTGTTGTTGCGTAAAGAATGTAGGACTCTGAGGTGCCAGCTTTCAAAAAGCAGCAGCAGCCCCGATGCCATATAGATGGTGCCAGAACCAAAGTGCAACTCCAATCAGCCAAACACTTAGAAAGCAGGTAGACACTTTGCTCAGCCACACTTATTTGTGACAGACTAAAGCATGTTACATCCTTCAGAGCTGTCAGTTTCTTATGCCATTCTTTGATGGCTATTGTCACTGAGGTAAAATGAGGCTTGCTAATAATAATAATACTATTCGTATGCATGAACCTGGCTGTAAAGAAGTTATTTTTCTTAGTTTTAGAATGTAGTTAGTACACTATTCATATTGCAAGCTTGCTTTAGCTAAGTTCTTATGCATGAACCTGAGGAGAGCAAGATTCATTTTCTGTTGTTTTTGGAACGTAATCAGAACACTGCATGTATTACATTAGTATTTCCACTACTTGTATTTATGACATCTGTATTAAAGTTTTTACACAAAGATATTAAGGACTACGGAAACTAAACCACAGTTCAATATGGAGAAAACAGCTTTTTGACAATGGCAGCTTACATTTCCTCCAAAAACTTAACAGTGTTACATAATTCCTTCAAAGCACAATATAAATAAGTATCTTTTATTTTACATTTTACTAGGTAAAATCACTTTTTAAGCTTGGTGCCTACAATTTTACTTCATTGCTTTATGAAATGTGATCCCAAAACAAAGTGAAACCAGTTTGAGTAGCTAATGGAATCATATCTCTAAACTGTCCATATTTTTGTTTCTCATAAAAGTTGTGGTTTTCTGGGAATTCACTGAGGATTAAAGACACTAAATAATGGCATACATTGAATTTCAGAATTCATATATTCCCAAAAATGCATGCAGACATAAATCTGGTTATTCTAGGAACTTTCTAATTTTATAAGAGCTATATTTAAAATCTATTTTTGGGCCTCTGACCCCCATTATTGTATGCTTTGTCCAGATTTCCTGCAGTAAGAGGTTGAGAGGTATGAATGGAATCTACCAAATTCACATGACCATACACTTAATTTTAACTGTCATAGATTCATAATTCAGGCAGTTTCTACTAATGTAGCCAATGTGGCAGTGCATCTGTTTCTTCTCATATCACACATACGTGTCATATTCTACCAATAATACCACACATCCACTTTGCATCCTGAAAAGTGTCATCACAACTAGATATCAATGGACAAAAAAACACTATGAATGAGTGGAACTTTTAGTGCTTTTATGTCTGTCTCTCGGCCTGATGTGTCCCCACATTGTTCACGACACATATTTAATTACTAGTACCGCTACATTTTATTTACATTAGAATATAACTTAATAGGATCAAATGTCTGCTTTCAGGAGAAACCCCATAACAAGTAAGTATGAAGATGTATGCTGTGGCTGTCAATCTCAGTTGCCATGGCTACAGTTTTATTTGTTTTCCTTACTGTTGCTCTTCTGAAGCCACTATGCTGTGCTGCAGCCATACTCTGCCTTGACCATGTTATAATCGGTGTTAGAGGTTACTACCCTGGAATAGTTACAAACACTATCCTGACTTCTTGTTTTGACCAGTAGCTTTCTGTCATGCGAAGAAGCTGTTTACTGAAAAGCTTCCTTCCCTTGTGAGTTTAGTGTTAGCTAAAGGGCTTCAAGTATCCTGAGTTTGTTTGAATGTAGAGATCTAGAGAAAAAAATATGCAGGCATAGGTTTGCAGTGTAACCTCAAACTTCACTTATCTTTATTATTGTTCAGGAACTGACACATATTTATGTCAGATTTATGTCAGATGGCATTTGTTATTAATGTTATTATGGATGAGTCTGCACCATAAATTCTGGAAAAAATGAAGAATAAATGATTTTTTAAGTTGGCCTTGTCAGATATTTAGTTTTAGTCATACAAGAGCAGAAATCTATCAGATGCACGACAACTGCTTATTTCCATAAATTATCGGGCTAAGAATAAATGATCTTGAATAACTTTCTGAAATGGTATAGGTTTGTAGTGGAAATATAAATAGAACATGTTCCAGCATTTTTCTTATTATTTTTATGTCCATCTTCACGTGACATCAAAGATGCAGTTTTATAATTAATCAGTTTTATTTTTAGATAGAATACTACAGTTAACACTGTGAAGGATGGATTGTAAGAGCTTGATTGAGAACACTTTCACCATAACATGAAAATATTTTTGAACCTTTTGTTTTGCAAAAAATCCTATCCAGGTTAGAAGATCAAGACCAGCAATTTCCAGTTGTTCTAAGTGTATGGGAAGTATTAAAACAAAACTCAGATTTTAAGGTAAAAGAAACCAAATGCAAACAATGAATAGGTGATATAGTACAATTAAGATTAAAATCCATTTGTTAACCAGGTGGGCCCACTGGGCACATACAGTCCTTTTTTAGAGGTGACCTGTGAGCAATGCAGGTTAAGTGACTTGCTCAAGATCACACAGTAGGCAATTGAATGCTGAGGGAATCAAACCCTGCACCATAGGAACTGCAGCTTACACCCTTAACACTCTGCACCAACTGCTAAAGATCTTTCAGGTGTTGTAATAACTATTCATTCATTGCGTTATCTGTCAGTACAACTAAGGTTTACACAATTGATGGCTTTTAATTTGGCTCTGCACTTTTTAACTCCTACAGAATTATAGAGATATTTATGCTACCCACAATTCCTCAATTTCAAACCCTAGTCCAAATACAATGTTCTGCTCTTTTGAAATTTTTTTAACAATCTAGATTACTTTATTAATGTTTTTTCTTAATGTTTCTTTTCTTCCATGCCCACTGGCAAAGAGGCAAGCTATCTACCTACTCCACTGGCAACATGGATTTTGTTATAGGCTCAAATGCTAGATGGTTGGTGGTATCCATGGACCAGTTTGCAATTCATAATTATGAGCCAGCTTGTAATGCTTTGGCAGAGGCTGAGTCATATGTAAGTATGCACCTGAAATCCAAGTGAAGGAAGCACACCAACAGCTCTTCCTTGGGGGTCCATGTACATGCCTGTGAGCATGCACACATTAAACTTCCTGCTTGATGCAGTTCATACATCTGTGCCTTTGCATGGGAGGAGGAGGGGGACATTAAAGAAAAGTGATTGCACCACAGCACATGTGATGGCAGGATGATTACCTACGGCTTTTTACTTGCACCATTTATGTTTGCCAGCATCATTATACTCTTTTCCTGATAGGGGTCCCTGCTGGCTGTATGTTACAAGGGATCTAATGGTGCAGAATGAAGGCGTCAGATAGGGGCATGAATAGCCATCTGGCCTTGACGAGGATGTTAAAAAAAGTCTGCTCCTTTTGTGTCTATTATCTGTGTTAAACGACTTACAGTAAATTAATACTGTGATGCTATCGTTGACACGTTTATTTTATCCAGTGTGTTTGTGTTGAAATCCAATAGTGAAACCAAGGTTTAATATTCTACAATGTTACTATATTGTTGTATGCTTCTACAGCAATGTGTTAGTAAAGGTTTCCCCCACATTGTACTTAGTTGCATATTGGCTAGTAAGTGGATAGTCATGTGATATCTATGAGTTGAGTAACCTATTATTCTGTTGTTTGTATTGCAAGTGGATTAGGAAAATGACCAAGATATAGCAATTATTTATTTTATTATTTATTTATTTTATTTTACATTTGTTGACCGGGATTGTCCGACTGAGCTGAAGAGCCCTTTTTCAGTGGAGGCCCGGGGAGAAAAGCTCCGACATATTATACTATTTTCATTATAAATTAGCATTAAACAGGAGTGTTACAGGATTATTACAAGGCATTAAGTAGCAATACAGTGTTATACAGTGTCAATAATCAGGAGTATAGCATAACTATTCCAAGATGTATAAAAAGAAATATGTCATAAAGATGAGTATAGTTTTTGGGGTACGTGGTTGCAAAAACCCAGTTTTATCATGATGTAGTTGCATGAAGGCAAGCCAGTTGCAATAGAATGTTTCTCTGAGGCAATTTGCTTAATAGATTTTAGAAGACAGTAGAAAGAGTAGTCAAGAAAGATTAGAGAGAGCTAGTGAGAAGAGTGAGTTAAGGGCAGAAAGTAGATTAAGGTATGAGAAGTAGGGGATGTTTAACGAGGGAAAGTGCAGTGGCAGGACCAGTGACTTTTAAAGTGCTCTTTGGTGGTTGTCTTAAATTGTTTAGGATGTGTAAGGTCCTGATTTCTAGTGGGAGCCTATTACAGGCAATAGTTGCGTCCAAATTTCGACTTGGGTTTGTAGATTTGTAGTAGGTCTTGGTTAGAGCTTCAGGGAGGTCTGGAGGGAGAATAATGGGAGAATAATGGAAGATGAGAGGGGATAGTGCTGGGCAGTAGGAAGCCTGATAGAGTTCTGTGACTAGACGACCATTTATTTATTTAGTTATTTATTTTTGTTACTGGGATGGAGCACTGACCTCTGTGAACCTTTTACTGACTCAGGCCAGGAGCACTAGCTCATTAAGTGACTTGCTCAGAGTCACATAGGTAGGCATTGGAGGCTGAGGGAATCAAACCCTGGATCACTGGACCACGGGAAACAGCTCATTAATGGCTCCTTAACTATCTGTGCCAACTGCCTGTCAGGTCTAACCATTATGTTTCTAGTGCCATGGGGTTGGAGAAATCATATTGATGTAATTTAAATTTTAGTAAATAGTTTGACAAATTGCCAGACAGGAAGAAAAGTAAGAAGAAGATTAAACTGGGTTCTTATTTTGCAAAGTAGGTCCACAATCGGTTTCATGTTCGAAAGGAGAAAGTGGCAGTTAAATTAATATTATCATACTGTAGGGACCACGACTATTGCAAAGTTCTCTTCTAGATACCACATTATGTGGCATTTTTTTGTGAAAAGGTTATAAATCTGTTTACATCTTGCTCTGAGGAGACTTGAAAAACTGAGAGGCTGTATTGAGGATGAGCGTAACATATTTCAGCAGGCTTTTTCTTAAGGTGACAGATGAAGGCTGTCTGATTATTAACTGAATGACTTACAGAACTGCAGAACATTTGCATTGAGGTATGGGTGATTGATACAGGGACAGAATGGTCTCCCATGCTGTTGGCAGCTATGGAACTGTACATCTTGTCGTGCAACTCAGCAAATACAACTGGCAGAATATTATTAGTCCAACAAATGTAGGTGCTGCATAATACCAATGACTCAACAAGTAGCATCTTCAGTGCTGGAAACCTGTGGGCTCTGTTATAATGTCGGTAATGCACTGTATACCTTAGCCCCCAAATTTTTAATCCTGTTAAATTTAAAAACATGCTCTTCACTGCCCCTCTTATTTTATAATTAACTTTGCCTTTAGCTGGTATTTTCCCGAGATACATTTGCTATAGCAAATCTTCCCACTAATATGTACCTTTATATCCCTGTTTTATTCTTTGATTCTTTTTCTTGCTTGCTCACTTCCTGTTATATATCCATCTTCTCAAGACCTTTCGCCCATAGTAATATTATTGCATCATATTCTCTGCAATTTCCTCTTCCATCCCAACTTACTTTCCATAAGAGTATTCTGTCCCAATACTCCTTCTCTGCTTGCCTTAATAGTAATTGCTTTTCTCCTGTAAAAAACAACTCTCTCCAATAACGAAAAAATAGCTCTAATAGTATTAACAATGTAAACATTTGGCACGTATTTAACTTCCTTTGGTACAATCTCCTGAGTTACCCATGCTTCTCAGCCCTGGTCTGTGTTACCCATGCTTCTCAGCCCTGGCCTGTGCACCTTAGTCATCTAACACATTATTCACATCCCCCATCGTCTGGCACAAGTCCTTTAAAAAGGACCCAGTATTAGTCTTGTCCTCATCAGCAGTTTAAATTGCAGTCTCATTTTCTTTTTTGCTTGCAAAGTTATATTTGAAATGTTATAATTAGTTTATGGAATCTACCTATATTTTTTTAGAAAACAGTTCCATAAAAAATTAAGGGAGCTCATAATTCTTGAAAACTATATCTGCAGCACTTTCTTTTCCATGACGTATTATCACTCTAATGGCTGTTGACATCTTAAATAAAATAGGCTGGGCAACTTGGGTAACTTAGACTGTCTGCGTGCTGTTGTTGTCAGATCCTGGCAGCTGGTATTCTTACATTTCATAGGCAAGCATTTGGCTGATGTCAGAAAGGTGCCCTTCTGCTCTCCTTGGTAAACCAGTGTTAGATATGGTGCTGGGAAGTGCATTGTATGTAGCAACTTTTGGTGGGACAACAATGGGATATTAAGATGAGGTACCCCATTAGCAGGGTGGCACCACTGGTACAAATATCAGGACTAGTGCCATAGAAACAAATTATCTATGAAACCAGGACTGGGAAAGGAAGTAATGCTTGACATATTAGGGTGTAGATAATGGACATAGTAGGAAACGTACCTTGAATTTTTAAGATATTTGCTGCTAATTAGTCATAGCTGGTTTAAGAAAGTACCAAAACTAGGTATCATTCTGTCTGCTGGAGGAGGAAAAAGACTTAAGGAAGCTAGCACTGGGCAGATGCCTTCTATCATTTTTGTCAGCTTCTAGTGTGACCCTCTGGTCTCTAGGTGACTACTTTTAATTGCTCACTTTTCTCCCCCTGTCTCTGTCCTTCTTTTCTTAATATCTCAGCTGATTTCCATTATAACTTTAACATTTGCATCTATTAATGAATGCATACTTACTGCGACTTTGCAAATCATTTCAACTTCAATAACTAATAACTAATAACTCTAAATTCAATACCTTCTTCATAGAATCCACAGCTAAACTCACCACCAGCTTCTCTCACCGCTCTCACCCTCCTCCCCCAACCAACCCCTCTACATCTCCACACAATCTGACTACCCCTACTCCTACTTTTAGCTTCTCTCCTGTCTCTGTAAGCAAAATAAAGAAGCTCCTCCTTCAAGTCAAACCATGCTCCCCTGCCCCATATAACCTACCCACAACTTTCCTCAAATTGTCTGCAGACAGCATTGCCCATCCCATCTCTATCTTAATAAACCGATCCATACTAGAATCATACATCCCTTCACTACGGAGACATGCCTTTATCATTCCACTTCATAAAGGAGGCAAAGATACTGACACTTCTAATTTTTGGCCCATAGCCATCCTATCTCCACTATTAAAAATCATGGAGAAACGTATTAAATCCCAAATGATGTCCTATATGACCTGAAACAACCTGCTAACCCCTACGCAAAATGGTTTCTTTCCCAGGCATAGTACTATCACTGCCCTTCTCTCCTTTCTAGACTCCATAAACCTTGCTCGCAACTCTGGCAAAATAGTTTCTACTCTGTTCCTCGACCTCTCCAAAGCCTTTGATACTGTTTCTCACCCCTTACTGTTATCCCAACTTTCCTCTCTCAACCTCCCCCCCTACCATCACCTGGTTCACCAGCTACCTCTCTGAAAGATAGCAAGCTGTCAAATGGAAAAACTCACTCTCTTCCTTTCTACACACCCCCACTGGAGTTCCCCAGGGTTCCATCCTAGGCTCCCTCCTCTTTAACATCTTCATTTATAACTTCCACCAGTCTCTCTCCAATGCCACACTAATTCAATATGCTGACAATTCGACCATTATTTGTACAGCAGACACCCCCTCTGAACTACTTGTCAAAACTCAGTTAGCCTTCTCTAATACTGAATTATAGATGCATAGTAATCACCTCACATTAAATGCCAATAAAACAAAGTTAATGATCTTCTCCCCACCCAAAAACACCAATATAGACAAAAACTCTTTTATAGTGACTGCTCAGAATAACAGCCCCATATAAATAGTATCATATACCAAACTGCTCGATGTCATAATTGATGAAAATCTAAAATTTGACATCCATATCCAAACTAATATAAAAAAAAAAAAATCACCAAAAATTAGGTCTCCTGTATAGACACAATCATTACCTTACCCCTTCCAACAGACACACCCTTCCCTCTACTTACCTTCTTCCCTGTCTTATGTACAGTGCCCCCCTATTCACTAATCTTCAGCTAGGCTTATAGGCCAAGTTGGAAGCCTGTTACAATAAAATCTCCAAATATGCCACCAGCTCCAGAAACTCATCACATCACTGTCTCTCTCTCTCTCTCTCCACTCCCTGAAATGACTTGAACTTCCTAACTACCTCGAACTCCTTAGACTTACTACTGCTCACAAGCTCATCTTCAAACCTTCTAGTTGTCCTTCTCTGTCCACCTCTTTAACCCCCTACATTCTTAACTGCTCTCTAAGATCAGAAAACCACAATCTTCTAAACATATATAAGCCTCGTCGACCCCCTGACCACCTGCTATTATCCTGCTCCCTAGCTAAACACTGGAATTCTCTCCCTACCACCCTTTGAAATACTCAGAGCCACTCAGAATTCAAAACTCTTCTCCAATCTCACCTCCTTTCAAAGTGGGAATATTCCTGTACCCCTACTACATAAACTCTTTAACACCATCTCCCATACACTATATAAATCAACCTTCTATCACTGTGCTCTCTTACCCTTTGCCTCTACTTCCTCCCCTACCCTATACCTCATAAACTCCCCCCCAACCCACTCCCTTTCTCCACTATTTTACCTCTCCCAACTCACCTTCTTCTCTCTGTCCTCTCCTCATATTTCTAACTTCCAAAAAAAAAAAAACCTTGTTTTTTTTATTTGTACATGAATGTTTTACTTACATGTTTTTTTTTCATCTGAAATGCCTGTACTTTTAATACTTACTTTTGTATAACTATTGTAAAATTGTCTATATCCTTTGGAGCTTTTCTCCCCGGGCCTCCACTGAAAATGGGCTCTTCCAGGCGAGTAGACTATCCCGGTCATCAAACTGTAATAAATAAATAAATAAATAAAATAAATAATTCATGTTTTATACTTCTTTTCTTTCTTCCTTAGTTTGTGTTACAGATAAAGCTGCAAATGCTTCTACAATTCAGAGTGACCATCTTCTGTGAAGCTATCCGTACCCAACAATTAATTCTGCTAAAGCAGTCCTGAATGTCTACCCCTTGGTTAAACGTATTCAAAATAAAGAAACAAAAAAGTTAGCACGAGGTCTTTCTTATAGGAATAGGCAGAACCTGGATGCCATGCTTTTTAATATTTATTTATTTTTATTTTATTTTACATTTGTTAACCGGGCTAGTCTGGCTGGATACATGTCCATTTTCAGCAGAGGTCCGAGGAGAAAAGCTCCATTATCATACTATTAACTTTACAGTACAAAACAATCAATGAATCAAAAACATTTAATCAAAGACAAAAAGCAAACAACAATTAAACAAACAGTGTAAAATATGAAAGCAGATAAAGGAACGGTTATTATGTAGTTTAGAAAAATGCAGAGGTAGTAAAACAAGAGATAGCAGTGGAGAGGCAATATTAAAAAGAATTAATTGCTAGAGTGAGACTGTCATGGAAAGAAGAGGATTTGAGAAAAATAGTGACATATGGAGAGTTAGTAACAGAAATGAAGTATGCACAAAGTAGAAAAGTACAAGTTGTGCCTGGCACTAGTATTTAGGACATAGATTAGCATAGAAGTAACCAGTAAGTGAGTAAGAGAAGAAAAGATGACAAGAATGTAGTGATGTAGCATGAAGCAGGAAGATATAGGAAGTGTGAAAGAAAAGAAGGAAGAGAAAATAAGCAGGTTGGTCAGTAGAGGGATCAATCAGAAGTTAAGAATAATCAGTAGAAGTGAAAGGGAGAGGACTGGAAAGAAGTGAAATCTTTGCTGAGCTCAGTCAGGATTGGAGTATGGGCATAGCCAGTGGTTTTGTAAATGATTTCTAATTTGTTTTTTGAAAAGGTGAGATGAGCCTAGGGAGGTCAATTCTCTGGGAAGTTTATTCCAATATGATCCAACAGAATTTGCAAATAAGGAGTCATCTGCTTTATTGTGAGATTTAAGAGTAGTTACTAGAAGCTTGTTGGCTGAGCGAAGTGTAGTAAGATTTTTATATGGTGTGATGAGGTTATTGAGTATGGGTGTATTGGAGGGGTAATGTATTCTATACCACTTTGCTAAAGCATTGTCACTCTGAAATATTGATTAAAGCAGCCATTTTGGTGTTATTAGGAGTCCCTAGTTTGTTCTAATATCAGTTGACTTTTCCCATTTTCATTGCTAATAACAGTGACCAGCTCAATACTCCAGCTATGCTGCATAACCCTAGTCTCATGCTGTTACTGAGACTGGCACAAACCCAGTAACTCCTCCCTATATCACCTCTTTCCAGGGTAGGACTACCTTCTAGACTGCAGAGCAAGTACTGAAAAAGGTGGAGATACCCTTCTTCTCTAGAAATCTTACAGCAGAGTGCACCTCCAGGATTTCTGTAGTTACTTCCTACTGATGCCTCTACACGTCAAATATTGCTTGTTCATATCTGCATTAGTAATTCCAAAGCCATGCTACATACACGGTATCAGAAAATTTCATGTTAAAGCATACATGATGGCAACCACAATTGTATTGGTTTGACCTCTATCTAATGCAACAAAAGAGATATTGAATATTATTTGTATACTGTTTATTTGTGTTATAATAATTTTCATATTTCTGTAAATATCTCAACAGTCAGTTAAAACAGACAGTGTTGCATAGCCTCATATGAAAGCTCAGCTGTATGAAGAAAATCCTGTGGGCAGTATGTGTCTTGCTTGAATGGTTACTGAGATATCATAAGCTGCTTATACAATATTACAAAATTAATATTTATTGCCTTTATTTTGGCTTATAAAATCCAATTTAAAACATCAAACTGAATGAATGCCACCAATGTAAAGATTAGTGTAATCTAATTAGTTTACCATTTACAGTTTTCTAGTAACACTTATGATTCCAGAGATATGAAGATTTGTTTGAACTGTAAGGTGATAACTTCATTTTTAAAGGCCACATCTACTAGGATTTATAAGTAAACAATCAAAAGACCATTACTGGAGGGAATTAGTTAATTTACTATTTCTTTGACAAGCTAATGCTGCCTCTGGCCCCAGACCCAACTGGTGCTTGGCTGAATTACACGTAACAAGGTATACCTCATTAAAAATAGCAGTTGCCCGTCTACTGCCTCCTTCTTTCTTAGACAAATCCAAATACCTTATTCATGTACTGACACTCCTCAGAAACTCAGACAGAAGCATCTTAATCTCAGGTGACTTCAGCACTAATCTGACCTAGTAACAGATGTTTTAAACTACCATATCAACCTACAGTTCAAACAACTAGTTACTTAACTACAGTAAACTCTCTCTTATCCGGTCTTGCTGGGACCAGATCTTAGGCTGGATAAACGAATGGCCGGTTAATCAGAAAATACATACAAAGTAGCATTTATAGGTTATAAATCAGCTAAATAACAGGATTTGTGTTAGTATGCATTCTTCTAATGAATATGAAGTCTAAACTCAAACATCTGTCATTATTACGTGTTGTTCTTCTCTGTTGTCTTTTGCTAGGGCTACAGCAGAAATAAATTTATGGCCAGTTAAAGAGGAGGCTGGATAAGAGGGAGTCGACTGTACACTCAGTCTCAAGACAGGAAACAACTCTTTAACTGATCTCATAATTAGAAAGAATCACCTCATCTCTGACATTACCATTCACCCTCTGTGCTCCAGTGTCCACTGTCCCATCCTCTTCTCTGTACTTTGACCATCATCCAATCAGCCTCACAAATTTCTTTCTTTCTGATCCAAATCCGCTACCAACATCACAACCTTAAATCCAGATTCTCAGCCTTCAGCTAGACCTCAATGTTGAAAGCTACTGATCCCAACAAAGCAGCTGAGCTCTTTACCAGTCACCTAGTATAGCTACAAAAGTCCTGATTCCCCAAATTATCTAGATTATACAATGCCAAACCCAAACAATGACTAAACTATGAATTTAAATTACTCCTCAAATTAAGAGATGATGTCAGACCCAAAACAAAAGTTAGGCAAGCACCAGAAAACAGAAAGCATTTTATCAGCATTCACAGTCTTGGAAAAAAGCTGTTAGAGGATATAAAAGACAAGTCGTGCTATATCAACAAAACTCTCTCAAATGCAACTTTATGAACTCTGTTGAGAAGTCAGTAACCTTCCTAGTTGAAACGTATCCTGCACTACACAACCTACTTCCTCTTCCCTTTCTGTAGAGGACGTCTTTTACACTTTACCAACATCTCCAATTCTTCCAGTATCCATGTACATCTCACCCCCCATCAGAATACAGCCCTCTCTTCAGTTCAGACAGATGTTATCTATAGACATCATCCCACTCCTAGAACAAATTCAGACAGTTGGCCTCGCCCTGGTATAGACAAGCTCCACTCATGGTTCGTTTTCTACCACCAAGACTTCATTGTAAAACTTCTCCATCACATTTATAATTTCTGCCTCTCCACCAACACCATGGCCGATATCTGGAAAACTGCTATAGTCAAATATTTTCATAAACAAAAAACCTCTACTCTCACCTCTCTATAGGCCCATATCAGTCATAGCAACCCTGTGTAAGAGCTTTGAAAAACACACATACTACATCTCCAAATATCATCTTCTCTCCCAAGAACAACATAGGATTTGGATGGGTAGGATCACCTCCACTGCCTAACTGCTACTCACAGACAACATTATTCTGATAATGGACAAAAGAATGATGTCCTGATCTATCTAGGGCATTCATCTTGGTTGATCACACCACTCCCATTCACTACCTCATAGAGATTGGCATTAATCCTGATCCTGCCCCTTCTTACAAAACTACCTTTCTAATTGGATGCACTTTTACATCAACTTTAACTTTACCGGCTCCAACTCTTCTCAAGGCTCCATTCTTGCTCTTCTCTTATTCTCAATCTACATAGACCTCCCTCTGATCTCCTTCACCTTCCTCTTCTTCTTGTTCTTCAGTAAAGAAATGGTTCTTTACTGCTCTAAACAATGTCTTATCTAACTACCACAAGACCTGTGATCAGATTTCTGCATCCTAACTCATTGGTTCAAGAGCAAAAACCTTATACTCAGCTCCTCAAAAACTAAAAGTATGCTATTCTGCACCAAATAAAAACTTGCAGGATCTACAAAGTCCTTAGCAATTAATATAACCCTCCCTTAGGACAAGCCTCCTCTTTCATATATCTTGGCCACTAGCAAGACCCCTTTCTCTCATTTATCTTACATCTGAAAAACATATGTAAAAATATCAACTCCCTCCAATTCTGTGCAAAAAATGATCCTCTTTTCTACCCTACTCAGCCAGACCAGCCATCGGTAAAGGAATCCTCCAAACTGTACTGGAATTTGGTCTTACTCTGGTTGCAGTACCCTTAGCAAAAAACTTATCTGCCCAACAAACTATCTCAAATAAAACATGCAGGCTCATTACACCCTTCCTCAGACTTGAATACAACTGCATTACTCTAGAAAATGTTAAATGGCTACCAGTTAAAGAAAGGATTAAGCTACTGAAAGGTTCTTAAATTATTCATGAATTCTGTCTTCCACTTTTATCCTCTAAACTTAAGCTAATAAAGCTGCATCCACATACAACCTCAGGAACCTCAACCAATCTTGCCCCCTGATATTACTCCCCTAATCCCCATTGCACAGCTCAAACCATACTTTCTTTCTCTGTTCTTGTCCCTAAACTGTGGGAATCCCCCTGCTAATCTTAAGGGCACTTCCACTTATCCAATAAATTGTGGATTTCTAAAAGCACATTTGATTATCCCGTCTAAATGTGCATGTTTCCCAGCAGGCCACATCATAACATATAACATAACATAACATAACATAACATATAAAATATAGTATTTTTGCATATATTGGAAATATGTTGTCTTCTGTTTGTACTTTTACTATGTTTTGCTCTTTTGAACTCATTGCATATATATATATATATATATATATATATATATATATATATATATATATATATATCTTTGAATATTCATTCAAAAGTGTTTGCATACTAACCCTGGCCTGAGTTTGAAATTGGTCATAGTTGATTAATGATCTTCGCTGTTAAACAATAAATAAATACATAAATAATCTATGAGATCTTCCCATATATTGGAGGATAACCAAAGGGGTGATGCCACTGATACTCTTTGAAAAAGATACTAAGCTAGCCTACTGTCTGAGAGACACATTCCTAAAGGCTTCTGCAGTCAGAGGATTTTGAAGTAAAATATCACACCTGTCATTACTGTGTTATATCATTTTTATGTACATATATATATATATATATATATATATATATATATATATAAATGTATATATCTATATATATATATATATATATATATATATATATATGTGTGTGTGTGTGTGTGTGCACTTATTTATTTATATATATTACTTACTTACTTGCTTATACATTTGTTAGACTTGCGAATGGGCTGGCTCAAAGACGGTTCTCACTCTTGAACCAGGCCGCGAGGCAGACAAACAAAGGTAGTGGTGGTAGTAGTAGTATGGTATTGTAATGACATAGCTTAGGCAGTTGTAATGGTGAATGTAAAAACATGGTGCATTTCAGTACAGTTAAATTATATAAATAGCTTGTCATAAGTGTAGGCATGTATGAAAACTGTAGGACATTTGATTAGCCTAAGTTTAATGAGTTGCAACTGCTAGAAGCAGGGGTATCACAAACAAACAAGGATTAGCAGGGAGAAAAAACAAAAGGATGATAGAATGCCGAAATAATGCAAGACTGACAGAAGAAGAAAAGGTAAGATGGAAAGTGAAGTACATCATTTCTTTCTTTCTTATTGGCTTAAAAATACATTGAAAATTCCAGTGTGGGAAGAAAATGTGTATCTTAGAAGCTTGACAGCTACACCAAAGTGGCAGACACCCTCTGAGCTTGCGTGCGTGTGTGTATGTGCATGTGTTTTTTTGTTCACATTTTTGAAGATTAAGTCAGCTGCCATATATTGCACTGTGGTTTTGTTAAAAGGACAAAAGCAATGCTGATTATTGTTTAGCAAATGCATGTATGGAGTGTAGACCAACAATTTCTTCTAGACAGAAGCATACTTAAGTTATCTAGTAACTTGTGCAGTTCTCCTCAACTCTACATTTAGGAGCCAAAAAATTCCATCAGAGTTGAGGATCAAAAAAGTCCTCTCCCTCACAAAGTTCTAACTTTAAGGACAAAAATACATACATGAATATATAGACAGATAGACAGATAACTAAATAAACACATAAATGCTCCTCTGAAGTTATAGCAATCAATTTACTATAAATGTAAGCAGCTTGCTACAAGTAAAATACTGCACACGAAGCTCTTCTGCCATGCCTTACAGTAGTAGTGCAGCTAGGGTGGGGCAAGAAGGGCAACAGCCCTGGGCACAAAGTGTTGAGGGGACAAGATCAGCTAATCCCAATCGCACTTTAATGTAATACCAGCTTTTAACAGCCAGTATTGCATTTGCGGTCAAACCTGAGTGCTGTAGCACTCCATGTGTGGTCTAATCTGTAGCAACTGCTTGCTACATTGTAGCATACAGTTTGCTACAGTTTAAAAGTAAACAAAAAAAAAAAATTTTTAAGCTAAAACCTGAGTGCTGCAGTGTTACATTCTGGCAGGATATAAACTATAGCAACGGTTTGCTACATTTGTAGAAAGCAGTTTGCTACAGTTTAAAAAGAAATGTTTTTTTTTTTAAGTAAAACAAGAGCACTGAACTGCTACCTGCAGGCAGATAAAAACTGTTGCAAACAGTTTGCTACATTTTAAAAGAAGAAATGTTTGTTTTTAGTAAACTATGTTAAAGGAGGGTTGGAACAGGGCACAGAAATGGGACATGAACAGCTGGGACTGGAGGGAGGTGAGGGTATGTCATGCATCTGGCCATCTGGTTGGTGTGCCAGTAGAAGTACTTTCTTTTTGCTGAGGAGGATTGTGTAGATATAACTGTAATAAGCCAATCACTTACTCTTTTTTTTTTTTCTTCATTTGAAGAGTTGAGGAAGTAGGGCACTAGTTCATAGCATCATCCCAGGGTGCTAATTGAACCAACTATGCTTTTGACTGCCAATACAGTAACAGCAGTCCTTTCTGATCTTTTTGGACTATTTTTAAGTTTAGCCCAGAAGTAAAAGAAAAATATGCAATGACTGACTATCTGCAGAGCAACGTATTGGAGCAGTGCTGACAGTTTTCTTAAAATGGATCATAGCACAAGTGAGATTATGACTTATTGGAATGCAGAAATCTTGACAGCGATGTTAAAAAGGATATTTACAATATTTGAAAAGTTTAAAAGTTGTTGACAGATGTGTTACAAATGAAGGCAATGAACATGGATGAAATTAAGACATTTTAGGACTGAAGGTGGAAGAAAGGATCGAGGAAAAACTTTTAGGAGGGCATGTTGTGATTTCGGAAGCTTGAATCTACTGAGGTAATAAAATTTTTCTGTTACATATTAAGTTTTATTTAAAGATAAAAGACTGCTGTGTGCAGGCTAGCCTTAGTGGAAATGGAACCCTAGCCCACAATACCTACAATGCCTCACATTTTCTGACGCTTTGTATATTTAATTATGTTGTTTGTAGTAGCACTTAAGAAGGCCCTTGTGAGTTACCTTACAAAATTTGATTCAAATCTTCAGTGTAAAATGCTACCCTTACCTTCCCCTCATGGGAGGTGGACTGGGAATCACTACAGATTGCCCAGGTTTTTAAGTGCTGTCATCAAGATGCATATGAGAGAGAGAGAGAGAGAGAAGACAAAGTAATTACATGAGTCATGTCCCCAGCATTAATAATGCCAGCCAGTAAAGTATGATTGGATGGGTTGGGGAAATCTCCATGGCACAAGGACAGAGAAAAATGATGATTGGACATTGTAAAGATAAATTGTTTGCAGCCACCAAAATATTGCAAACAAACAATCAGACAATTGGTGTAGGTGCTGGAGGGCACATCATTGAACTACAGCATAGAAATGAACTGGGGGTGCTGAAAGGTGGGGTATAGGGAAGGGGTGACACTTGTTATACAGCCATAGCTACAGGGGTGGCTGCAAATTTGTACTTAAAAATAATAAGTAAAAAAAAATAAACCTTAGAAAATGCACCCCTAACTGAATTATATCTAGTTCCATTATCCCAAAGCTGAATATAACTACTGTTATTTTCAAAGAATTTGCATTTGGTCTTCCAATTTAGTATGTATGGTTTAAGGTGTAATCTAAATTTTTGATAGTAGTCAATGGATTTGATATTAGTTGCAATGGATTCCCACATTTGGGGAGTTCATACAGAAAAACAGTAGTCAGTGCTGTGTTATAATGGATTTGTAGTGAGAGGACAGATAGGGGAGTAGCCTAGAAGATTATAAGCAAAGGCATTTCGAGATAATCTTCTGGCAAAGAAGGGAAAAGAGTTAATATGTTTTTAGTTTACAAGGTATGAGATCCGCATAGTATGGATCTCTCTGATTGACAGACACCCATTTTAATTTGCATAAGACTGTGCAATGGTGTTCCCTTTGAAGGGCAAGGGTAATAAATGTATAATACCATTGGCTGTAATTTGTAGGGAGGAGGAGTTTTTCTTTGAAGAATTTGCATTGGGCAGCAGTAAAGGGAGTTGTGAGCGACATGCACTTACTTCTGCCCAATTCATTCAGAATGGGACATGTTATTGGTCATACAGCATAAAACAAAAACAAACAAAAAATGAACAATCCCTGATAGCTGCCTAAATAATGTCCACTTTTGGTTGGCATCAGTCCAGTGTATGGAGAATGAACAAAGCAGCTGACCAAAAGACAGCATGATGGTCTGCAAACTATGCAGACAAAAAGTAAAAAAAAAAAAGGTATGATGGGGATATTTGAGATTTTCTGAATATCTGCAGAGAAAGAATAGGCTAATGATCATGGCAGTCATTTGGAACAGCTTTGAAAGAGGAGTAGAAGTTGGAAATGGTAGAAAGAATGAGTGTCAAGAGGGAGTGATTGTCAATAAAAGGATTAGGAACTGTGGGCCGATTGATGAGCACTGTAAGACTGTGGATGGCTGAAATTACTGGAGTTATGATTTTTCTGCTGGCTGGCAGAGTAAGTGTTCAGGATACAACTTTTGCAGCTGTGCTGTGTTTCATAATTTTGAATTCTTGGATTTCATTTTCCATCCCTTTAAACTAACAGTTAGTAAACACTCACATCAACTTGTAATGTGCATTTTCACTAAACCCACAAGCACAACCATACACCTGCATACTACCACACTTACTATTTAATAAAATTTGCTTTCTCTACCTCCTTGCAGCTTGTTATTAGTGATAACAGATGGAACATTTACAGCTAGCACTAATGTTTTAATACAAACCCAACACATTCTCCAACAACCCTGCCTCCACATATTCATCCTGCCGTATCACTTGCCCTGGTTCACAGACTGGTGGAAGGGTCATGATTCTACACTAATCCTCCTAGACATCACTGTAGTTTCTTAGGCTAACTTCTCAACAGACCATTCATCCAACTGGATTCCAACTAAACTACCTCTTAAATCCCCTCACCACCTTTGTACGGCAGCTACATACTCACCACCCACAGTCTTAATAGCAAAATTCAAATAACTGTCTAATACCAACTTGGCTTCCATCCCATTCTACTTACATATTATTATACTAGGGGATTTTAACTTAAACTTTCTCAGCACAACAAACCTTGACATGTCTGAGCTCCTAGCTGAACACAAACATATCCAGCTCATAACCAATCTATCCAGATCTAACCATAGAACAAACTGATATTCCTTACTTGACCTGTTAATAAATTGCCACTTTGCCAGCTCCTCCTCCATCTTCAGTCACCCTCCATCGTTCATTGATCACTGCCCTATCACCTTCCAGTTTGAAAACCTTAAACACAGATACCACTCCAGATTCATCTCATTTACTGTGGTGGAGACAGATGAGATTTGAGTGTGGACACCTTATGGGATACAAGGTGTCCACATTTAAACCTCATTTCTCCACAACTGACTGGTCTCACCTTCCATCTGCATCTACCTTCATCACCACTATATCTCACTTCACAGAACTTGTTTCGGTTCAGAATACCTACTTTCTCATTATCACTATACTCTTCAAGCACAACAAAATATCTTAGCTCACTCAAGAACTAAAAGCTCTTATACAACTTAACAACAAATACTGGAAAAACTGGAAATGTGACCCCACTCCCACTAACAGAAATCATTATAGTAAGCTATTGAATCTTATCAAGCAAGCCATCCAGAGGCACCAGGCTAAACACTCTAAATTAAAACAAACCTCTACTTCACCGACATCAAAACCAAACAAGTTACTCCCCTATTTGAACATATTTCTCCTGATGCTCCTACAGGACTTGACAACCCATGCTCATAGTTTCTATATTACTCTAGAGATTTCCTTGCCTCCCCCCACCAGAAAAACACATCTATGACCTCAGCTTTACTACTAATACATTTCCTTCAGTCTGGAAAACATTTTCTGTAAGACCAGTTCCCAAAACCCAACTGTCATCAGTCACTTCAGATACATCTCCATATTCTCAGGTCATAGCAAAATTCTGGAGAAGTTGGTATGCACTCAATTTTCAGCTGACCTGCAAAAATGCCATATGTTGTCTATCAAAAAGCATGGCTTTGTCATGAAGAAGTACCTAGACAGTACTTTGGACACTGAAAAATGAGAATACTTTACAGCATTGATAAAGTGAGTCTAACAGGTTCCATGTTCATTGACGCAACCAAAGCCTTTGACACAGCTGATCACTCAGTATTACTCACCCAGTTTACTCATCTGCTTCAGGCTACAAACCAGTCTATGGTTCAAAGATGTGCTGTCAAATGGTCTTTCAAGATAAACATTCTCCCCTGTTCATTAAAACTGCCTTTACTCACTCAGGTGTTCCACAGGGTTGAGTTATCTCACCCTTTTACTATCCTCCATTTTTATAAACAAACTATCCCTTGAACCACATTACCTACAAATCGTCATGCATGCAGATGATACTTCCATTTGTAGATCTAATCCATCGCACCAAGTCATTCAAAAGCAACTACAAGATGACCTTCTTGCACCAAACAAGTGGCTTGTAGCCAAAGAAATCTTCGTTTTAACTCAAAGAAAACCAAATGTATATTACTGGAACCAAGAAAAGACTTTCTGCAGCTCTTACCTCCCTTAACACCTTTGACATTTCATTGAAGCTACTACCTCATTTGGATACCTGGTTGTCTGGCTTGATGAATCCCACAACTTTGAGGAACACTTTCAAAAAATAAGAACAAAAATCAACTATCTCTTAATTCTGGGCCATTCAAAATCTCCCAGGTCCCCTCATCTCCTGGTCAACTAGAGTATAGTCTACCGCTGTTCACCACCACATTAACAAAACCACTACAAATCCACCAACATAGTCAAATAAAATATGCCATTGCATCACAAACTCCCCATGTCATTAAAATCACTGTTACATTATTCAAAGCTAAACGGGTCCGTATACAAGCCAGGGCCAATCTTCTCCTGGGATCTTTACTTTCAAGCTGCTCCAACAGCACATCCCATCTTGTCTAGCAATGAAACTCATTTCAACTACCCCAACATACAATCTCAGAAGCCAGTCTATAAATGACCCCTTACTTCAAACTGCAGCTACAGAATTCCACAGTTTAGACCAAAACTTTGCAGTGCAAGCTCCAATATTATGGCAGTTTCTCCTTCACTAACTCACCGACAGAACAATCTACATAATGCTCAGACCTGAATTTTAACACTATCTCATGCAACAATACTGATGTAAATCTAAACATATTGTAAACATAACATAATTAACAAACTTCATGAGTGACTAACAACTCTGTCTACACTCTTATCTCCTCCACTCTGTTCTATCAATACAGACTATAGCTTTGTTTCTAACAGTGAGAATGTGAATGTCTATAAACTTTAACTTTGTTTATGAGTGCGAATGTGTCTATTCATAGACTGTACCCTTGCTATAAGAGTACGTATGTGTCTGTTCATAGATTGTACCTTTCTTTATAAGAGTGTGACATACTTCTCAACTGTCCACATTTTTGCAGAACGTCCAAATTTTGATCTCATATTTTTGGTCTGTTTCTCATAAAAAATTATGGTTTTCTGGATTTTTGTAACAAATCAGTGAGGATTGAATTTGCAAAATAATGATAGGTATTTCAGTTTCAGACTTCATATCCCTCAGAAAATGCATTGCAATGCAGAAACTTTTATTCTAACAACTTTCTAAGTTTATAAGAACAATATTTAAAATTTGTCCCTAATTTGAGGGTTTTGTCCCCTTATTATTTTTGGCTTTGTCCAGATTTTTTATGCTAAGAGATTGAGAGCTAAGGTCTATACTAGATGAACGAAAGTTCATCTTAGCGAATGCTCACATGAGCGAATATCCAGGTACTTGAAACCGCAATTGTGGTATATGTATATGTATATTCCAACTCCGAGATCGCACTACAGTGAGGAAGGGTAAATATTCCCATCCTCACTGCACCGCAATCTCACAATTGTGGTTTCAAGTTCCGCAATATTCTCTCATGTGAGCGTTCGCTAAGATGAACTTTCGTTCATCTAATATAGACCCAAGAGCTATGGAGTGCAAATATGTCTGCTCATAGACTGTACCTTTGTTTATATGAATGTGGATGAGTCTGTTCTTTTGGCTATGATTTCATGCCCATAGCCAAGCCATAATGGTTAAGATATTTGCCTTACAGACACAAGGTGCAGGGTTTGATTCTCAGATGGGTTAATTGGCTAGGCTTAAATCTATGAACATATTTAGAGGGAGGAAGGCATAATGTTTAAGATATTTACCTTACAGACACAAGGTAACAGCTTGATTCTCACATAGGTTAATTGGCTATGCTTAAAATGGGACACAAAGGCAGTTAGCCTAATACTAATCTATGAACTTATGAAAATGTTGCTTATACCATTTCTGCATGCATTATGATATACTTGAAGCTATGTTGTCTCTCCTTGGATGTAACTCAGGCTTAGCCTGCAGTTTGGTCAATCTATCATCAGTGCTCTACCCTAGTAACCAGAATGTCAATAAATAAATTATATTGTTGCTTTGGCAATGGGTTACAGTTATTTACTATAAGGGGGTTTGGATTTGTTTATCTGCATTGTGTAATTATATTTTTGCAGCTGTGTCTGACTTAAATAACAAGCCTATGATTTGTCTTTTATACTGTGATTTATGTTTTATTACTGTGACTGGATTTCTGGAGATATAGTCCCTGTGTATCCTCTGGAAAAAAGGCTGTTGGCTTATTGAGACCTAACAAATCAATAAAGTGGTATAATAAGTGGGAAGGAGGGAGGGAAGGAAGGTAAGACGGTATTTATCCACGACGAAACAGTAAATGAGGGTTAAAGGAAGGAAGGAGGGCTATGTGCATGATGAAACAGTAAATGAGGGTTAAAGGAAGGAAGGAGGGCTATGTGCATGATGAAACAGTAAATGAGGGTTAAAGGAAGGAAGGAGGGCTATGTGCATGATGAAACAGGAAATGAGGGTTAAAGGAAGGAAGGAGGGCTATGTGCATGATGAAACAGTAAATGAGGGTTAAAGGAAGGAAGGAGGGCTATGTGCATGATGAAACAGTAAATGAGGGTTAAAGGAAGGAAGGAGGGCTATGTGCATGATGAAACAGGAAATGAGGGTTAAAGGAAGGAAGGAGGGCTATGTGCATGATGAAACAGTAAATGAGGGTTAAAGGAAGGAAGGAGGGCTATGTGCATGATGAAACAGTAAATGAGGGTTAAAGGAAGGAAGGAGGGCTATGTGCATGATGAAACAGTAAATGAGGGTTAAAGGAAGGAAGGAGGGCTATGTGCATGATGAAACAGGAAATGAGAGCTTAAAGGAAGGAAGGAGGGCTATGTGCATGATGAAACAGTAAATGAGGGTTAAAGGAAGGAAGGAGGGCTATGTGCATGATGAAACAGTAAATGAGGGTTAAAGGAAGGAAGGAGGGCTATGTGCATGATGAAACAGTAAATGAGGGTTAAAGGAAGGAAGGAGGGCTATGTGCATGATGAAACAGTAAATGAGGGTTAAAGGAAGGAAGGAGGGCTATGTGCATGATGAAACAGGAAATGAGGGTTAAAGGAAGGAAGGAGGGCTATGTGCATGATGAAACAGTAAATGAGGGTTAAAGGAAGGAAGGAGGGCTATGTGCATGATGAAACAGGAAATGAGGGTTAAAGGAAGGAAGGAGGGCTATGTGCATGATGAAACAGTAAATGAGGGTTAAAGGAAGGAAGGAGGGCTATGTGCATGATGAAACAGGAAATGAGGGTTAAAGGAAGGAAGGAGGGCTATGTGCATGATGAAACAGTAAATGAGGGTTAAAGGAAGGAAGGAGGGCTATGTGCATGATGAAACAGTAAATGAGGGTTAAAGGAAGGAAGGAGGGCTATGTGCATGATGAAACAGTAAATGAGGGTTAAAGGAAGGAAGGAGGGCTATGTGCATGATGAAACAGTAAATGAGGGTTAAAGGAAGGAAGGAGGGCTATGTGCATGATGAAACAGTAAATGAGGGTTAAAGGAAGGAAGGAGGGCTATGTGCATGATGAAACAGTAAATGAGGGTTAAAGGAAGGAAGGAGGGCTATGTGCATGATGAAACAGTAAATGAGGGTTAAAGGAAGGAAGGAGGGCTATGTGCATGATGAAACAGTAAATGAGGGTTAAAGGAAGGCAGGAGGGCTATGTGCATGATGAAACAGTAAATGAGGGTTAAAGGAAGGAAGGAGGGCTATGTGCATGATGAAACAGTAAATGAGGGTTAAAGGAAGGAAGGAGGGCTATGTGCATGATGAAACAGTAAATGAGGGTTAAAGGAAGGAAGGAGGGCTATGTGCATGATGAAACAGTAAATGAGGGTTAAAGGAAGGAAGAAGGGCTATGTGCATGATGAAACAGTAAATGAGGGTTAAAGGAAGGAAGGAGGGCTATGTGCATGATGAAACAGTAAATGAGGGTTAAAGGAAGGAAGGAGGGCTATGTGCATGATGAAACAGTAAATGAGGGTTAAAGGAAGGAAGGAGGGCTATGTGCATGATGAAACAGTAAATGAGGGTTAAAGGAAGGCAGGAGGGCTATGTGCATGATGAAACAGTAAATGAGGGTTAAAGGAAGGAAGGAGGGCTATGTGCATGATGAAACAGTAAATGAGGGTTAAAGGAAGGAAGGAGGGCTATGTGCATGATGAAACAGGAAATGAGGGTTAAAGGAAGGAAGGAGGGCTATGTGCATGATGAAACAGGAAATGAGGGTTAAAGGAAGGAAGGAGGGCTATGTGCATGATGAAACAGTAAATGAGGGTTAAAGGAAGGAAGGAGGGCTATGTGCATGATGAAACAGGAAATGAGGGTTAAAGGAAGGAAGGAGGGCTATGTGCATGACAGTACATAGAAACCAAAGAATCACATCAAAAAAATCACCTCAATGCAAAAAAAACACCCTACTGTTACTGCTTCCGTCAGTCATCTAAGTTACTGTTACACAGAAACAGAGCCATTTTTTGTAATACAACTGTACTTCTAACCTCCGAGGTATTAATGAACCCCTTACCCTACAGTTCATGCATCTGCTTATCAGCCATTGCCGTCTCTTTTCTTACATTCAAGGCTCTGATTCTGTTGAATGTATCCCTCTCCTCATCTACCCCATTTTCTCCACAGAAGGTCACTGACAGCATCACTGCTATGTATACACCAAGTGTGGATTCGACTAATCTCTTCCACCTCAAGATATCAAGATGTTAACTGGCAAACCTCTTCTTTTGACATGCCATCTACTCCTGAAACGTATTGCCCACTCTCACACACTTCCTGCTTCCAAACTCTATTGATATTATATTATTTATGGTAAAGCCACTGCTCCCTTTAGAAACTTTTATGGTCTTTTCTCTTTCCTAAATATTTTCAGTAATTTCTTCCTGTCTAAAGTTTCACTATCTAAATATGTGTGTCATATAATTATGTGAGCTCTACTACAGTAACAATATTAGGTTAATAGGTTCATAGGTTCATACTAGGCTATCTGCCCTGGGGAAATTATAAGCCTAGCCCAATTTTGTTTGGCTTACGCCACCCCTTGATTTGAGTATACTGTGCCCTTTTTATGGTTTAGTTTACTGTGCCTCTGTCTAATAGTGACTCAGAAGTAATCCCCAGAACAAACCTATGATCCCCCATCCACTCATCAAGATTTTTCTTGAAGAGATTCAATGAGGTGCTCTGCCTAACATGAATTGGAATTCTATTCCAGAGCGAAGGGAGCTTCTGGAATTGTATCACAGTTATTGACGTCATCAGGTTGCTTCTGGCGTTATTGGTCTTGCATCTCTTTATATTGTAAATACTGTCTTCCTTTATACATGAATGCCTTTTGGCCATGAGCAGAAGTATATATGTATAAATACATAAATATGTCAAATCTTGCTATAACCTAGTTAAGGATGGACTATGCACTGTTCTGCATTGTGGAAAGTGACCCCTGTCCAGTGCATAACTTCCCTTGACTATTGCAGTTTGCAAAAATCCTGCAACTGAGGAGTCATTGCAAAAAAGTACATGCAGTATACAGCATAGAGTGGCTAGAATGTCATATGGGTAATCGATACTGTGCACAATGTTTACGCTATATATGCAGCTTTGGTCCACGGTAGTCTGACTGAAACACTGAGGTAATTAGATGCCACAGGCAAATCACAATGAGAGTTTGGACAGTTGCATTTAGTATACAAGACTAAGATTATGAGCTGTTAATGAGCTACTTCATCTAGTCTAGGGTTTGATTCTGTCAGCCTCCATTACCTACTATGTGACTCTGAGTGCTATGAGGCAATTGCAGAATTGCACAGGGCTCCTCAGTGCTCTTCTGGACTGCATGCCCAGTAACTGCCTATGAATCTAAGAGCAATAACATTAAGCTAATTACAAAACAAATTAGACTGATCTCTGACAGCAGTTTTTTCTGCCAGAAGGGTAGTAGATGTCTGAAATAACATGTGGCGAAGGGGAAAGGCTAGATCAGTTAATATATTAAGCAAAGATGAGACTGTCAGTTTTGGATTTCATTGGAATTTGGGGCTGGTAAAAAATGAAGAAGGCAGCTAGGGGTAAAATTAAAATATTTGTATGTCAGACAGTTGGAGTATGTCAGACATTCTTTACCTTTGTTGGCAACCAGTGTGTATAATAGTATGGGACAATTCACATGTATTTCTTTGCCTGGGTGTACACATTTATGTTCACAACACTTCAATCTGTGAGTATTTTTTATTCTATATCCTGTCAACTTTCAAGGTTCCCTCTGCTAGAAAGCCATTAACCCATTTTCCCCAGTTTTGGGGAGTTCCCCAGATCTACTCTAGCAAGATCTGTTGGGGGGCATCATACAGGCAGACATTAGGGCTACTTTGACCCTTGCCTGCATCCTGGCTATGAGATAATTTTTATTAGAAATGTCCTAACCTTTCCCCTGGTTATGATGTGAGCACTTGGGTCACCACAAGAGTCACCTCTGCCCTTTTTTCCATGCATACTTGCTTGCGCCTCCACATTTGCCAACAAGGGCTACTGTCACTGGCTTGGGCAGTCACAATCACATTCTCTCTGCACTGCTGCCCCACTTCATGATATGCCTCTACCGTCCAGTAGAGACTGTGTTAGCAGAGAAACAATGCAAGCCAGACAGCACTGCCTTCCCTCACCGTAGGATGAGCATGTACATCCACCCTGCCTGCAATGCCAATGGCCTGACTTGCTAATTGAATTTGGGTTTCTGGGGCATATTCAGGGGTTTATCAATCAATGCAACTAGCATGGGCTAGTAAAACATTTTTTTGACTGAATATTAGAATGAGTTCATATTCCTCATTCTAGAGTACTGCCTGTTACCGGCTACACTCCAGTCCTTCTTCTCCATCTGATTAGATGAGACCTCCTGCAGAGCTGTTCTTTTCATTATGAAGTGGCTACAAAAGTGGAACTGCTTGGATCTGAAGGAGTTAATATTGTTCAACGACGTCTCCAGTCTCCTGTTTAGCAATAGTCTGCCAGAAATTGCAAGGTGCAACAAAGCACATTTTTAGAAGCAATTAATCACTTCCTTATCATATGATTTTTTCCCCTATTTGAAATACGATAAAAAAAAAAAGGAAGGAAAATATTTGCACTGTGTCAGCGCTTCTGTTAAGTGGTTGTTGAGTCAGAAGCAGATGGTGAATGGAATTGCTTGTCTCGGCTGCATGCAATACTCCATGGCTTTATGAACAGAAATTTGGTGAAGCAGAAAGCCTTTTCAGAAGCAACACATATGCTGCATTTACTGCTGTATATGCAGGTCAGAAAGGCCAGCTTGCTTTTGAAATAGAATTCCAATAATTGAGGTAGGAAAAAGTTCAAAATGTGACTGTCAATGCCAGTTTTTAAAACTCCTAATCTCCTGTGTGCTGAGGGATGGAAACCAACAGCAGTAGAGAGAGGATTCACATAAACATATTCCAGTCAGTCTGATTATCACTGGGATTCAAGGAGTCTGTGTTACCAGCAAGGTTACATTTGAACCAACAGTGTTCTGGTGTACTCAGCTGACATGACATATCTGTTCATCACTGCCAAGTCTTTCTGATTGTAACCTGACTCTGCTAGGCACGGGACATACCTTCAGAACACAGGGTTATTCTACTTGTAGTACGGGCAGAGTCCAGCCATTTTGGTGGTGCTGAAATAGTCAGAGCTCACATTCAGATCACAATTACACTGCTGAGGTTTATGAGTTAGGTTAAGTGAATTTAGGTCCTCGATGTGCTGAGAATAAAAGAAACAAAACAAAGTCAAGATAAAACTGGTAAATTCACCACTGTGATGAATAAGTTTAGTTCCTAGGTCAAATAAGCATGGTTGGATTCATATTTGCAGCTTTTAATGAATACCCTGTCCTTGTAGTATTATGGTATTTCATTCACCAGCTTTATTCATGCAGATGGGAATCAAACTCACATTCTTCTAAATACTGTAAAAAGCATCAGAACACAAATACAGTGTGTGAACTGATATTTTAGTCTTGATCTTACGACTGAAATTTAGATGTAGGGGATTTAGTGGCAACACAGCAATTAATGCAATGTGTTGATTAAGAATGCAACCCAAAATGAATGCAGTGTTGTCTGTCAGAGTTGCTACATTTTGGAAGCAAAACATCAGCATAACGGCCAGGGCGTTTCATTAACCAATCAGTGGAACAATATTTGGATTCAGAGTCTCTGTTCTTGCTTTGCTACCCCTTCTGAGAGAAATAGTTTTATTCTTTGTCAGGCTAAGGCAGTGCAAGACAGTAAGCAGATGGTGAAAACACCATCCATTCAACCTCTGTCAGCTCTGCCCTTACAGGCAATTCATTACAAGTCACTAAGATTTAACACCACGTCTGTTCTGCTTCTCGAGAGACTGCTGTTTCTATGCACACTGTGTTTTCATCATTCTGTTTTGGATGATTTGATATGGAGGTGAAATTTCACTCTGGCAGCTTGATAATTTTCTTTGACGTGCATAACAGTAGCTGCAGAGTGAGTGCTAGGAGGAAAACTGTGAGAGGGGGATGGGAAATGGGTACTATAACAGCACAAAACTGTATAATACTGTCTCAGTTTATGTGAAACTGTTTTTTTATATCTGTATTATTAATTGTTTTATCAGAGTATGCTTGTAAATGCCGGGTAGATTATTTTCTACTTTCCAACATGTTACAACTGAATGGAATATAATGACTTCCCATCATACATCTGAAGGGTAAATCTAAGGTTAGTAATGGGTGACACTGAGCATGGGCAGAGGATTAGAGATCTGTCTACAATGGAGAATTAATGCATGTCTACAATACCTGCTGCCTTAACTGAGAACACTAGATATATACATCTAAGGTTTAAGAGGGCATTATGTATCCTGGAGGCTATGGGTGCTGCATCTATGCCTGGCATTTTATGTGAAGGTTAGTTTTGAGTAAAAAAAAAAAATCACAATAGTTGTAGGTCAGCTACACACAAACGACAGTGTATCTCATGGAACACTAGTAAATCTGTGTATAATTTTTCTGGGAGTAATAGCATATCACATAGCATGCAAAGTACAATATGTCTGACATAACTGTGCAATATCACAGTGACACAGGAAGACAGATGGGAAACTACCTAATCATTTTTTATAGGGTCATGCATTATCCTTCAAGAACATCAGAGAAAAATGCATACTGTGAATATATACGTGACTGTCGCACAGCATGTCCCATAAGAATTGGAGTAACACACCATTAGATTTAGCTGCCACCTACAAAATCCAGTGTCCTTTCATGGGACATTTGAGATGCATAACTTAAATCTGACTTTACTGACTGCAATATACCAGAGAGGAATATCAGATGGGGAGTACTGCAAAAGATTTAGTTAGCTTCCATTATGTACATTACATGCTCCCTTTCATGCACATCGAAATATCATTTAGTAGAATTCCTATTTGTCTGACTTAATTCCCTGGGGGCATAGCCTTTGCAGCAGCAGCAACACTGTCAGTGTGAAACAATGCACTTGACTTCCTAGCAGGTATACCATGCAATTATAGGCTGATGAGATGGCAGTCTAAAGCATTTCATGATTTAGAATCAGTGTCTATCAATGTTGGTATTTAGCATCTCCTCTATAAAGATGTAAGTCTGCGCATTAGAGAAAACTAAGAGTCTGTGGGTGCTGGTTGACCTACATGAAATCTTCAGTTGTATGGATGCTAATGATTGTGCATTTCTTAAATATTACCCAGGAGTAGTATTGGACTAACTTACAAAAATCACAACAATTTGTCCAGTTTACTTAACCTACATTTATTTGCGACTCTGCATTCTTTGAACTCTTTCACCTAAAAAGAGCTGGTGGTAATGCAAACTCTTGCTCTACAGACTTAAACCTATATGGCCCCGTTAACAACACCAGCTGGTACAGTTGGTACCGAAGCCGATGTATCCCCATTTTCTGAAATAGACACCCCTTACATATCAAGTACAAAACTTTCCTGGCAACCTTTAACAGCAGTCTGGGCTATTGGATGGGTGATCCCACATTTTTACTTGGGATACATGGGAATGATTGCTTAATGGGACACTATTAATCTTCCACCAAGCTTAAGTGATGTGGCTGAGTTTCTCTGTGGTCTTCTATACTGTAAACTTAGTAAGAACATGCGACCCTATATTGTCCTATCACTGTGTCATGTACTTTATTTCTTTTACATTGCTATTATTTCCTACTTTTTCACTGTATCCTCTGTATTACCAACTTGCTGAACCTGCTGCTTCTTCATTGGATAGTTTTGCACTGCAAATTGCATTATATTGCTGTGCTTACTGTATTGAACTTTCCTCCCTGGATCTCCAGTGAATGTGGTGTCTCTTCAGCAAGACATACGTACACAGTTAACATGCATAAAAAATAAGTACTGTTGTTGTGTTTTGCAAAACAAGTTTTTATGTCATGAAATCCATACTGTATCTGTTTTGGGGCAGGGTGGAAGTTTCTTGTGTATTGCTGATAACCCCTAGTAGGGGGCCAGGTAAATCACAAGGAGGGTCTCAGTAGATTGTCAACAGAGAATGGTGCATTCATCAATTTTCTGTGTAAAAACCCAAAGCAGGTCACTGGATGCCATATAAAAGGGGAGAGATAATGGGTGCGTCCAGGGAGAAAGGTGCCCCTACCATCAGAGTGGCAGTCGACAATGATACTATGCTAACTGAGAAAGGGTACTGGGATATAACTGATGGCAGACAGTACTGGCAACATTCATTCATTTATACATTTATTTTCCCATAAGCTGCTTAGCCCAGTTCAGTGTCATGGTGGAGTTGGAACCTTTTGTAGCACACAGTGGGTATACGACTGTGAACTAATCCCACAAGGGGCATCAACCCATTTCAGGACACACAAATTCACTTGCACACACACCATGAACACCTTTGGGCAGTTTGAAAGCTCTTAATTTAATCTATAGTATGCCCTTGGTATATAGACGGAAACTGGAGCACCTGTCAAAAATCCATTTGAATACAGGGAGGATGTGCAGACACCACACTGAAGACATTGCAGCTGAGAATTGAACTGGAGACCCAGTGTTGTGAGAGAGCAGCAGTTCTTCTCATTTCTTTTTTTTAAGAAAGTATTTTATTTTTTGTTTTAACCTTTACTTTATTGACCTAAGGCATACCGCTTTTGCTCATTGTCCATCTTGCTTATTTCTTCTAGTTGTTGGAGCCACAAACCCTTCATACTGTGGATAGTGACTACTTTAGTCATGTCCTTTTAGTTGCCACAGCTTCTTTCTCATGATACTATGCATACAGGATAAAATTCTGCCAGCACTACACCACAAATGCTGCCTGCTTCAAGCCCCTCAGCTTCTATTAGGGGCAGCCATGTAACACTGTAGTCCCAACCCTTCCCCAAAAGAGAAAAGCTGTTCTTTGGCTCCTCAATTCCCCTCCCTCAACAGTTCTTAAACAACAAAACTGATATTTGAACCAAGGTCACTGGTACTGCGGACACCACTGTGTCACTGGATTGATCAGAAACCTTAAAAGAAAATCATTCTGAAGTTTACCTGACTACGTCTGTATGCAATACAGAAATTTCTTATGGGGTGCTAATCGGAATGTGTATTTATTGGCATGTTCACATTTAGACAAGCAACAGAGCATTCTTTTTTTTTCCTTTCTCCAGAATGTTGCCCAATTCCTCCACACTGACACCCAATTTTGTTGTGGAGCTAAAGGAGCTGGACACTTCTGGGGCTGAGCCCCATGGGCCATTTGTTCCTGCCCTGGAAGGAAGCAGTGAGATGGTGGGAGTCAGGTGGTAGGATGCAGGTCAACTTTCTTGATTGCTTGTCCTGGGGCACAGCCTACCATTTCCCCACTGGAATCCCATTCCCCACTTGGCTATGCCAGTAACACTATTTCAGTCACCTGAGGGGGAAATGTGGAGTGGCGGGTCCAAAACAGATACTGATGGGGGAACTACTGCTGACCAGACATGAATGCCAGCAGTCATTCAGTAGTATGTAGCAGCCCTAGTTCTTGATAGTATTACCCCTCATTTTCTTTTTCATGATGTGCACATTTAGAAGTATACATATGAAACTTTGAACACTAAACTGCAGAACGCAAGTACATTTCATGCAAATATTAATGGCGTGAGAGGACTCCATGCTTGTAGGCATTGTGTAAGCACAACATAATTATTTTGCTTCTCCTACTTGCCATTCCCAACCCACCCATGACCTCCCCACACCACCTGGATGACGCTATTCTTGTGTTTCCACACCTAAAAATAAAGGCTGGCCAGTACTGCACTGAAACAAATGAATTAAGTTGAAGGTCAGGGATCAGTAAAGGTCTCCAGAAGTCACTGGGTTCTAGATACTCTGATGTTCATTTTATAGCTTTTTTTTCCATCCTTTTGTACCAATAGCAGCCTGAACAAAAATGTTGACTAAAGACATTCAGTCTTATTTTATTTCAAGAAAGTAAAACTAATGTGTACCCAAGGCTTAGCATTCAAAGCTGACAAAAACAGTATTCCCAACAAACTGAGAAGACAAATGCTTGTGAGAATACATAAAGCATACCTGGAAGTAGTGCCTGCCTCCCTACCACTACCCACCCCACACACACACAATTACAATGGTGTAAATTAGGATTAAAGTGAAAGAACAGATAGCCACAATCACATATTTCAAGTTATTGCTGCCATTCATGCATACAATATGTTTCCTTAACCATACTCCCAAAAGTCTGACGTCTTCTTTGTATATCTTTTATCTGTTCAGAAATTTGCAAAATGTCTCTGATTTTGCCTCATATTTTTTGCCTTGTCCCTATTATAATTTTTGATTTTCTGGTAAATCACTGAGGATTACAGTCAGTCTACATGGCAGACATTAGAGTTTCATAATTTGTATTATTCAGGAAATGCATGTTGATGCAAAGCCAGTTGCTTTATTAACTGTTTAAGTAAATCAGAGTAATATTTCAGAATTGTCACAGATTTTGGGTCTTTGTCCCACTATTAATTGTGTCTTTGTCCAACATTATTGAGGTATGCTTCCATGTACCCCTCAGATGTCAGACTTTATACATGTCATCATATAGTGAAAAAAATATTGATCACAAAAATGCAATCCATCATATTGTTCCCAGAAAGTACACTGCCTTCAGACAAGCTCTTGGATGTTCTGTGCAGAACTCTGAGATATGATTGTGAGGAAAATTAAAGAAATAATGACCATATTGTCTCTACTCTCCATATAAGCTATAGCAATCTTCTGTGTGCACCTAATAGCAGGGCTGGTTTTTAACTAGGGGAGGTCTAGAACATAGGTTTGAAGATAGGGTTCCCATGTTACTATGCGTCATAGTTCTCTTATGTAGCTGTAGTCTCCAGAGAGGGTCTATATGCTCTGTGATACATTTTCTCTTTGAAAGACGTTTACTTGTTAACTGTTTTGTTTTACTGATACCTGCAAGTGTTATGTATGGGCCTGCCATTGTCATGCATGTCCACATGCAACATTATTAGTAGTATTTTTTAAACATGCACACACATATATACATACACGCATATACACATACAGACACATACTAACACTGCTCTTGACAAGCCTGGTGTAGCATATGATGTGCAGGCACCGCACACACACACACACACACACACACACACACACACACACACACACACACACACACACACACACACACACACACGCGCACACACGCGCACACACACACACACACACACACACACACACACACACACACACACACACACACACACACACACGCACGCACGCACACACACACACACACACACACACACACACACATCAATTACATCCACTTGTATGATGGTATATACATTAGGGGCCTGCTTACGATGAAATGAATTAAAAAATACATAAATAATTGCCCAGAAATCTATATCAGCTTACTGTTCTTAGAATAATATTGAGCACGATTTGCCAGATTTGATGTGGTATACAATATACCACAACTTTTCTGAAAACCACAGATTGTATGAGGGACAGACCAAAACATGAGGCAAGATAATTTCATGAATCATTAGCAAAGGTAAAAAATGATGGGGGCAAATGCTCAGGAATAAGGCCAGAATTTAAATACTGCATTTAGAAAGTCTCTAGAATAACAGGCTTTCCATTTTACATATATATATATATATATATATATATATATATATATGTATATATACACACACACACACACACACACACACACACACACACACACACACACACACACACACATTTAAATATATGGGTCTACTTCAGATCACTGAAATCCCATTTCACTGAAATTCACTTCACTGAGTCCAAATCACCTAATTTTCAAAATACTGAAAATTAATTTCACTGAATCTCATGTCGCTGAATTGTAAGCTATAAATTTCCCAGCAGTAGTGGCAGCGTGTAGAGTACTGTGAGGCAAGTAAAAGGTATATGCCTTTTTCCCCACTGTAGTGCGATCCTGGAGTTAGTATATATAGTTAGGGGTGTGTTGAAGACACAGTCCCCCATGTTGGGATGTGAGAGGCATAGCCCCCCCCCCCACACACACTTAGTTTGGTTTTATATTGTCTGGTTTCTGTTAAGAGGATAAGTAAGTACTTTTTAAGTTGTGGAAAGAAGTAGTCATTAGTTTTGTGAATGTGTTTGTCTATGTTTTCACATTTTGTCTTTTGAAATTTAACATTGCAAGCTGTCTGTGAAATGAGATTCAGTGAAATGAGTTGTCAGTGTTATGAAATTTAGGTGATTTGTTCACACACACACGCACACATATATACGTACATATGTATAAAAGTCTCAGTAGACTTTTAAAACTAAAGTAACTAAATGCATACATACACAATGCATACCTGCTTACCTAAGCAAAACTCAGTCATTTCAAGTGGAGATGGAAAAAAACAAAGCAAATATGGAAACACAACTGCATGAGAAAAGGCTGCAGGCCTAAGCTGCTGAAAGGATGGTTGTACAACAGGGAATACAGCAAAGCAGAGTACAGCAATGACAAGCAATGTTTGTTGTTATCAGGGCCGGTGCTAGCATTTTGGGGGCCCCCAGCAAGGTTCAAGTTGGGGGCCCTACTCAAGAGAACATGAAGCGTGACCACATTGCTATTGCACCTCCTTCCCTGTCAAGCTCATCCAGCACCATTTAACCACTAGTGTCACTACATTCAGATCATTAAGAATTTGTGCCAAGCCCAGACTGGCATTTAGTACCAAGGTTACATTATGATAAACTTCTGTACTACAGTACGGTAGCCAATCACAGGTACACACTGACTGACACTTAATACCAATGTTGCACTAAGACAACCCCCTGTACCACAGCATGGTAGCTACTCACAGGTGTGCACACACTGACTAGCATTTAGTGCCAATGTTACAATCCTGATAAACCCCTGTACTACAGCAAGGTAGTGACTCAGGTGCACATGACAAGGTAGCAACTCACAGGTGCACACACTGACTGGCATCGAGTACCAATGTGACATTATGAAATCCCTGTACCACAGCAAGGTTGCCACTCACAGATGCAGACACTGACTGGATACTCAACTGCCCAGATTTTCAAAGAATGTCCAGATGTGACTCTTGTTTGGTCTGTTTTTGTGGCAATCATTGATGACTGAATTCATTAAATAACAGGCATTTCAGTTTATACCCTTCAGAACATCTATGGCAACATTCAGTTTATAACAGCAATATTTAAAATTTGCCCAGATCTTTGGGGCTGGAAACCCATTATCTGTGGCTTTGTCCAGATTTTGTGCCATGAGATAAAGAGCTACAGCTGGCATTTAGTAGCAATGTTACATTATGACAAGCCTCTGTACTGCATCAAGGTATCCAGTCCCAAAGAGGTACACAGACACCTACACTGACTCCCCAAAGACACCCACATTGACTGGCATTTAGTAACAATGTTGTTACATTACGACAAGCCTCTGTACCGCATCAAGGTAGCCAGTCCCACAGAGGTACACAGACTCCCAGACACAGACTCCCACACAGAGACAGAGACACAGACTCCCACACAGAGAGAGACAGAGACACAGACTCCCACACACAGAGAGACAGAGACACAGACTCCCACACACAGAGACAGAGACACAGACTCCCACACACACAGAGACAGAGACAGAGACTCCACACACACACAGAGACAGAGACTCCACACGCACACAGAGACAGAGACTCCACACACACACAGAGACAGAGACTCCACACAGAGACAGAGACTCCCACACACACACAGACAGACAGAGACTCCCACACACACACAGACAGACAGAGACTCCCACACACACACAGACAGACAGAGACTCCCACACACACACAGACAGACAGAGACTCCCCCACACACACACACACAGGCAGAGACAGAGACTCCCACACACACACACACACAGAGACTCCCCCACACACACACAGAGACTCCCACACACACACACAGAGACTCCCACACACACACACACACAGACTCCCACACACACACAGACTCACACACACACACACACACACACACAGACTCACACACACACACACACAGACTCACACACACACACTCCCACACACAGAGACAGAGACACAGACCCACACACACACAGACTGACCCCGAGACAGAGACACAGACTCCCACACACATGATAAAAGACAGCACTACAGCAAGACTGAACATTAACACCCACACAATTACTGACATGAACAGTCACACTGCAGATGTACACAACACAGCTATGGGACACAGAAAAGATTACAGACAACATACAAGGGAAAGCCATGGGGATTACTGAGCCTGAGGCAGACTCAAACCCATGCACATGAGAGTAATGGGGATTAGTAAGTCTGACACAGGCAGACTCAAACCCAGAAGAAAAGATGAATACCAAAGTGGCATTCATCTTCCATATGCATTTACCTCTTCAGCTTCTGACTGCTGCCACTTGTCTGTTCTTCCTTCGCTTCTGTCCTAGCCCTTGAAGAGTCTTGCTGCTCCCAACTGTGCTGCCACTTGTCTGTTCTTCCTTCGCTTCTGTCCTAGCCCTTGAAGAGTCTTGCTGCTCCCAACTGTCATACCATCCTGATGAGTCCTGCCACTACCCTGCCACTCCACATGAGTCCTTCTGCTCCTGACAAGTCCTGCCACTCCGAGTCCAGCTGATCCTAGCTGCCTTTGCCTAACATCCTGCTAGTTCCATCCTCATGGTCCTACCTGTTGGAGGTACGTAAACAAAAACAGTGAATACACAGCATACAAGCCAGACTAAGGTACTACCTGAAATTACTGCCTGACAGCATTATAAAAGATTACTGGAAAGGAAATATGAGCACATACCTAATCTACAGTTTTACTGGGATCTTACAATTTTCTTCCGGACAAAATCTTCAATGAGGCTGCCATGTGATACACTTCGCCCACTTCATGCTCAATTGAGAGCACAGCTAAGCCTGAAAGTCTCTCCTGACTCATTGACAACGCAGGTATGTCTTTATGAGTTTCAACTTAGAAAAGCTGCGTTCTGCAGTAGCCACTGTAACAGGTGCAGTCAAATAAATGCGCATTGAAACATAAGTATTTATATATATGTCTTGCAAGTGGTTGCGAATAAGGAAATTTAACACAGTCAGTGGTGACGATTCATTATCAATCATTCGAGAAAGGCTTTTAAGTTCGTGTCCAAGGTCAGAGTCATCAATATCACAGTGGCCACTTATTCTGTCAGTCAGTTGTTCTTTCAGAGCCTTGCAGTGTTGCAGCAGTGTGTCTTCTGCAACATCACTCAAGGCTTTAATATTTGATAAAAATCCAAAGGCCTTATCAAACTCGAAAGCTGCTGAAACCGGTCAGTAAACGATTGGATTGTTGTGTCCAGCAGCACATTGAAGAACTCTACACGTAATTTTACCGCTGGATCCTGTACAGTCTCATCTTCTCCTTCATAGTCAAAGAACCGTTTTACTTTCCTTCGTCTCTTTTCTTGAAATGTGGTGCCAACATCCAGTTCTTCCGCTATCTTGGAGGCTTCACCCATGGCATGTTGAAATCCTGTTTCTCTGTAATTCTTAAGCAGGTCCATAGTGGATGCCAGCACTTTGACACATGTTGAAATATCAACAGATGGACTCTGCAGAACTTTGCTTGCACGATTTACCTCTGTCAGCACATCATACCAAACCACTAAACATACAATGAACTGGTATGACATAAGTTCTGAGCACAGTCCTCTTGCTTGTTGATATGTTGCAGCATCATTTGTACGTACTGCTTCCCCTATCTCCTGTAATGCCTCAATGACTCCCTTCAACTGAAATCTTACTGCCTTGACAGAGTCTATCCTGCATTCCCAGCGAGTCTCCAACAGTGGCTTCACAGTGACATTTGTGTGCCGTTTTAAGATCTGCCATCTGTTTGTTGATGCTGAACAGAGTACGTAAATGTTCTGCAGACATCCAAAGAATGACACTGCCTGTACTGATGAATGTGCTCCATCACTAACTATAAGATTTAAATTATGGCAGGCACATGGCACATAAAAAGCCCTTGAATTCATCTGTTTTATCCGGGCCTGCAGTCCAGCGTTTCCCCTTCATGTTGCTGCCATTGTCATATCCTTGTCCTCGACAGTCATTAATGTCCAGTTGATGATTTTGAAGAGTCTTAAGAAGAGCTTCTGTCAGCCCTGCCCCAGTTGTGTCATTCACAGGCACAAATCCCAGAAAATGTTCCTCAACTGTGGCTACAGTCTGTGAAATGTCCACATACCGAACTACTACAGTCATTTGCTCTTGATTGCTGATATCTGGCGTGCAATCAAGAATCACAGAAAAGTACCTAGTGTCCTTCACCTTCCCTACTATGATCCTTAAGATAGCATTTGCAATCAACTGGATAACTTCATTCTGTATGTCCTTCCCAAGATAGTGATCCATTATCTCTTTATTACGAATACGATGCAAATGTTCAGCCATAACAGGGTCAAACTGCGATAAAAGTTGCACTTGACCTAAGAAGTTGCCATTGCCATAGGTGTCCAGGGCATCAGTTGTACCACGGAATGCCATGTTCCGTTCTGCCAAGTACTGGACAACAGCAATAATGCGTTCTAACACACCATGCCAGTGAGTTTTCCTTTTCAACCACTGCTCGTCTCTTATCATCCATAGTCTGCCTACTCTTTATTCTGTTGTCCAGTTCCTTCCACTTCATCATGCATGCCATATGCTCTGGCGCTCTGTCATGGCTGTGTAAAGCTTTGGACATCTCTCTCCATGCTTTGTAACCACCTGACCTGAGAAGATGGTTAGAATGTCCAAACAATTTGCATGGAAAGCAAAACAGTGCATCCTTTGAGACCGAATATGTCAGCCAAGTGCGTTTTGCTCTCGCTCCATTAGGCAGCACATGGAAGTAGTTCTCAGATGTAAATCTTCTTTTCTGCTCATTGACTGGGAACTGTGTTAACACCACTTGCACAGGTCCATGCTGAATGGCAGCTACCCTAAACTCATCCCTAATCAAGTCTGGCCAAGTCCCTAGATCCTCCAAAGATGTACCCGACACTCCCTGCAAGTCATAGGCCACATCTGTCACTATGGATGTATGGGCTCCTTCTGTATCAAAGTCTGGTGATCCAGACAACACCTCAGGTGAGTCTGCATTTGCTGCCGTGCTTTCACCCATGGTAATGGCTGTAGGTCCACAGGAAGTAGCCTGTGGTGTGGCCGGAAGAAAGTTGTTACTTTCTAGTGAAAGGATGCTGGCCTCACAGTGGTCAGACTGTAATGCAAAACCATTGTGTTGTCCTGAAGGCAGACTTTTTCCTGAATCTCCCCTCACTGATGAGTCACAGAAAAATTTCATAATGGAACCCTGTCTCTTTGCATCCTCATTTCTCTGCTGCTGAAGCTTTCTTTTGCTGCTCCTGACAAATATGTGCTTCATCTCTAACTGGGAATGGAAGTAAAGCAGAATTACTACATATACAGAGTCCTTTGGTCATACTGTTATTAAAAATGCTTAATGGCTTTCATTGACAGTCTATTGCACTGCAGGCAGAAAGACTGAAAATGACTAACCAGTAGGCACAAACAAGTAATGAGAGGCCCAGGTTACAGTTTCATGTTAGATATCTATCACTAGAGGTGAATGTCAGCTTTTTCTACACAATTCTTCTCCTGTCATCCCCCTAAACATGTGAAGTGGCCACAGATGATGCAAAAGATTGATATTACAAGCTTCTTAGACTAAAGTCTGAAAGAACTAATGACTAGGAGAGGCACAAGTTTGAAGGAGAACACACCAAATTGAGGCAAGACAAATGTTACGGTACAATACAGACTACACATGCCCACTCCCTCTCAATCTCTTAGCAGACTTGAACAAATCAAAATAATTTTTTGAACAAAGGAGTGAAATCATGGATTTGCTAGACAACCTCATGTGTGAAGGATGAAGTGGCACACAGACTGGGAGACTGACATTCCCACAACCCCTCTTAGCACAGGATCAGTGTACAAAAGCATAAATCTGCATTACGTGGAGGGTATGAAACAAGAAGTCCATTTCTGTTAGTAGCCTCAGCTGTCCACATTGTGCTATGCAATCACTGAGAGAGAACAGGCTAAAAAACAAACATCTGGACACAATTTTCACAGGCCCCGTCAACCTCCTAAAATTGTCAACTTAATTCAGACAGCCAAAAAACTTGGATAGCAGAGCAGTGTTTGCAGTAGTATGCATTAGAGACATCAGTACATTCTGTGGAATTCTTACCCCCCCCCCCCCATCTCGGCACAATTTTGGACAAAGTGAAAAAAATTACCAATGTGCTTACAGTCCGACACTCCCATTACAAAAAAAACTCCAAACAATGGACACTGCCACATTCTCACAGGCCCTACCCACACTCCCAAACTTTCAATAGCTATGGACCATAAAAATAAGTCATTGCAACAAAGCATATGAAGAACAGTTAGACAGCACTATAAACAGATAGCAGAACAGTGTTTGCATTAGCAGGCATTAAGATATCAGTACATTCTGAATTCTTAACCCCCAAGTCTAGGCAGAATTCTGGATGAAGTGAAAACAAAAGTCATAGCATAAACAATGTGCTTACAGTCTGTGACCCCTATTAAAAATACTCCAAGCAAACAATGGACACTGCAACATTCTCACAGGCCCTAACCACACTCCAAACCTTTCAACACAATAAGTACGGACAATGATAAAAGGTAAGCCATTGCATCAGTACATTGTTGGTAAACAATAGTAGCATAACAGGGTGTGCATTTGTATACATTCAACATCCACACCTTTTACAACATTCTCACAGCTATTAACTACCCTCCTGACATTAGGCATGGTAAACAATGCACAAGTTCTCTCAACCTCCAAAGAGCATAATTCAGACAGTCAATAATAACTGCAGAACAAGGCGTAACATCAGGGATAGTTAAACAGTACTATAAACCTAGACAGCTGAACAGTGTTTACATTAGCATGTATTAAGATATCAGGCTCCATCATCCTCCAAATTACATAATCCAAACAGCCAAAAATAACTCAGAAGAAGCTGTAACACTAGGGATATTTAAGCCGTACTAATTCCTCGACAGAACAGTATTTGCATTAGCATGCAACATAGGCGTAGCATTAACAATGTGCTTTAGTGTGTGTGGCCCCACATTAAAAACTTCAGGCAAACATTGAACACTGCAACATTCTCACAGCCACTAACTACTCTCCCAACATTGGGCTTTTAAACAATGTACAGGTACCAGCATACTCTAAATTACATAATCCAAACAGCTAAAAATAACTCGGAACAAGCTGTAACACTAGGGATATTTAAGCAGTACTATAACCCTTAACAGAACAGTATTTGCATTAGCATGCATTAAGATACTAGTACATTCTGCAGAACCCCCACGGCGCAATAATCGTGGGTAAAGTGAAAACAAAAAACATAGGCATAGCATTAACAATGTCCTATTACATGACCCCCATTAAAAAGGCTCCAGTCAAACACTGAACACTACAACATTCTCACAGGTCCTAACCACACTCCCAAACTTTCAACACATTAAGTACGGACAACGAAAACATTGCAGTCATTGCATCAGTGATTAGAACATTGAAGTTATATGCAATAGTAGTTCACAAGGCTTGCATTAGTATACATTCAAAACATCTATGCCTTCAACAGCAACATTCTCACAGCTGCAAACCACCCTCCCAACATTATGCATTTTAAGCAACGTACATGCCCCATCAACCTCCTAACCTCTCAGCACAATTCAAACAGCCAAAAAACTACAGAACAAGGTGCAACAGCAGGGATAGTGTAAAACAATACTATAAACCTAGATAGCAGAACAGCGTTTAACAAATGTGTAAAAACTGAAAACTTACTACAAAACTGAAAACTTACTACAAATTCAGTTGACAAATCTACCAACAGTTTCAAAAAGTAGCAGTTGAAGCCAGTTCTTATCCCGAATACAAAAGATCCATTACTGAGCAGTCAGTCAACCATCTGGAAAATATACATTATACCCTTGCACAAAGGTGGAAGCTTGAGCGAACTTAAATTATAGGCCAAGAGCAATTCTTCCCCCGCTACCTAAACTCCTAGAGGAATGCATTCATTCTCAACCAATATTTTACTTGCCACTTACCCCATACACCCAATACTATTGACTTAGACAGCAGCATCTCACAAGACTGCCCACCTATCCCTGCTCTAGCCCACAAGACTATCCACCTACCCCTGCTCTAGCCAACTACAATATCCTTCTCTGTCCCATTATTTATCTCCCCTCCTTTTCATCACCCCTATCCCATTCTCTCTACCGTTTACATATACAGCATAGATACTGCCAAAACAAAATCCTCTTGCTCCAAATAAGTTATACACTTTCCTAACGAATCGGCAATTAAAATTAAATGTATATTACACTTCACATTCCCTTATGTTGTCCCTCATATAAACAGAAGCCAAATTATTTTACATATTTCTAGCACATATACTAAAAAGCATTTCTTCCTGGGCATCCACTGAAAATGGATTCTATCCTACACTGTCCAGAAAACAAATGTAAAGTGAGTATAGTAAAATGAGTAAAGTAAAACTGCTATAACCACAGCCTCTCACCACCCATCCTTTTACCACCAGCACACAGACATAACACAACCTGACCCCCACCCTCTCAGGACAAAAACTCTACACAGTACCAAAATAAAACTAATACAACCACAGCCCCAAAATAAAACTAGTACCACTACAGTCCTCACCCCCCCAAACCTCCGAGCACAAAACTGTACACAAAACTAAAATAAAACTAATGCAACCGCAGCCCACACTCCCCCAAACCTCTTAGTACGAAATATGCACAAACACAAGAAATATGAACAAAAAAAAAATAAAAAATCACCCACCCCCCACAAAAAATAAAGTTATAACTAAACCCCAAAACTTACCTTTTTTGCTTTCAACAGAAGGCTGCTTCCAATACTCTGCTCCCCCTTCACGACTGAAGGCTCACCTGCTCTGTTCACCTTCCTCAGACCACTCAGTCCCTTTGAAGTTGCCCTTAAAAGGACAGTTTTGTCAGACCTTTTCAAAAGTTGTCCTTAAAAGGACAGTTTGTCAGACCTTTTCAGAAGTTGCCCTTAAAAGGACAGTTTAAAAAGAGTATAATCCACAAACCACGACCGCTGCAAAGGCTTGATCCACCGCTGATCCGTTCCTGCTGTCCGTCCTCACGCTGGTCCAAACACGCTCGATCACTCTGCTGCTGATAAGAAACACTCCTCTGTTGAAAACAAGAGAAGTGATCCTTATTAGCTGCAGGTGCCTTTAAAGGCAGTTTGTGCAGGAAGTGATTTGCAAGGACCAATCAGGTCCTTGCTTCATCACTTCCTACTTAAAAAACAAAAACAAGGACTTAGTTCGCAGGCTGCTGCAGCCAATCAGATCCCTTGTTTCAGCGAGCGGACCTGATTGAGTGCAGCTTGCCAGCCAATCAAAAAAAACCCACAAAGGGACTTAGTTCGCAGGCTGCTGCAACCAATCAGATCCCCTGTTTCAGCGAGCGGACCTGATTGAGTGCAGCTTGCCAGCCAATCAAAAAAACGGGAAAACGGAAATGCAGTTTCGCGATGACGGAGCAGCTAGATGTCCATGAGGAGCCGAGCCGAAGCAAAGTACACGCCGGTTGGACTAGTAAGTAACCTGCGGATGAGGATGATGGAGCAGCTAGACATCCACGAGGAGCCGAGCCGAAGTAGCGTAAATGCCGGTCGGACCATCGGGGCCCTTATTTGCGGGTAAGTAATCAGGGGCTCCCCGCGGCCGCGGGTTCCGCGGGTGCCTAACGCCGGCTATGGTTGTTATTATGGGTAAAGGGAGAGATGGGGCTATAACCACTTAAGACTTACTGAGCAGGTGAGAAGGATCAACGCTGGAACTCATAATGCATCATATTTGGTGTGAATAACTAGAAATTACTTAGGGAGGACGGTCTGCTGGTTTGATGAAATGCAGGCAGTATGGTTTAGGAAATCTGTATGAATATTAAATGTTAAGCAAATGCAGTCACAAATGTCTAACAACACATATCATCTTTTCAGAATTGCACAGGACTCAGTGCAAAGTAAAGGCAATTGTATTCTTCATGTATCCAAACTATCATATTTTTTATGATTCTCCACACAAATAGAGGAAAAATAAAAAAAATATATTGTTAGTGCCCAGACACTGTAAGGAAATAATATATGTACAATAAAAATGGTGGCAAGCACAAATAACTGCAATGAAATAACCTTTTAGATGCAAATGAATGAGCTTCTTTAAATAACTGTACTTAGTTAAGAACATAGTTGTTATTGTAGTATTTCTTTAAGCTGGAACTACTCCCGCTTGTGTGGCCCTCCTACATGCTCTGTTTAATAATGGCAGTTTAGAAAAAACAAGAGCAACTCTCTAAACTTTACTCTCCATCATGTGCTGTAAATAAACACTGAAGGTTTTTATTCCAAATCCAACTTTCCTTCCTTAATGCAATGACTGACTATCATACCCTTTCGGTTATTCTCCCAACCAGCACTTCCTCACACAATTACTAATTCAGTTTTGGTTGCAACTCACTGCTGTCAATGGTTGATGAGATTAAACTGTGAAAAAATTGCAATTTAAAGGAGCCATTTGAATTTTGTGGCACCCTGTTATTTTAAGTTATGAATTTGGCATTTATGATAAATGCTATAATGTTGAAAGGTATGCTGTTTCACTGTAAGGTTGGTGATAATAGGACAATATCAACTTGACTAACTCCTTTGGTAAATCTGTCATTGGTGTACCTCCCCTTGTCATAGTCCCCTCAGTATGGTGGTGCTAAGCGCCATGACTGCTCAAAAGTGGCTGGATCAGTCTTCACTGGGTAACATCTAGTGCCCCACTAGGTGTCACCTGATTTAGTGAACTATGCCACCTCCCTTTCCACAGAATAAGTCAGCTGGTAACAGCCACTAACTCAAATCCTGCCTGGCCAGTTCCTGCAGGTGCCTGAGCAACTAATCAAACTTGGGTCACTTGTGACATAGTCAGGGCTTTATTCCTCAACACCACAGTGCTGGCTGAAGTAGCAGAACCTTATTGGATTAAACAAGCATACTTAATGTATTTCCTGTTGAACATTTTTCACTGAATAATAAACAACTCTATCACTTTACTAATACCTTATTTTAGTCTTTGACAAAACCCCATATCAATGTTTATACCTTATATTGACAAATGTGGTAAAACCACAATGGCCTTCTTCACCTCTCAGAGTCATACCATAAGAAGGACTTTCCTACAATCAGCTAGCCATTTCCATCCAGCTTTGACCCTGTAGTGGTATGACATGAGTTTTCCACCTTTGTTAACATTTGGGCATATACCTCAAGTATGGTCCTTAGCCAGATGTTATCTAACTTTTATGTTATTTATGTTAGTGGTTTGTTTTTTTGAGTGAGTGTGTGTGTGTTGGGAGAACTACTATATGTTTTTTCAAAAGCACCAGCATGCAACCTACCACCCTACTCATCCCTCTGCACCTGTCTGCTTTTTTATGGAGTCATGAATTAAACATAGTAAATGAATTAATGAGTATGTGAAATAAGCCAACCATCAGATGCAGAGGCAGAACCCTTGTCAGCACCATGGTGACCATGATTCAACAACACAGTCTCATCTCACCAGTCTGTCCAGCTTGGAAGGGCTGAGTGACTAAAAGGACAGTTTCCTTTCTGGGGTGATCATGTTTTTCTGCAGGTTGACTGCTTCTAATGGAGAATGGAAGGACTTGCTACAAAGGAACTATTTCCACTTGGGGCAGCAGATGTTTTACAGGAGTATGTGAGATGGTGGCAAACCTTCCTTGCTGTCACCTCATGATGATGTCTGGCAGGAAAAGTGTGTCCAAAATACCTAGGTGTAAACCTAATTATTCCTGTCCACGTCAAGAGATGAAGAGGGATCAGCTTGCTTTACTTAATGACCTGAACTGAGTAAATGACAGCTGGTTGTGTACTGCCAAATATCCAATGCTAAAACAGTAAGTCAAGAAGCTAACAGTAACGGGGATCCTTTTTTGCCAGTAAAATCTGTATTTCTGTATTTTTTCCTGGTAGGTACAATACCTGCAGTTGTAAGCACCTGCCTGAAAAACCCAGGCAGGATAGTTGGCATCTAATTCAGCAATAATGTTCAGTTTGAATGCATGCTGAGTAACAATAGGAACATAAGGGTGGTGTTCTTTGATGAGTCCTAACACCTTCATCAGGATACTTCCCAGTGTGAAAGGCTGCACCTCAGAAAATCAACACTATTAAATATCTCAGTGACAGATGGAAGCATTCCATCAATATGGCTGTTCACTGGCAAAGTCTCCATCAGGGAAATGTCTGTTGTCTCTGAGATAAGTGCTCTATACAAACAAAACTTTACCTGGCATCTTCTCTAGTGCTGGAGGGGTTTTGTTTGGTAATTCATGGTATAGTCTGGATTCAATGTTGGTCTTTTTGAGAATTTGTGGAGATGGGAGTCAATCCTATGGTTACTGATTTGTTTACATTGAGGGGAATTTTATGGGAAAGAAGGGGTGTAAACATTCATTAATAGAATATTTTTGGACGTTTTGTTAATTTGGGTAGTGTCTATAATGTTTATAATGAGGAATGACTCTTTTAAGCAATGAGATATAATTAAAACAGACTTTAGCCTTTCTCATGTGTATTATTCAGTCTCATATAGCCTGTAGGGTTACTCCATTAGCCAATGCCCATGGAATAATATCACCTCATCTTTTGGTGCACTTGGTAGAAATTAATACAAGAGAAACATACTGGAGAATGAGAGGTGGAAAAGACGCTGGGTAGGAAATATGACTTGATTGTTGTGATCTGTTATCAGCAGAGTAGGAGGGGGTGGCTGCATTAATGATATGCAGAGACATGCTATTTGAACTGTTAGCCAAAAAAAAAAAAACACTAGGAAGCTGTGCAGTTGAACTATTTGGTAGCTTCTGCTTTTGTGTCAGTATATAATCCTCCTCTGTACAAGGCATTGGTTGTGGTAAAATTCTGGCATATAGTAGGAAAAACATTGGAGGACTGATCATTATGGTGAGGAATACTATCTTAGGTTTCCATCCCTAAATATACAGTCTATAACATCTAAGAGTTATCTAAACCTGTGTATGAACTCATAAGGGCCTAGAATAACAACAGATTTTAGTGGCTGAATACCATATTCTTCGTTCAGGTAGGAAATTACATTACTTATATTACCAGTCAAATTTAGCAGTAAGACTCATTTGTTTCTGCTGCCATGGTCCAGGAAATGATGGGAACAACCTTCTCCTTTACCTGTTTTTCTGCCTACTGGCATCTCATTCTCCAATTCATATTAGGAACCTTTGCTGGAACTAGTGCATGACAAATCAACCCTGTTTCTGTCATCCATCTGACACTTTAAGGATAAATGTGCACCTAAGATCAGCAAGCGCTTTGCGAAAACTGGATCTCTGATATATCTGTGTATGTGGCTAGTGACAGTACTGGTGGTATCCTTACAGGGGGTCTATATTAGATCAGCGAATGCTTAAAAAAGCGAATGCTGATTGATCGAACTTATGTAAGTGAAAGCTTACAATCTCGAACTGTTAGATCAGTGATTTTTTTTTTCCTAGGGAAAAAAATCGCTGATCCAAAACACATACACACAACACAAGCACACCAAACAAACAGCAATCCACACACATGCACCTAAAATCTGACACCTAACCCTACACTAAACTATACACTCACCACTAATTATCCATTTACCTTAACCCAAACCCTAACCCTAAGGTCCGTCACTATCGCACACTCACCTCACCCGCTCCCTAACCCTAACTCACCTAACCCACCCTAACCCTCACGTCCACAGAATCGCACACATACCTAACCCGCACCCTAACCCTAACTCACCTAACCCACCCTAACACTCACATCCACACAATCGCACACTTACCTGAATCCGACCTATAACTTTCCACCACAGCACTTAAAATACTGAAGCAACAGAAACGGACAACCGCATTCTTTCCCTAGGAAGAAAATTTGGGTTTCTGTTGCTTCGGTATTTTAAACATTTGCTTAAATAAGTTTGATCAATCAGCGTTCGCTTTTTTAAGCGTTCGCTGACCTAATATAGACCCCCTTACAGGGCAGTGTAGGTAGAAATCACTAAAATGGCATCAAAACATTAGAGCAATCAGTTAAAAGTTTATATTTCTAGCCTGTCTTTGGAACTGCCCTCTCTTTCAGAAGCAGGATTTCTTAATGAAGAACTCCAGGGCTCTTACATGTCAAATATAATTAGAACTTGGAGGAGGGTGACATGAAGGTTTTTACCCATAGAACATTCTCACCTAGAACTTTTAACAATGCATATTTGTTGTTAGTATAATTTTTGTATGGTGGTTACAGCTTTTTTTTTTTTGGGGGGGGGGGAATTTATCTCTTTTTTAGTTGACCATGAATTAAAATTTAGCACAAATACACTATTGGACAATGTTAGGGCTCTCAGAAGACCAGGTCAAATGCCTTATCAAGAGTCTTTCCTGAAAGTAAGACTGTTATATCAGATGAGTGCCAGTTTGTTGCTGAAAGGATAATGATCAACAGATTTGTTGAGATTACAATAGTGTTGTTACTGTGTTTATCCTGGATGATGAACGTTGCTGTACGACATGGATTTCTCCTTTCCTTGAGATGCAGTAATCTTGGAGTTGGTGTGTATAAGTATCAGAAGTGGATGGGGTGTGGCTCTCTATGTTAGGGGTATGCATGGCACCCTCCCCGCAAATTTACCTTTTCTAGAGATTTGTTTCATGTCAAGTGATGTTTACATTAGAGTGATAATGCCCCTTTTTATTTTTTATGTCTGTCAATCACAAAAAGCTTAATGTCTTGTCATAGATGCTGTCAGACCGATATAACCTTTATATGATGATGATGATGCAAGATACTCTACTTAGAAAGCCAGTAGGAACCTATTATTAGGCAATTAAAAGACACAGGAGTGGTATTTCTACAACTACTAACTGAGGACTGAATGTCTTTGAAGGACTGATTTTATTCAGGAAGAGTAGGAGTCCTCATTCACCTTGGAGTAATTAGAATTTACTGTACAGTAGTATACCTTATGAAAAAAATACATGCCAGAGCTATAGCTAAGTACTGGAGAAGTGAAGGGAAATAAAAATGTACTACCGTAATCTCTGGAATTTTGGGACAGTATCAAGAAACACTGTAATATCTGGATGCTGGTCAGATTGCTGTGTGAACAACACTGACTAAATATATAAGTGACCAGCCTCCATGAGTTATTTTCTTAGAATGCTTTCAGAAAATATTTCACATGACATGCAACTTCCTGTACCTATACGGTAGTATATTTACTGCAATATATGCAACTTACAATAAATCATATTTTTCTTTATGAAGTGTACTTATGTATATTCCATGATACACCGTGCATTACTAACACTGATCATTTTAAACACATCTGCAACCTTGTACAAAGATTATTACAATCTCTTGCATCAAACAAGATCTTTTTTTACACATTTAAAAGACCTCTGGCAAGTTTTAGACTTTGGTATTATGATAAATTCTTAAATTGTCCATATATACTGTCTGGGTTCTTCGGTAGTCTTCAGAACATGACAGTTTTAGCAAGGTTATTTACTCTGGGCATCTAATCCTCTTTTTTGGATTTTTCCTGTTGCACTTTAAGTTCTCTTGGAGACAGAACTTCCATAGGATCTCTTGGATGACTCGTGACTGTCATATTTCTCCCACTCTATGTTTTTTGTTTAAGTTTTTTATTGGATTTTAAAAAAACAAACATAACTATATACAAGGTCCATAAAAAATTATGTTAAACTAAACCATTAATACTTTTCTAAGAAATCATTAAGTTTTTGCCATGATAAATAATGATGTATGACTTTTGAGGTTCTCATATTTATAGTTTGCAATTCTTTGCTGCATACAGTCTTAGCTAAACAAACAAATTCAGTAAAAGAGAGGGTATTTTTACTTTTCCAATTCTTTGTAATAATTTTCCTGGCTATATCCAGTATGGATCAAAGGAGAGGCACTTGAGTTGTTGGTATAGAATCTGGGATTGGGTCGTTAAATAAAATCAAAGAGTTTGTAACCATGCAATTGTCTGACCGTACTGCTTTAGCAAAGTTTCTAAAGTCTAACCAAAAGAGAATAACCATTCTACTTGCTATAAGCATATGAAGCCAGTTAGCATCCAGAAATTTATGACATCTCCAACAATTTATTTTCTCTGTTTTATAAATTCAAACAACCTTGTGAGGAGTAAAAAAGATTCTATGCAGGTAATTCCAGGTATAAATTTTCCAATAAAGTGATGAAGTAGAGTTTCCTACAGTTTTTAAAGATATTTTATTTATATCTAAAAAACTTCATCATTAACTCTTGCTGAATAATTCCAATACAATGTGTCAGAAACTATAAGTTCTGTTCTTAATATCCTATATATTTTAGGTAAATGAGATATGTTATTAGTCATACCACTATTAATATTAAAGAAAAATTGTAAAATTTGTGGAATAGAATATGTATTCATATTTAAAGATATTTTTATTCTATTACCGCTAAACTCTTTACAGATTTATATACTTAACTATGATTTCCTATAGTGTATATAATTTACTCCTATTTATAAATGAATGCCAAAAATTTAGATAATTTTCTTTGAAATATAGCATTTTACTTAAATTAAATGATTCCAGAAATCCATTATTATATGTTATAGGAAATATTAAAATTAGCAATTCTTTAACAATATAATTATTTTTCCATAATTCTCTTAAATGCAATCAGAATATAGTTAACAAAAGGAATAGAAATATAATTATTTAATCTTTTTGATCTAATAGCTAATCTTTCCAGATTTTTGGATTAAATAGAATACAATTGTAATTTTAATTGTTCAAAATTTATTGAAATTTTATGAAGCAATATTTCTAAATAATTTTGATTTTATACTTTCAATTCAGAATTTGCAGTCTTACCACTGGGTTTTATATTTAATTTTATTTTATCAATTTTTGATTGTAAAACAGTTATCTCTTTATCTGACTCTTTTCTTCTATATAAATACCAGTTCTTAATTCTGCCATATCAATAGACTTTTAACAAATCCCACAGAATAGCATTTGTAACTTTACCATTATTAATAATCTTCATAAATAAATTTAATTCATTTAAAAACATTCCTTAAATCATTTAATTATAGTTATATAAACAGGAATTCTCTGACAAAAACTAAATCCTTAGGTTTTAAAATAACATTAAAGGTAATGGCATTATAGTCAGTCAATGGACAACAAATTATTAGTACTTTATCTCTTTTAGAATATAATCCACTGGAAGCAAAAACTTTGTCTATGTTTGTTTGGATACCAAATCTAAATGAATAGTGTGTATAATTAAAGGATTTTGACAATTTTAGATCATATAAATCTCTCAAGTCTGTTTATTTAAGAAGTGGCCCAAGTGTTTAGCAGCTGTTTTATCTTATCTTTAGTAGTATCTTTTTCTGATAATATGCAGTTAAAATCACCAGCTAATAATATTTCCCCTTTTGAATGTAATGCTATGGTGTCTAGATATTTTTTTGCTACCCTAGAACCAATTCCAGGAATCCAATAAACATTAACAAATGTATAATATTCTACTACCACCAATTCTAGCATACTATTCTTTTTAGAATATGTATCAACCACTTTGGGCATAATCGATGACTTCTTCAAAAGTATAGGAGTACCTCTCCTTTTTGAACTATAATATGAGCCTACTAGAACCAAATAATCTTTAAATAATAAACTCTATAAATCTTTAGTTAGCAAATGCATTCCCTGTAAAAAAACAATGTGAGCTTTATTTAATTTTAAATGTTTGATTAAACTATCTGTCTTTATATGATTATTAACACCATTAATATTTAATGAAATACATTTGCGTACTGACATCCTTAAATAAAAGCAATTCAGAAAAAAATAAGTTTGTTTTTAGATTCAAGTTCTGACATCTGATTTAATAAAACGTGTTACGGACAAGTTCATTAAACTAACTACTAAAAGAGTAATTATAAAAATATGCATCCCTGGTGGTGCAGCGGTAGCATTGTTGCCTCACAGCAAGAGGCTCTCCCATTCGATTCTCGGCTGGAGTGTGCGGAGTGCTTTCTGTGTGGAGTCTACATGCCCTCCCCACGGTTGGGTGGGCGTTCGAAAGACATGCATAAATGGGCATGCCTTAGTTGAAGGTTGAACGTCGAGCTGGCACCTCGGCGTTCGTCAAAATCTACTGCCAATCATTAGTGGCCCGGAGTTCCACTGTGGCGACCCCTAACCGGGAAAAGCCGAAAGACAACAACAACATAAAAATATGAATACCTCCTAAAATGGAATAACAAAAAATCCTGGATTGATGAAGTTATCATACAATCTGCTCATAACCAATTTCACAGCACTACCCAATTTCAACCTATTGCTACCACTTCTTAATATAAACTACATATCAGTATATAATAGAAGATAATGTGCACTCATATTACGTCTCATTATACTAAAGACTAAATCCAATATAATATAATATAACCTTCCTTTTGATATTTTAAATATTATAACAATCCATGCCTATTAATTTATATATAAATCTACTAAATATGAAATCAATAGCATCCATTATAATATTACTCAACACATAGTGGGACCTGCTTCTAGCACATAACTCATAAATGCCAGATAATCTTTTATTTACATTGTCACATTACTTCTATTTGGAAAATATAAACCTTGCAATGTGTTAAAACTAAAATATAAATAATAAGTTCCATATTATACCATAGGTTCATAGGTGTGTACTAGGCCAATGGCCATGGAGCCTTTACAAGACTAGCCCATATAAGTGCCCTGGCATCATGCCACTATTAGTTCCTGGTGCCTCTATCAAGTAGAGCCACTGGAGTGATCCCCAGGGTGAACTTTCTATTTCGTATCCACTCATCAAGATTTTTCTTGAAAAGGGCCAGTGAGGTGCTCTGCTTGATATGTATGGGAAGTCTATTCCAGATTATGGGCATTCTCTGGGTTATGAACCTGTCCCTCCAGCATGTTCTGTTCATTGTGTAATGAGGTTGAGGTCCCTGGAGCATGTGGTGTAGAGGGACTGAGATTTCTTTAGGTGCAACATTTCTAACAGGGATGGGTCAGACATGGCTTTGTAAGTCAAGCATAGATCGCCTCTTAATAGACGATATGAGACAGAGAAAAGCTGGAGTTTTTTGAGTCTGTCCATGTAGGACATGTGTTTAAGGCCTAGGATCCTCTTCATGGCCTTTCCAGCTGTTGCAGATGTTTAATGAGGTACATGCCAAATGGGGCATTATACTCAATGACTGGTGTAATGAGAGAAGAGCAGAGAGAGATGATCTCTTTCTTCCTGGATGCAAAACCCTTGGTAATGAGATGTGCCACATAGAAGGACTTTCTGACCACAGTGACAAAGTGGTGGTTGAAGAAGAGGTTGCTGTCAACCCATGTCCCCAGATCTCTTATAATGCCTTCAGTGTTCAGTGGGCTACCATCAATGTGGTAATTCATGGGAACTGAGTTTTTCCCAAAGGGAATGATGACGCATTTTTTGGCATTAAGCTTAAGGCCATAGTTTTGGCACCAGTTGGTCTCAGTGAGGCCTTTCTGTAGGATGTCTACATCACTTGGGGAGTTAATAATGGCTCCCAGCTTACAATTGTCAGCAAACTTGGTCAGCCAGAGTCCCTTTATGTTGGCCTGGACTTCTTAGAAGTAGATGCCAAACAAGAGAGGACCCAGGACCGATTCCTGTGGAACTCCACTCGTGACTGGTCGGCAGTCTGACTTGGAGTCTGCTACTTTCACACTGTGAGTTCTATCTGTGAGCCAATTTGCAACCCACCTAGTGATATAGGGGTTGATGCCTATTTTGGTGAGTCTAGCAATAATTCCTGAGTGGGGAATGGTATCAAAGGCCTTGGCCAGATCAAGGTAGGCTGTTTGAACTGCCTTGCCCACATCCACAGCTCTGGTGACTGACTCAAAGAAGTCAACCAGGTTGTGCAGGCATGATTTACCCTTCACAAAACCAAATTGCTTTGGATCCAGAGTTTGGAGATTCCCTATATCATTGTTAATTAGGTCCATGATGATGTGCTCCATAGCCTTATATATCAGACTTGTCAGGCTAATGAGGTGATAATTCCCAGGGTCTGTAGTCACTTCCCCTTTATGGAGGGGGATGACTGTAGCAGTGCACCATTCTGTAGGGACAAAGCTTGAGGTAAGGCTGTGACTGAACAGGGTACATGGGTGTGGTGCCAATTCACTTTGTAGTTCATGTGAACAAAGCCAGGGATATTGCTGGGTCCCACGGAAGCCGTATTCTTGGCCTTGGACAATGCAGCTTTAACCTGTGCTGCAGTAATGCTGGGTGCCTGGCATTCTTCTGGTATTGTGATTGGTCCTTTAGGGGGGAGAGAGGGGTAAAGTTGACACTGAACCTGTTGACCAGTATATTGGCAATATCTGTTGGCTCAGTATAGAAGGTACCATTGTGCATTAACTCAGAGCAAATCTGGGTATTGCCGTGGAGATTCTTGATATAATCGTGGAAGGCTTTGTGGTTGTTTTTAGTTTCTGCCACAATTCTGCATTCATAGCTAGCTTTAGAGGTTTTGATGAGGGATCTCAACTTTTTGTTGAGGCTAATAAGGGAGATTTTCCAATCTTGGGACTTCACCTTTTTATGCAACAGTTTCTTCCTTCTGTTTTAGAGTTTGTTAATGGCAGGGGACCACCAGATTGGCTTCCTTTTTTTTGGAGGAGAGCGTCTTGGTTCTGTTGGGTATGGCTAGTTCCATGTATTTATATATGTGTTCATACAGTGCATTGGTGTATGATTCGGCAGTCATGCACCTATTTTCCATTTGCATGGGTGCCTTGAAGTTAGCCACCTCTGTTTTTTAGAAGTCCAAAGTCAGCTGTGGAAATGTTTTTCATGGTAGTTACCTTTGCTTGTGGTGTGGGTGAGATGTGGATTTCCATGGTAATTAGTTTGTGGTCGGATCTAAACAGGGAGGGATTGACTATTGGTGTTCAGCAATGGTTGCCCATGTTAGTAATAAGCAGGTCAAGGATGTTGCTTCATCTAGTGGGGGTAAGAATGAGCTGGTCCAGTGCATTGGAATTAATGAATTCCAGGAAGCATTGGGCAAGAGTATTGGTACATATGTAGTTTTTCCAGTTGATGTAGGGGTAGTTGAAGTCACCCAGTATGAGAGTGTTGGTTTGGACCCTAATAGTTTCCAAGGTGCTTAGGAACATGGAATGAGAGTCTTGTGACATTGTTGGGGACCTATAGCAGGCCACGACCAGAATTGCTGTCTTACCCACTGTTAGTTTTACCTGAAGTATCTCCGATGCATTATGCTGGGCTACTAGTCTGGAGGTGTGCATATCCTTTATGAATATGGAGACACCACCGCCTTTGGAGCTTTGGTCCATTTTCTAGGGTTGAAAGGTCTGGAATGAGTTATATAGCCTGGTAGCGCAGGGGTGCTTTCTGCTGCCTTAAACCAAGTCTCCATTACAGCACAGATGTCGATGTTCTCTATTTTGAGGAGTGCTTCGAGCAAGTGCATCTTGAGATTTAGACTTCTAGCATTGAGCAGCATGACCCTCAGACTGCATTCATTTATAGCTGTTATGGTGGTAATTTGGTCTTTGGAATACTGCCTAAAGAAGGCACTCTAGGGGTGGCAAGAGCCATAGCCAGTATACGGAAACCTAGGGGTGACAGATGCAGGCTATCTCTGGCAAAGCACTGAGGTCTGTCAATCATGTCATCCCAAGCAGACAGATACTGGATCCCCTTAGAATGACACCAGGAACTTAGCCAGTTGTTGAAGTCAATCATTTTCTGCTTGTACTGTGATATAATTCTGGGCGATGGTAGGATGCTGCTCAGGGTTAGGGTCATATCTGCCTGGGCCACATTATCCAAGATCTCCTCCATGTCTCTTTTCATGTAGTCCAGGGAGGTACATCTCAGGTGATTCACACCCACATGGACAATGACAGAGTCATAGTTGTACTTGTTGTAGAGTGATCTGAGTGCTTGTGTTATGTGTCGGATCTTGGCACCTGACAGACAGCTGACTGTTACCTTCTCCTTATTCAACCTAGTGAGTGGGACATAGTGTGCCTCACTATTGAGTCACCTATGATTAGTCTATTTGGCAAGCTGATTTGCCTTATGGACTTAGGTTGAGGGGCACACTGTGTAGGTGAGCTATGTGTCTTGTGATTTGTGCTGTGTTGTGGTGGTCGAGTACATTTCTGATTTGGAGGTTGTTTGACCAATTAGTCATTCTAAATTATGTTATGCTTATCTTATGAATAATAATCTAAAACATTCAGTTGTTTCATCATATCATTCCCATATTATTATAATCATACCTCTCAACCTCTTAGAGTGGAAAATCTGGACAAATCTACAAATAATGAGGTATAAAGGCACAAAAATAGGGACACTTTTTAAATATTGCTCTTACAAATGTAGAAAGTTGATAGAATAAAAGGTTTTGCATTAGCGTGAATTTTATGAAAGATATGAAGTCTGAAACTTAACTGTCTGCCATTATTTTCTGACTTAAGTCTATAATGATATGTCAGTGATTTTCCAGAAAACCACAATTTTATGAGACATAGACCAAAAATAGGCAAACATCTGGACATTCTGCAACAATCTGGAAAGTTGAGAGGTATGATTATAATAGCGTCCTCCCTTTTTTATTACAACATCTCATTAATCATATTAAACTCAAGATCTAATCATCTCATGAAATAGTATTATAGAATGTCTCCCCAGTACCCTGTACAATTTTAAAATAACTGAATATAATGCCATTAATATTTAACAAAATAGTATATAAGGTGTCTCTCTATAGTAAGAAAATAAGATGCTATTAACATGTCAGACTAATAGTCTAAAATACAATATATATAATACAACTTTAAATAGCCAAAACAATTTATAATAGATATTGATACCAACCTACATAAATTACCTGTATAAACATTATACTTCCTGCTTAAATACCATTTTATGAATAATTATCTAGAACATTCAAATATCTCATCATAACAACTTTTATTATATTACTGTTAACGTATCTTCTCTCCTTTTTATTTTGCAGCCTAGTATATCATTCATTGTGTTAAACTTAAAACTAAGCACCCCAGAAATAGTATTATAAAATATCTCCCCACACTCTATACAAATTACAATATCTGTATACAGAAACATTTTTGCTTAATGAAATACTACATAAGGTGTCTCTCTGTTTTAAATGAGAGGAAATGCTATTATGTTATCAGACTAATAACCTGTAATGAAACTTTTAACTATCTGAACTGTTAGATATTCAAGCAAACCTACATAAATACCTATGCAAACATTATATTACTTGTCTAGAATAAAGTCATTAAAATACATAACCCCCAAATTAAAAAAAAATCATTCATAATATCCTATTTTTCCTAGTATATCTAAGAAGTAAATATCTCAAAACTATATTAAACTTTTACCATTAACATCAATGCAATTTTATCAGGGCTTCTAGATAACTCAAATTGCATGTTATATTTACTTTAAACTTCACTGTTATTAAAAAGCTATAAGAATGAAACATTCTCTTTTGCCAAAGGATAAAATCAATGATTAAAAGAAAAAGAAAACTGTTTATTGCTTATCTACTTATCTTAACATTCCAAAGCATGTTCTTCCTGTTTCATCAAAGTTGAAAGGTCAGAAAGTACTTCCTCTTTTGCAGTAAATCCAAGACAAAGCTAGGCTGCTGCAGTGTGTAAAAGCATTCTCGTTTTTCCAGTTAAACTATGTTCTTTATTCAAAACAAGTTTGCAAAGTGGGAAAATACAATAACAATTATTTTTTTGTTTGAAATGCAGCTTGCAATCACACAAGACAAGCCGCGGATTAAGTACAACTATTGGAACAGTTTAAAAACTTCTCAACCTTCAGAACAATTAACAAGTATAAATAAGAATAAAATAACATTTAAACATACTGCAAAACACCAACTATATCTATAAAATACTAAACAAGACAGTAACATTTACAGGCCTCCTACAATGCACATTGCTAAAACTTTGATAGCTTTCATGGTGGCAACTATAGTTTAAAGACTGCTGTAGGAAACAAAAGCAGGGTTTTCATGATAAAACAAGTCATTAATGATAACCGTCCTGATAGCTATAATAAGTTTACCTATTTAAGTATTTAAATAATATGAAGGCAGTTACACCAATGTGTTGAAAGTAAGAACATAATAATAAAAGACTATTGCTAAAGCTGAAACAACTTGTTTCCTAGTAATCTAATCACTACTACTGAAAAGCTTAATATGACTCAATATAAGAATACAAGATTCAGAGAAATATATAGTTATTATTATTACTGTTAAATAACACATTTAGATAAATGAAAAAAAAAATTACCTTGTGGTTTGTTTTGCTCCCCAGAAGATTAAATCAATATTTTAGAACAACAAAACAACACAGACATAACTTAAACTGAGTCATCACTTTTCTTTTAGTATTTTTACTGTTCTTTTCTTCAGTAGTCCATCCATTCCTAGTTGCTTTTCTCTTTAAACTTGTTAAAGACCAGTCCATTTCTTTAGATTTGTCCAAAAGTTTATTTCTCTGAGTAAAATCCAAACTTCTCCAAGTTTGTTAAAGGTTTTTAATCCTTCAGGAAGGAAAATCTTTATTTTTCTGGGAAAATAAGTTGTGATTTGATGTTCATCTTCTTTAACCTCTTAATTAAAGGGATGCATGCTTTTCATTTAGAAATTACTAATGAAGAATAGTCATTTTCAAATCTGATGGCATTTCCTTTCATTTTTATTGGAGAATTTGACCTGACTGTCTTTAATACCTGGTCTTTGTCTTGACTTGAAAGGAATTTAACAATTATAGATCTAGGAGTGGGTGGATTATTTTTTTAAAAGAATTTGAAAGAGACCTATGGGCTCTTTCTATGCCAAAAGAGAGTTATACTGGTAAATTTATAGTTTTTGGTAGCCAGTTGTTTAGGAATTGTATCATGCTGTCTCCTTCTTCTTTCACTGGTATTCCATAAATTATGATATTATTCTTTCTAGATCTACTTTCCAGATCTTCTACCTTTTCCAAAAGCAAATTATTCTGTTTTAGGATAAAATGAACATGATTTTCATTTTCAGTCAGCCTTTCATCCATGTCACTGCATCTTCTATAGTTGAAATCTGAACTGATTGTCTCTTAATTACTTCATTAAATAAATCTAGTTGTTTACTGCAATCTCTTTTTATATTTTCCATCTTGCTGACAAGCTTATTCATTTTAATTGAAAGATCCTGGATACTTGTAAGAATAGACTGTAATTCCTTCTTCATCAAACTCTTCTGGGAAGAAACTTTAGAATGGAATCAAAAGAAAAAAAAAAGGAACTGAGATCATGTAAACGTTGGTCAGCAGGATCCAGGAAAAAGCCAAAATGAAAAAAAAAAAACAGAATGATGAAGTTAGGAAACAAAGTTTAATATCCAGAAAATAAATATCCACAAAACTTTTAGGTTAAAACACCCTCCTCAATGTGATACTCAGTGTGATAAAAAATAAAATTCAGCAAGTCATTATATGCGTAAAATCAATGACACAGCCAACCAATCAGAAACACTCATCCATTAAAAACTGTTAATATACATTGAAAGCATGCAATGTATGCTTAATGACAAAATATATATAAAATATGGGTCTACTTCAAAAGATTGAAGCCCCATACCATCGACTTACATACGATCGAGACCAAAGCAATGAAACTCCAGATAAGTGAAAGCTTAAAACCACGAAACCCGGAACATCGAACACTACAAGTGATCAGAAGTTCAATCATTACTTAAAGCCGCATTTCCACAATTAAAGACTGCTGACAGCAAATAACTATCACTGGTTTTGCAGGGGGAGCAAGCCGCCATGCACTCCCATATGGGGGGGGCTGTGCCCTCCACATCCACCCCTAAATTATATATACCAACTCCTAGATCACACTACAGTTTGAAAAGGGTAAATTTCCTGATCCTCACTGTACCCCGATCTTCAGTTCAAACCATTGATAGTTAATAATAATAATAACAGAGATTTCTGGTTTGCTCTACCTGCTGTGCTGGTTTTTGATTTATTGGTTTTGGGTGGCACTTTGTCTCCTTGATTCTGTTTTTTGTTGCTTTTAAGCATACTTGTTTTGTATTTTTGTTAATTGTTTCATCAAATATATTTATTTTAAACATTTCACTTAGCTAATAAACCTTTTAAGCCTCCGGCTTGTTTAATAATGAAGTTTGTGCCCTTGAATTGCCCCATTTTGTCTTTTTTATGAAATAAGTAGTTTGTACAAATTGTCATTACCTTTGATTTTTTTCTAGCTCTTTTTCATGCTCATTTCTCTTAGTTTACCTTTTCTGTCATCTCTGCACTTTACTTCATGGCTCCAAATCTTATTCTCCACAATCCTGGTTCAGACACCTTGTTGCTCTCCTACTTTGGACACAAAAGAAGATTTTTCATAGGTTCTGTTCAAGCAGCTTTATTTTATACAAACACATCACGATGGAAGTTTACTGACTTTAACTTAAGTAACTTATATACAAACTAACTACTGCAATCATACATGCTCACTCTCTGGCTGTACTCCCAAAATGGCACTTGGAATAGCACGTGCCTGGCATTTATATGTGCACGCTCAGTCCTTGATATGCTTCTTAAAGACACAGCACACAGCACATACACTCTCATCTGCACTGAGGAAGGGTGTTTTAATGTGAAAGCTTTGTGGATATTTATTTTGTAGATATTAAACTTTGTTTCCTGATGTTGTTGGTCTGTTTTGTTTTCATTTTAAACTTTAGAATGGCTCATGTCTGAATCTGTTTAAAAAAATAAACTACTGACAGGATAATTAATTGGTCCAATGAAACAGAAGAAAACAAACTGCAAAATCCCAAAGAATAAGGCACTATGCCTGAAACAACAAATTAATTTATTATAAAGCACTTTTTGTTCACACCAAATAGTCGCACTTCATTACATGGTGCCTTAGTCTTTGGGATTTTGCAGGATAATGAATTAAAAAAAGCACAAAAAATTGATTTTTCTTCAGGATATTATTACAGAATGAGTTTAGATAAACAAAGTTAGTCACTGAAATTAATTTTCCAAACTGTAGTGTATATATATTTCTGTCAGAATAGCTGAAGTGAAGCAGAGCAAAACCTTTATGCTGTTAGCAGTTCACCATCTTGGCCTTGCCCCCTGTCTCTATTTTCTTGTGATAGCACTGGTTGAGATCATCCTGGTTCTACTTATTCTTCCTTGAACTTCAATGTATCTGCCCTGTGCAGCAGTTTGAAATTCCTCATATATAGCTTTCTTACCTCCTCATGAATACCATGGGACCTTGGTTCATTCATTAGACTAACTACTTAGATTTTAGGCTGCAAAGTTTCTCAAGGCTTTTATATTCTTCCAGCCTGTAAATCTGGTAGTCTCCTGTAGATACTTTCATAAAAGCATTTTTGTATCTGCTGATTTCTTTCCAGTATTTCCCTTTAATGGATTATTGCTGTATTCCATGTAGCAGTCCTCAAAGGTAATAATACTGCTATCATGAGATGTTTCAGTGTTACTTCTCTCCCCCATCCTTTAGAGTGTGGATAAGATGGGCTGGATATTATATATTTGAATACCCACATAGCTCTCAACCTCTAGACAAAGCCAAAAATAATGGGGGACAAACCCCCCCAAAATAGGGACAATTTTAAATATGGCTCTTATAAACAGAGTTGGTAGAATAAAATGTCTTTTATTACCATGCATTTTCTGAAGGATATGAAGTCTGAAACTCAAATGCCTATCATTGCTTAGTGAATGCAATCCTCACTGATTTACCACAAAAATCTAGAAAATCATAAATTTTATGAGGAACAGATTGAAAATATGAGGCAAAAATCTGCACAGTTGAGAGGTGCCATGTACACACAAATATTCTGAATTTTTCAATTTTGTATTCCAGACTGTTAAATATGACAGCATCAGATATCCCATTTTGAGAAAATAGCTTAAAACAAAAATTAGATTTTATCTTGTTGCATTTGCCATTTTGATAACGTTAATGTGTTTAGAATAAGCAAGTCAAACACACATGCAAGCTCTGGTGCCTCTAAAATAAAATGCAGCAGCAGTGGGCACACCCACGATCTTCTTTGAATGTTTTATGTTGGAATAATTTCCTTCAGATTATTGTTATGGAATGAAAAACTTAAGATAACTATCCCTTCTTAATTGAGCTAACATTTTTGAACAGAGCATTGATTTCTTGATATTTTTTTTGGTACATTGTTGTTTCTAGGCATGATTCTTGTATCTATCAAACATATGTGCTCTTAGATGAACAGGAATGTTTATTTTGTCAGCTTTGAATATTCAAGAATAGACACAACTTATTTCCTCTTGAAACTAAAATAAGACTGTTCATGCCATCCTCTCACTGTATTTTCTTCACTAACTACATTTTTGAGTTAGTGTTACTTCATCTTCAGAATTGCTTCACTTTGTCTTTTGTCATTAGTAATCCTGGTGTTACCCAATAAACTTCTAATTTCTTCTAGTATTTCTTCAGTTTTTTTTTTTTTTTTGGTTAATATTGTTTACTCAGTGTATCTCCTAAGAACTACGTAGTTCAAAGTTTCCATTCTTATTGTGGATTTGCTTTTCTTTAAGTTGAGTTTATGCTGTCTTCATCTGTTTAGCAGCTGGATTAGTCTACTGACATGATCTATTTGGGTCTAAACCCACACTAATATACTATTAATTATTTTACACTTTGCAAGCCACCAATCACCCATGAAACAACTCTCTGTTGTACTCTTAGTGGCAATAAAATTCCAAATAGAAGACAAATATTTACCTTCTGAACTATGTATTAAATGTATGCAGTTTGGAGTTTTCTTCAGCTGGTTACTCTTTTGGCTTTATCTGTTAGAATCCTTGGTTAGCCTCTAGTACTGAAAAGGAATTAGCATTTGGTATTGCAGAGATTATGGTTTACATTCTCTTTTAATCACATTATTCGGGTCTTGCTAATAAATATAAATGTGAATATTGTCTTGCATTATAGCAATGCAAAACATATTTATAAAGTCTTTCTACAAGCTACCAATTCTGTTTGCTCTACACTGGCTCTTAATTACACAAAAGACATTACATTTTTTTCAATTTATGCCCACTTTTACTCCTGAATGTTAGTAGTGCTTTGGAGCATGTGTCACCAGAATATATTCAGGATTTGTTATTATATGATATTGATATGGCAAAAGTTGTAAGGATCTAAATTGGTTGGAATATTTGTAAAGGCTATTATTGTTATAGCTTCTCTCAGTTTAATTTCTTCAAGTCTTTTGAGTTACTAATACCATGAAGGGTATAAACTACATTTCTATGTTAGGGTACAACTAAAGTTCATGAAACTGGTATTGTTTCAGTCTTTGATGTTAGCCAGAAGCATTCTGCACAGCACCTGCAATGTGCCCAAAACTGACTCCTGCAATTCATACAGAGTTACAGGTATCGGTAACATATCTAAATAAAACTGTAAATTCTATTTTATGAGACCCATTGCTCCTACTACTGTTTGAACTGTCTAGGTATCTTTCTTTCACATAGCTCTCATTTCTGCTTGCAAATCCTGGTATTGTATGACTTTATGCACCTCTGTGAGTAAGACACTGTAATCACGGGGTGTAGCAATTTCAATGATCAGTGATCAATGCTTCTTTGTCTTGTATCTATCTCCATTGAATCAATCAACTCTTGCCCTTAGGTCATTTTCTTCTAAACTGAGAGCACATTCTTTGCTCTGTGTTTCCTGTGGGCAATCTAAAGAAAGTTCCAGAGCATATTTCTGTGATATATTCTTTTCAGTTGCATCTTGCATCATAGGTTCATAGGTTCATAGGTTCATAGGTTCATATTAGGCTATCTGCCCTAGGGCATTTATAAGCCTAGCCAGAGTGTGTTTGGCTTTTGCCACCCATTTTAAATTAATTTTGCTATGCCCTTTTTGCTCTTTCATATGGGAACTCACTGGTCTATCACTCCACAATGTTGACTGTGTCAGAGTTGCCACAGTTTACTGCTCCTTCCCTTGCTATGTAACTCGAACTGAACTTTTACTCCGGTTTTCTACTGAAGACTCCAGAGCAGCTTCATGTAGCAAGTGATCTTCTTGTTCCACTTGTTTTTCCTTAATTTGACTATGCGTTATTTCATCATGCTGTGACATTACCTGTGTTAGACTTTGCTCAAAGCTGCAGTGTGTTAGGCCTTCTGCCCTTGCTCTGCTGTTTTGCAAATACCTGCTGAGAGACTGCAAAAGATAAGTGCTTATTTTCAACTGTTTTCTGCACTTCCTGATTAACTAAAAGAATATTTGCTGCATATCTGTTTAAGCTGTGCAACTGTATTTTACTGCATTTTTAGATTGTCTGCTAATTGAATTCCTCTTAGAACTGTAACTACTGTTCATCTGCTTGTTTTGTTCATTTTACTTGTTTGTTGCACTTGAAAAACACTAGCATAGACTAGGTTCAGGTTTTTCCTGAGTCTAGTACTGTTTTTGACCTTTGGAACTTATAAAACAGTTAATCTTTTGTCTGGAGAGGGCCCCCTGATCCCTCGTGGGAGGAAGGTACAGTTTGGACTGATTCATAGGTTCATAGGTAGGTATTAGGCTATCGGCCCAAGGGCCTACGTAAGCCTAGCCAGCAAGGTACCATAGCTTACGCTACCCAAGAAAGTTATTTTCCTGTGCCACTGTCCAGCAGAGGCACAGAAGTGATCCCCGGGGTGTATTTCCTATTTCCCATCAACTCATCAAGATTTTTCATGAAGAGGGCTAATGAAGAACTTTGCTTGACATCGATGGGTAGCTTGTTCCAGAGTATAGGAAGTCTCTGGGACAAAAGTCTATCCCTCCAGCATGTCCTGTTTATTGTGGTGACAAGGTTTAGCTCCCTAGAGCATGTAGCTTGGAGGGATTGGGATTTCTTTAGGTGTAGCATGTCCAACAGCTCTGGGTTTGACATAGCTTTATATGTTAGGCAGAGATCACCTTGGAGTAGGCGATATGCTATGGAGTAAAGCTGGAGTTTTTTGAGGCAGTCAGTGTAGGGCATTTGTTTGAGGTCAGTAATCCTCTTTGTGAGGTACTTCTGTGGCCTTTCCAGCTGCTGCAGATGTCTTGTGAGGTACATTCCAAAAGGGGCATTGTACTCTATAATGGGTCTGATGAGTGACAAGTAGAGGGGAACAATGACCTCTTTTTTCCTGGATGAGAACCCTTTTATGATGAGGTGTGCCATGTAGAAGGACTTCCTGACTACTGTGGCGATGTGACTATCAAAGGAGGGACTACTGTCCACCTGGGTCCCAAGGTCTCTTATCACACATTCGGTATTAAGTAGATTGCTGCCTATGTGGTAGTTCATGGGTACAGAGTTTTTACCAAAGGGGATGACACTGCACTTTTTGGCATTGAGCTTGAGGCCATGGCTCTGACACCAGGCATCTGTCTCAGTGAGGCCCCTCTTTAGGATGTCCACATCATTTGGCTCCTAGTTTGCAGTCATCTGTGAACTTCGTCAGCCAGAGGCCTTCTGTGTTAGCCTGTACTTCAGAGTAGTAGATATCAAACAGGAGAGGTCCCAGGACGGAACCCTGTGGCACTCCACTTGTCACTGCCTTGAGGTCAGATTTGGCTAGAGTTACTGTTGCAGGCTCTGTTTAGTTCGTTTTGATTGGATAATTTGAACTTTGGCTGTTTCCTGTTTTTCTCCTTTAATAGGCCTGCATTTGAATCAGTTTGTGCTTGTTTGCTCAAAGCTGCAGAGAGTTAAGCCTTCTGCCCTTGCTCTACTGTTTTCCAAATTCCTGGTGAGAGACTACAAAAGATAAGTGCTTATTTTCAACAATTGTCTGCTTAACTAAAACAATATTTGCTCTATATCTGTTTGTTTAAACTGTGCAACTGTATTTTACTGCATTATTTAGATTGCTAATTAAATTCCTCTTACAGGTGTAATTACTGTTCATCTTGTTTTGTCCATTTTACTTATTTGCCACACTTGAAAAACACTAGCATAGGTTCAGATTTTTGCTGATTCTAGTACTGTTTTTGACCTTTGGAGCTTGTAAAACAGTTAATCCTTTGTCTGGAGAGGCCCCCCCATCCCCTCTTGGGAGGAAGGCACAGTTTGGACTGATCTAGCTAGAGTTACTGTTGGAGGGCTCTGTTTAGGGTGTTTTGATTGGATAATATGAATTTTGTCTGTTTCCTGTTCTATTGCTTTAATAAGCACTTGTTTGAACTGGTTTGCGCTTGTTTGCTCCTGTTTGCACGTAATACAGCATCATGCACTACAGCACAGAGGGATTGCCTATTACAGATGCCTGGTCTCTAGCCTTGCAAATATTACCTAAACCAGAGCTCCTCACACCTAAACCTACTAATACCTGTCCTTGCTTTATTCCCTCTTCACCTGCTACAGCCAGACCAATATTATTCCTAAGACCAGGAACTGTCAGTTTCCCTCCTTTTGTCTTACCATCTGGTTGACATGGGTTTACTGAAGCAGTGTAGCACCTGCCTCATGTGCACTGACAACCCCCTACTTCTAAATCATTCCTGTACCATTTTTGAGAGCTGCATCAACATTATGAATTTGGAATTACATCTCTGTCATGCAATAGATAGCAATACTGAGTGGGTTGTCAGTCCACCTACTACAACTCTTACTCATGACACACAGCATACACATAGACCAACAAAAATCTACCTAAACACCAGTGACTCCCAAAACACACACACACACACATATATATATATATATATATATATATATATATATATATATACTAAACTAACCATAACACCCAAAACACACAATACATATAATGACACAAGCACACGTATCTCACCATCAAAGCCCATAAGGTAATGCTCATCCACTCCAAATATCTTAGGCATAGAAGACTCTATAGTGAGGCACAGAGATGTCCCTCTCACCAGGCTGAACAAGGAGAAAGTCATGGTCCACTGTCTTTCTGGTGCCAGGATTCATCAGATAACTCAGGCACTTAAGTCTCTCAACAGCAAGTACCATTATGATTCAGTCGTAGTACATGTTGGTGTGAACGACTTCAGATGTACCTCCCTGGACTAAATGAAGAGAGACATATTTGAGCTCTCTGATTATATGTCACAGGCTGGTATGTCCCTGGTCTTGAGCAGTATATTACCCTTGCCTATGATAATACCACAATATAAACAGAAAATCAATGACTTCAATAATTGGCTAAGTTTCTAGTGTCATTCTAAGGGGATCCAGTTTCTGTCAGCCTGGGATGATATGATTGATAGACCTCTATGCTTTGCCAGAGATGGTCTTCATCTAATACCCCCGGGATTTTGGCTACCAGCAAAGGTGGTTGCCACCTTCATAGTGCCTTTTTTAGGCAATGTCACAAGGACAAAATTCCTGATGTAAAAATTTCATCAAAAAACAACCTCAAGGTTATGCTGCTAAATTCTAGGAACCTTAGCATAAAACTGCACTCCCTGGAAGCAGTCCTCACTTTGGAATATGCTGACATCTGTGTGCAGTCATGGAGACCTGGTTCAATGCTGTGGAGAGCACCCCACCCATACTGGGTTACACCTCCTACCACGCATTCAGACCATGAATGGAAGGCATGAAAACTAAAGGAGGCAGTGGATCAATATTCATTATAGATAAATACACCTCCAGATTGGTTAAACAGTATGATTCCCTGGAGACACTTCAGATGCAAGTAACTGTTGGTAGGACACCTATTCAAGTCATTGCCACCTACAGGACCCCCTTCATGAATCAGTATTCCTACTCTGACTACTTAGATCTACTGAAATCCATCAAGATACAGTCTAACACCATGGTTCTGTGTGATTTTAATTACCCATCCATTGACTGGGTAAATTATTCATGTTCAAAATCACTTGCTCAAAGGTTCCTTGAGTTCATTACCTCCAATACCCTGGACCAGCTAGTTGACACCCCAACTAGGGGGGGCGACAACATCTTCGATTTGGTGCTTACCAATATGGGAAGCACCCTGTGAGGTCTTCCCTTGTCATATCTGACTACAGATCAGTCTCATTTAAAGTAACTATCACACTGGACCCCCCCAGCAGCAATTAAATAAAAAATTTCTCCAAAGCAGAATATATATTTCTAAGGGATGGTATAAACAGCTTCACTGCACCTCTCCCCTGAGATGGAACTGGCAACTATGCCGAGTCCAACACCAGTGCTTTTTACAAACACCTTTATAACTGCAATGATGCAGCCGTACCTGAAAGCACCAAAACAAGCTCTTCAAGAAAGAGCAAACCTGCCCAACTGCCATTAACAGGTTTTATAATACATGCCCTAAACTTGAAACACTCCCTCCTCAGCTTTAACAAGCAAGTAAGACTTTTTGTGAAGTCCTCCAAAGCAAACTATGAATCCAAATTAATGCCCTCAGCTAAGGACAACCATAAGTCATTCTTTAGTTACATCTGTAGCCTAAAAGGTTGACCTAGATTTGCATTGAACTGGAAGTTAATGATACCACATACAGCGAGCCTGTGGACATATCAAACTTGTTAGATGACAGGGTCTGTGAAAACTTCACACCCCTGTCTCCATCAAATATACCCCATGACATTCCTTCCACCTGTCCCCTTCCTTGTATCTCTAGAGAGCAGGCCATAAGTGCCCTCTCTAAGGCCAAAAACACAGCATCTATGGGACCTGATAACATTCCAGGCTGCATCCTACATGGGTTCCAATAAGAATTAGCAACACCACTGGGTACTCTTTTCAGTCATCGTCTAAGCACTGGCTTCATCCCAGCTAAATGGAAAATGGCCACGTTATCCCCTTGCACAAGAGTGGTACTTCCACTGACCCTGGGAACTATAAACCTATTAATCTGACTAGCCTTATCTGTAAGGCCATGGGGCAAATCATCATGGACCATATCAACAAAGATATAGGTAACCTCCAAACACTTGATCCTACTCAGTTTGGATTTGTCAAAGGGGGATCATGTCTGTTAAACCTGGTGGACGTCTATGAGACAGTCACCAGAGCCCTGGATGTGGGGAAAACTGTGCATACAGCCTACCTGTACTTGGCCAAGGATTTTGACACTATCCCCCACTCAGGCATTATTGATAAACTCACCTAGCTAGGTATCATCCCTTATATCGTTAGGTGGATTGCTAACTGACTCACCGACAGAAGCCATACAGTCAAAATAGGGGAATCCACCTCCAACAGCAGACCCGTAACCAGTGATCTTCCACAGGGATCCCTCCTGGGACCTCTACTGTTTGGAATCTATTTATCCAAAGTACAAGCAAAAAAACTAAATGTCTGTGGCTGACAAAATTTGCTGATGACTGCAAACTGGGAGCAGTTAGAGAATCCCCAAATGATGTCAACATCCTACGAGACGGTCTTATGCAAACAAATGATTGGTGCCAAAGTCACGGCTTTAAACTCAATGCAAAAAATGTATTATCATCCCTTTCATTAAGAGTGATGTTTCTGCTAACTACCACATCAATAGAAACACCCTAAGCATGCACTCAGTGGTGAGAGACCTGTGCACATGGGTTGTCAGCAACTTTACTTTTGATCACCATGTTTCCACAGTGGTAAGAAGGGCATTCTATATTGCTCATCTCATAAGTAAAGGCATTACCTCCAGAAAAAAAAGAAGTTATAAACTCTCTGTACTCTTCCCTCACCAGGCCAATAATTGAGTACAGCTCCCCTTTAGGTATGTACCTTTCCAGGTACCTGCAGCAAATGGAGAGACCACAAAAGTTCCTCACAAGGAGAATTCAAGGTATTCATCATCTGTCCTATGTTGATGAGCTGAAATCACTGTCACTTTACTCTGCTTCATACAGACTACAAAGAGGCGATCTCTGTTTTGCGTATAAGGCAATCTCTGACTCTACTTTATTGGAAATACTGCATATCCGTCAGTCCAATGACTCATGGGTTACTCACTCTAAAGACCTTAACCTGGTATGTGACATTAATAGAACCTGCTGGAGGGACAGATTTGTCTCCCAAATGTTACTGCAGCTGTGGAGCAGACTCCCAATTCATGTCAAGCAGAGTAGCTCTTTGGCTCTCTTCAAGAGCAATCTGGGAGATTGGATGGTTAACCATAAATTCACCCAAGGGGTTCCACCTGTGTCTCTCTTGGACAGGGGCAATAGTTGCTGATTGTGGAAACAAGGACAGAACTTGTCTAGGCTTGTAAGAGCCTTAAGGCCATTAGCCTAGTAACTTCCTATGATCCTATGATCCTATAAATTCTTCACTTTGTGGGTATTCCATAACTTCAGATTCTAATTGTTTAACTTTTACTTTATTAATATTCTGGTCTATGTTCCCTTTATGGTCTTATTTCTTGTATTGCAAAATGTTCCATATCTGGGTGCCTTTGCCTGTATTTCTCTTCAAATATCTTTGGAGATGCTCTTTTATATTGATTAGTTTGGCTTTCTCCTTTGCATAAATATTGCACCATATCAGATCTCTTTTTCTTTCCCATGTCCATATTTCTTTTTTATATTTTTCTAAATTGTCTAGGCTTTGTTCTTTATATTTTTGCACTGGCTCTGTCACTTCTTTTCCCAAGAGGCCCAAAGTTTCTTTATCTGTGTAATGTTTTTCATGCATCAGTTGTATTAATGAACACAAATTTGCATTTGAAGCTTTTGACAATTTTCTTGTGCAAGTATTTTTCTTTCTTCTAATTTCTCTCTTAATTTTTTTGAATATCTCCTATCTGAGCTTCTCACATAATAGTAACATTACATAATTTCTTCCTCATCCTGAATAGTCCACTCTATCATCTTTATGTTTTTTCTTTGGCCTGTCAAATTTTGTGTTTTTGTGGACTACTACTTCCTTCTACAACAGGGTGCAGTCCTTGTCCTGAGCATGGGCAAACCTCATTGTAAGAATGCTTCCGTGTATTGAGGATCCTACACTGTTATATTTTCCAGTCCTGGCACCAGTACACATACTAGGACTGGGCACTTTTTTTATCCTAGGACACAGCTATCTTTTTTATTTTTTTAACCTACAACTGTCCATGACATATGCTATATAAAATTCAGTCTGTTCATTAGTGTTGTCTTGGTGAGATTTTATGAAAACAGTCTACCATGCAAAGAAACTCACTTGAGAATGAATTCAATTTCAACAATACTAATTGCCTTTTTCTTGCTGATTTTATTGTCTCTCCATTTAGACCCCAATTTATGGCTTTTTGATGGAAGTGCAACTTTTCCTGAAAGTATTCAAGTGCACATGCTCTCATTACTTTAGCACTGTGAATTCACTACCTCTCCTGGGTTCTCATAGACTGAATGACAAAGATATTAGGAACATGCATTTATTTATTGGCATTTGTTTACCAGGAAAGTGCACTGGGCCAAGCAGAGCTCATTTTCAGCGGAGGCACGGGGAGAAAAGTTCCACAAAACAACACTGGGAAAATACAAAGCATCACAAAAAACAACATTTAGAGTATACAAAGCACATAGGGAAAATTATTACAAAGTAGCACATTTAGAAGATGTAAAGCACAACTAGATAACTTTGATTACAATGTAGTACAATTACTGTTGACATTGCATTATGGGTAAATATCAAATGCATAACAATCATATTATAGGAGGGGCTAGAAGCTTAAAAATCCATTAAAAAGCTGTCAGCAGCCATGTTACAAGAGTTAGAGTATATAAGAGGAAAAGTGGAAGGAAGGAAGGTATAAGAAACACTGGTAAGAATTTGACAGTGATTACAGTGAAGAAGAAGGGATAAAAGTAAATAAGGTGACAGAGAACAGGAGAGAAAGTTGCTAATAGTAAAGGGTGAGAGAGAGAGAGGGAGTGTAGTGAGGTAGAGTATTTGAGATGGACAAGAAAAGAATGTGAGTTGAAATAGGAGATTATGGAAATAATAGGAGGGCACTAAGAACTGGGTTATGGAAGGAGGAGGCTTGGTGCAGTTACGAATCCAGTTAGGGCTAAGGTGAGTGTGTAGTGCAGCTTTGATGGAAACAATGCACTGAGTGGTGTGAATGGCTAGAGGAACGTTGTTTCAGGTTTTAACTCTAACCCACGACAGGAGTATAGTAGTTGATCAACAGGTAGTTTTGGTTTCTGAATTTGGAGGAAGTACTGGTTTTCTGATCTATTGGGATTATAGTGGGAGAATAAGGAATTTAGGGCAAGGCAATCCTGTGGTTTAGCAAGTATTTTGCATGTGGTATTTTCTTGGCGATATGTAAGATAGTTTTGGAATTCGAGCCAGTTCAGAATTTTTAGAGATGTGCAGTGGTGGGTGGAACAGGGGGGGTGTTTATTGCAAATGTGACTATTTTGTTATAGCATATTTCTAGTTCAGTTTTGAGGGAGAATGGGAGATTGGTTTGTAATGTGACACTATAGACAAGAGAAGGAAGTACATACGTGCTGGCAAGTACTTGTTTTGTAGGGAGGGAGAGGAAATTTTTATGTCTATAAAGAAGTCCGAGTTTTTCGTGAGTCTTGTGGATGTTATTGTGCAAGTGTAGGTCAAATTTTAACTTTTCATAAATTATGACACTTTACAGCTTAGTGTGGGGAACTATTTCGATTTTAGTGTTGTCCAGGGAGAGTATGTTGAATTTGGACTTGTTGATGGGAGTGTTTTTCTTTGGAGTGAATATTATAAGCTTTATTTTATTGGGGTTTAAAGATGGATGGTTATTGTGGAGCCATGTCTATATGGCTGTGAATGCAGATTGAGTGATTTGTTGTAACTGTGTTGATTTTTTTGCAGAGCAGATTATAGTACAGTCATTTGCATATTGAACAAGAGACCCTTGTTGAAATGATAAGTGGAGGTTGCTGATGAAAATTTTAAACAGAAGAGGTCCTAATATGGAGCCTTGGGGGATGCCAATGGGGTTGTGAATATATGGGGATGTGGAGTGTTGCCATTTTACATCATGTTCTCTGTTTGATACGTAGCTTTTGAACCAGTTGAGAGATGGAGTAGATAGCCTGATGTTAGTAAGTTGGGAAAGGAGGCGTGAGTGAGAGATAGTATAAAAAGCTTTTGATAAGTCCAGAAATAGAGTTGAGACAATCTTCAGGAGTCGCAGGCTTTATTGATCAAGTTCATAAAGGATATCAGGGCAGTTGAAGTACTATGGGCAGGTCTAAAACCATGCTGAGTTTGAGAAAGGATTTGATTATTGAGAAGGAATTGTAGAAGTTGTGTGTGTAGACATTTTTCTAGGAGTTTGGAGATGGGGGATAGAATAGCTATAGTGCGGAAGTTGGAAATAGTTGAGGGTACTCCCTTTGTGGAAAGGTAGGATGAATGCTTTTTTCCAGAGTTTGTGAGCATTGGATTCTTGGGTGGACCTATTTATGAGAATGCTAATGGGGTAGGCAATAGCTTCTGCAGCGATTTTTAGGTATTCTGCGGGTAAAACATCTGCTGCATTTTTGATGGCTTTTAGTTTTATAAGTAGTTTTTTTATGGTTGTTGTTAGTTGTGAGTTTGAATTCAGGCATGGAATTAGATTTAGCTAAGTTTGTGAAGGTAGATAAGGGGGACTGGGCTTGAGTGTGAGTAGAGGGAGTGGTTTGACCTAGTTTGTTTGTAGTAGAGAGTGGAGGCTTGGGCTGCTTATGTTGAAAGAGAGGAGTATAGCTTGGGATGATAGTTGTGGGGAGGGGTTGTGTGAATTTAGTTGTAATGTTAGCTATAGTGTCTATTTAGTAGGAGTTGAAGATGCTTGCTATTTGATCAGGTGCTTTGTCGGGATGGGGGCAATGGTTACTTTTTTGACACAGTTTAGGAGAGTATTAATGGTGGACCAGAACTGTTTAGGGTTATGTTTATGTTTTTTTTTTTGAAGCTTTGAGTAGTATTCTTTCTTGTCTTTGGATACAAGTTTTTTTAACCTGATAATGAAGTTGCTTGAATTTTAATAAATCTTAGTTGTTCATGTGTTTTTGCCATAGCTTCCATGCTTTATCTCTGGTTATCATTAGTTCCTTAGTAGATTTTGTTAACCATGTAACGATTAATTCTTATTCTTTTAGTTGTGGGGGGGGGGGGTGCAAGGCTGTCTAATATTTTTAGAAACAGTGTTGAAACAGAGCAGGGCATTATCTAGGGAGAGAGTTTTTAGTTTGTTCCAATTAATGCTTTTCAGGATGTTGGTGAAAGTAAGGAGGTTGAAGTTGAATATGTTCCTGACATGTCTTGAAGTGTTGTTTTTTTTGAAAGGGTGGGTAGGTCAAGGAACATAGGCAGGAAGGTGATCACTTATAGAATTAGGGAGGGTACTGACTGATGAAATTTTTGTTGGGTCAGAGACTAGGATCCAGTCAAAGATAGTTCCTTTCTTTAGTTTTACTATTATATCTAGTAGGGGTGGAGATTAGTTAGGTGAAGTGAAACAGGTTAATATTAGTGGATGGAGTTTTTGAACTAATGTTTGGTCAGTTGATGTTCACATCTCTGAATATTATAGGTTCATTTTTTATGGTGTGAGAAGCCCAAGATAATATTTCTTCTAAAACTGGTATGTTATTAGCTTTGGGGGGGGGGGGGTGGCTATATAGGACTATGATACAAAGATTTTTAGAGTTATTTATTTTCAGGTAGGAGACCAGTATTTCAACATTACAGAATTGTTGGATGTGACCAGTAAATGGGAGTAAATTAAAAATATTTGGGAATACTAGCCAAATTATGGAACTCTCTACCCCACACCCTCCAAAACACACCTGAATATACCAGTTTTAAACAACTACTATTTGAACATCTATCCAAGAACTGGCATTGCTGCTGTGCCAAACCTGACTGACAAGATATATATAACTCAACACACTGTCCACTCCTTATCTCATTTTTTCCCTCTCCTCAGTGTTTATTACGACTCAAAAATAAATATATATCAAGGAAATCTCATTTGGTCATAACTATTATTTAATATGTACACACTACTAACTTTATTTTTTCTCACAGTTATCTTCACTGAAATGCTTGTGTTTTTCTTTTTGAACCTGCATCTACTAGAAAACTATATTGAATACTACTTTGTATAGACTAACTAGAAGATATGTATTCTGCATCTTACTGTATGTATACTGTTGTACTATCTAATTATTGTATAGTCCTTGTATTTCTATGGAGCTTTTCTCCCCAGGCCTCTGCTGAAAATGGGCTTCTGGCTCAGTCGGACTTTCCTGGTAAACAAATGTAAATAAATAAAATAAATAACAATGCCTCCTTTTTGGTTAGTTCTGTGTGCCATTATTACACTGTAGTTGGAAGGAAGAGGTTCAGAGTCTCTTATATTAGGTTTTAACCACATCTCGGTGGTAGCTAAGATGTCGGTTTTGTTATGAACTAGCCAGGCAGGCAGGTTGGAGGTTTTGTTGTGGATATTTTGTAAGTTTATTGTGGTTATGTGTGTTTATGTGTAAACCATTTGGTGGGGTTTGTTACAATAATGGGACTGGTGGTAATGGGACTGGGTTAGGATGGATGTCCCCACATTGGACTATTGACAAGAAAATGGATGTAAGAGATTGTGAAAGGGTTGGTAGTTTGGAGCTGATAAAGTGCAGTAAAAGGGAAATGGTATAACTAGAATAGGGAGTAGAGCAGTTTTTGGGGAGGATGTGTATTTTGGAGCAGATTAGTGGAGTTATATAACTGAGACGGTGATGTATTTCTGAGTAGTTGTCAGATGGGGTATATGTGAAGGTAGTTTCAGATGTGGGTTTAGTGAATATTAATCTGGAATTGAATGAGGATAGTTGTAACAGAAGGGTTAGTAGTATTATGGTATGGGATAAGAAGAGTATGTATGAAATGGAGCGGGGCATGGTGGTAGGTGGGGTTGGTGCTAACTGGAGGGAATGATATACAGGAAGTGAATCATTATATTGGTTTGATTGTGGTAGGAGGTGTGGCTAAGGGGTATAAAATTAGGGTAAATGGGAGTGGGTGGGAATGGGGATAGGTAGGGGAGCGGAGTGAGCCTGAGCAGAGCTATCCCTACTTCAAAAGTAAGAGTGGATATTAACAAAAATTATCAGTAAGGTTGCTTTGTTCTTTTGTGATACTTTTGTTTATTATATAATAGCCAAACATGTCTATACCTAATGGTGAGCAGAAAAAGTGACAGTCGAATAATGTAATCGCAGTGATTTCTGCTTTCTTTATTGTTTTCCTTTTGTTTTGTGCAAATACTCTGAGCTACATAACAAAAATGAGAAAGGAGTAAAACGGGAGGCCCATGGCGATGTGCTGCAGCTGCTACTGGTAGTAAATTACAAATGGCTAGAGTAGATCAACAGTGCAATAATGTACATACAGCTAGTACAGCTTGTGGATAATGATAGGGAACTGCAAATGCAACACTTGAGGGATGTTTCACTTTCACTTAGGAGAGCAGTTAAAACCTTGTGATGGGACCTAGAAGAAATGAGGAAAACGGAAGTTAAGCTTTATGGATGAGAACGAGGAAAAGGGCAGTGAGTGAAGGAAAAAAGTGCATGAGACGTGGAACGGTATCAGAGGTTAAGAGAGTTCTGGAATTTAGAGGTGTCAGGAAGGAGCAGACAGGGTAGGCCCTTACACCAGACTCAGAGTGAAGTGTTAGAGTGTGGGAAGTGAGTATAGTAATACAGCAGTTGGGTAGGACCAGTGTGAGGCACAATATGAACAACACAATAAGGATATATTTGAAGAAGTAGCTGTAGTTATGACAATCCAGTGGTAACAATATAGTAGTACATGTGGCCAGTAATAGTAGGATATATGACCAATTATCTATCTAGCATGACATTAGAACAACATACTATAGCAGCTATTGTTCCATACTGTCTTACTATCTATACAGTATCAGCTTCTTCAAGCACTTAAAATCTTGCTGCAAAAAACATTGCTATATTTGATATTAATAGCATACACTGCTTGCATGTTACAACATTCTGAAGCAGTATTCAGGTTTCACACTGGACAAGCTACACGTTGCTATTGTTTTTAAATATAAATTGTTTAGTACCTGGACAAAAGACAAGCGATGGAATTACCTTCACTATACAGTTAGATATGCATATAAACACAAGTTTCTAAGCTGTGCCAACTAGCTTGCTACATGTTCTAGTAATTAATAAGACAAACATTATTAAAGCTGAATTGTTGTGCAACTGGATAAATAACAAGCAATAAAATTACCTTGACTATATAGTTAGATATGCATATAAAATGCAAGATAAGCTGCGCCGACTAACTCGCTACAGGTTCTCATTAATTTACAAAACATGTATTGAAGGTTGCTTAAGTTCATGGTGCCAAACTAAGGATTGTGAGTGAGACTTGTAAAACACATTACATTGCCATCAATGTCTAATTTTCTCCAACTAGAGCAATTCCAGTTAAAACTGAAGAGGGGAAGTAGGAAAAGAAAGTCAAATTCAATTACCTTAAACAAAAAACATATTTCTAGCAGGTCTATATCAGAAGATCGAAACTCCAAAAGAGTGAAAGCTCTTTAATCGAATGCTAATACTCAAAACCACACAATATCGAAGGTATGGCACAGCGATTTTTTTCCCAGGGAAAAAAATCACTGGGCCACTGTTTGGACTTTGCCATTTCCTCCACTGTGGTGTAATCTCAAAGTTGGGGGTGTGTGTGGGGCACAGCCCCCCGCATCGGGGTGGGGGTGAAGCCCCCCAATTTATTTTGTCTTTGGATTTTTTTTTTTTTTTTGGAGCAGAGATTTTTTTTCCCTGGGAAAAAAAATCGTTATTCCGTACGTTCGATATTGTGTGATTTCGGATATTAGAGTTACATTAAAGAGCGTTTGCTCTTTTGGTGTTTTGATCTTCCAGACCCTTTCTAGCGATTAAGAAACTTGTTCAGTAATCAGTGCCAGCGCATCACTGTATGGGTCTAGAGGATGAAAGAAAGATGGTGCAGAACACCAGAGAGTGAGTTTAAAAGTCACAAAGCATCATGGGAGGACTGTTTGGTGGATAACTGTATAGGTTACTTTATAAATCCTGTGTGTGCAGTCCGTAGCTAACCCTAGTTTAAATGTAAGAGTGGATATTGCCAAAACTATCAGTAAGGTTGCTTTGTTCTTTTCTGATACTTTTATTATATAATAGCCAAACCTGTCTATACGTAATGCTGGGAAGAAAAAGAGATGGTAGAATAATGTAATTGTAGCAATTGTTACTTTACTGTTTTCCTTTTGTTTTGTGCAAATACTCTGAGCTACATAACAAAAAAGAGAAAGGAGTAAAGCGGGAGGCCCATGGTGATGTGCTGCAGCCACTACTGGTAGTAAATTACAAATGGCTAGAGTAGATCAACAGTGCAATAATGTACACACAGCTAGTACATCAGTTATTTAAGTGCTATGATCCACACCAAGGTGTTGTACTTCATATTTTATATTCTGATGTCAAGCAAGTTTAGACCTGAGGGCTTTAAATGCTAACAGTCTCTTAATGTAATTTAAACTTAGAACTTCACCTATAATATGCTTGTTAAGCATTTGATATTTACCCATACTACTGTGCCAACTGTACTTGTACTATATTGTAATTAAGTTTATCAGGTGTGCTTTATATATTCTAAATGTACTACTTTGCAATAATTGTTTCCTTTGTGCTTTGTATACACTAAACGTGTTTTGGTGCTTTGTATATTCTAAATGTGTTGCTTTGTGTAGATTTTCTCCCTGGGCCTCCACTGAAAATGGGCTCTTCTTGGCTCAATGGACATTCCGGGTAAACAAAAACCAATAAATAAATGGGCTCCTTATTGAAATGTCAGCACCTGTAATGCTGAGTACTTTCATACTGAAAAGGAAAGACTGAAAATTCCAGAGAACAGCCAACTTTGAGCATCAGTCTTCTTCTTTACATATCTTTATTGCAGTGGGACAAGCCCCCACACCCTTCAAACTTATATATATATATATATATATATATATACCAAATTCAAGATCTCCATACCTCAGAGAAAAGGGAACATTCTAGGAAATGGCCATCTTGGACTTAATATATGTAAGTCCATTTTTCAGCCAGTCAGATTCCATGTTTTGGGACTTGGTCTAGCAGATCCCAGCATTTCAAATGGTTACTCCTTAAATGGCATTATAATACCATGAATATATTAACAAAATGCATATGGTTGTCTTTTCTCCGTTTTACTAACGCTGCTTCATTAGTATTTTCAGACATAATATTACATTATGCATTTATGTATAGTTTAATCTTTTTATATTAATTCTCAGCATTACTTGTGAACATTCTGACTTGTACACATATGTCTGTTTTTGGTATTTTTTTCAGGCTTCACTCTAGCAACTTGGTCATCATTAGTGGTGGCAATGACCATTTTCATATTTCTTTTCAACAATATCCAAATAATTTTGAACACTTACCTTTCCTTTTACACATCTATGGTTCTTTCTACCATCATGTAGTGATGTTGACATCCTACAGAAAGGCCTCACTGAGACCAACAACTGGTGTCAGTACCATGGCCTTAAGCTCAATGCCAAAAAATGTGTCGTCATCCCTTTTGAAAAAAACATGGTTCCCATGAATTACTACATTGATGGTAGTCCACTGAACACAGAAGGTGTTATAAGAGTTCTGGGAACACAGGTTGACAGCAACCTCTCCTTTGACCACCACATTGCTACAGTGGTCAGAAAGTCCTTCTATGTGGCACATCTCATTACTAATGGTTTTGCATCCAGGAAGAAAAAGGTCATTGTCTCCCTCTGCTCTTCCCTCATTAGGCCACTCATTGAGTACAATGCCCCAATTGGCATGTACCTCACTAAACACCTGCAACAACTGGAGAGGCCACAAAAGTACATCACAAAGAGGATCCTAAGCCTTAAATTGTCCTATATGGACAGACTAAAAAAACTCCAACTATTCTCTGCCTCATATCACCTTCTTAGAGGCGATCTCTGCTTGACTTACAAAGCCATGTCTGACCCAGCTCTGTTAGAAATGTTACATCTAAGGAAATCCCAATCCCTCCGCACCACACACTCCAGAGAACTCAACCTCATTACCACAATCAACAGAACATGCTGGAGGTACAGGTTCATAACCCAGAGGCAGTGGCTTTAGTCGACAGAAGCACTGGGAACTAAGGTCGGGTGGCATGATGCCAGGGCAATCCTATGGGCTAGGTTTGTAAAGGCTCCATGGAAAATAGCCTAGTACACACCTATGAACCTATGGCTTCTACAAAGCTAAGTGAATGCAGGACAATACTTCTTCTCATGTGTAGTCACATGTAGCACACAAAGCTTGAAATTTAGCTGTTCCATGTGCCCCATACACCCCACAGCTATTATCCTTGTTCCCATTGTTACACAGCATTCTTACTTCATTTCACATTTTTTGCATTTATATGACTCACATTTTATTTTACACACTTCTATTTCCTCAGTTTATTTATTTATTTTACATTTGTTGACCGGGCTAGTCTAACTGGATTTATGTCCATTTTCAGTAGAGGCCCGGGGAGAAAAGCTCCAAGCATGAACAGTAAAACACAGTTAACAATATATAACAATATATAACTAGGACATGTAAGAAAACAGTACAGTGGTAGCATTGGTTAAAAGCAAAAATATAGTAATGTAATTATAGAATATAGACATTATGCTAAAAGTTTATTTTAAGTAAAGAATGGCAGCTGTACTAAACACAAAGTGGGCATGAGCACAAAAGAGTAAAGTCCTTATAATTTTTCCTCTTACTATGAAAAAAAGAAGCAAGATTAGGAGGCCTAGGTTAGAGGCCTAAGACAGAGGGGTGGGGAAAAGGGTATGAGTAGGAGGGGAAATAGATTTAATTCTGGGTTAGCACAGGGACAAAGCCACTGAGTTTTAAGATGTTCTTTAATATGTTTTTGGAATAGAGAAGTAGAAGGTAGGTTAGATAGTTCAGGAGGGAGCTGATTCCAGTTTTTGCCTGTAGTGTTTGTGAAAAGTGAGTCACCAGCTTTATTATTAGATTTAATCGAGGAGACCAGGAGTTTATTAGCAGAATGTAGGGTAGCTAGATTTTTGTATGGTGAAATCAGATTAGTGAGGATAGGGGTATTATTGGGGTGGTGTAGGATCTTTTGAGTGATAAGTAACTGTTGATAGAGTATGTGGTTCTATAATTCTAGCCATCCTAGTTGTTTGAGGTTAAGACAGTGGTGAGTTTTAAAGGGTGTACATGCAATGAATCTAGCTATGCTATTATAACAGATAGAAAGTTTGGAGATGTTATTCTTAGCTAGGTTAGTATATATAGCAGAGGCATAGAAAAGGGTAGAAATGAGGTGGGTCTGGGCAATAGTTTTCCTGGATGTGGGGGTAAGGAAGGGTTTGATTCTATAGAGAGTAACAAGTTTTTTGTTAACAGATTTTATGGTGGCGTTAATATGGTGATCATAGTTAAGACGATTGTCAATTGTAACCCCTAGTAGGCGGGTGGTAGTATCTGGGGTAATGTTAGTAGCATTGTTATAGGTTATAGAGAAGAATGGTGTGGAAGATTTTTGAGTTGGGATAAAAAGCAGTAATTTTGTTTTTTTGGGATTAAGGAGGAGGCAATGTTTCATAAACCAGTTTTCCACATTTTGGAACATGGCTTGGGTGAGGGACTGGGGGGAGGCTATGTTCTTAGCAGTACAGATTAAGGTTGAGTCGTCTGCATATTGAATGCAGGTGGCTTGAGGTATGTCCATGTAGAGGTCATTAATAAATAAGGAGAAAAGAAGGGGACCTAAGATAGAGCCTTGTGGGACTCCAATATTTACTGGGAGTAATGAAGACAGATTGTTATCCCAAAGTACTGCTTGTTTTCTGTTTTGAAGATAACACCTAAACCATTGTAATGCTAGTGGATCAAGAGAATGGTATTTTAGTTTGTCAAGAAGTAAGTTATGGTTAACCATATCAAAGGCTTTTGACAGGTCAATAAATAGTGCAGAAGAAAGGGAGTTATTATTACGATTTTTATTTATAGAGTCAGTGAAGGATAAAAGGGCAGTCGTTGTGCTGTGGAATGGTCTAAAGCCATGTTGGCAGTTGGCTAGTTGGTTATTTTGTAGAAGGTGGTTGAGTAGTTGTTTATGAATACATTTTTCCATTATTTTAGCTAATGGGGAGAGTAAGGCAATAGGGCAAAAGTTTGAAAGCTCTATAGAAGATCCACCTTTGTGTAGTGGGATAATGTGAGATACTTTCCAAATGGTAGGGATTTTGCCTTCAGAGATAGTTTTGTTAATAAGTATAGATATGGGGTAATGAATAGCTTTTGCGGCAATTTGTAGGTATTCAGATGGGAGTCGGTCCGCAGATGGGGTGCAGGGTTTAAGTTTTTTAAGCAGTTTAAGAATAAGAGATGTAGGAATAGGTTGTATATGAAAGGTAGGAGATATTGTCTTGGAGGTGTGTTGTGGGGAAGCAGTAGGTTGGGGTACAGAATTGGCTAGGGTTTGAATGGCTTCTGTAAAGTATTTATTAAAGGCATCAGGGATCTGGTTGAAATTATTATGGTTGAAACCTAATGGAGCAGGAGTAGTCGAGTGTCCTGGTTGAAGAAGTTTGTTTATCCCTGACCAAAATTTTTGTGGTGTTTGTTGATTAGTTTGTTGGAGGTGTAGGTAGAAGTCTTTTTTGTCTCCAAGAGTATCCTTCTTGGTGGCATTTCTTAACTGTTTAAAGAGGAGGTGATCAAATGGACATTTGGTAGCTTTCCATTTAGCCCATATTTTGTTTCTGAGGAGCATCTTCTGCTTAGTTAGTTTTGATAGCCATGGAGCAGATTTGGATCTTATTCTAGTGGAGTGATAAGGTGCGTGGTAGTCTAGAATTTGAAGAAAGTTAGTGTTGAAGTAGATCACAGCCTCATCAAGTTCAAGATGGGTCAGTGATGACCAGTCACATGCTTGCAATTCGTTCAGGAAACTATCAGGATTAAAGAATTTCTTTGAGCGGGAAGTTTTGAGTTTGTGATTAGTTGGGATATGAAATCTAACTTTTGTAACTGTATACTTGTAATTTCACTCATTTTGTGTACATCTATAGATTTTTATAAGATCAGGTCTGTTTCTCTTAGTAGCCTGTCTCTTGTTTGATCAATTTATATCCTAAACTATACTGTCTCTTAATACTGAATCACGCAGCTTCCCAAATTTACAGTTTCTGTCTCAGTGCTTTAGCTCAGTAACATACATTTTTATAGGCTGTATAGGACCTTGCTCCCTGATAAAGAATGAATGGCAAGTCCTTTTTAAACTGACAATAATCCCTGAACATCTCTGTAACTAATGGCATTTTGCATTTCTCCTCATCTACAAAATTAAAACAAAAAGTTTTGGATGTCTTTAAGGCTTGTTCCTTAGTGACATGGAAAATATGGAATGCTGTACTATGTGGCATCAACTTCATGTAGCTAGGCATGAACATAATTAAAGCTATAGTTACCCCGCACAGTGCAAATATATTTATAAGGCCTTTTGGTCCACAAAAGTGATTACACATTTACTGAGTAAGGAAAACATTAAGTTTATTAGGGTACTTTCATTGATCACAGTAAAAATCTTAAATAGACAATGGAAGGGATTGGCTCCCTAAGACTTTGGTTGTTGGTTGTCAAACTCCTGTGAAATGTTAATACCAAATATTAAATGGGATGTTTGAGCAATTGACAAGACAAAAACTGAGCAGATGGCCATTCTGTCCATCCATCCATTCACAAATGCTTTTCCTATTTCTGAACATGGGGTCAAGGTGTCACTTCAAGAGTGACAATCATCTAGAGCAATTGTAATTTTATCTGCTACTGTTAGAACACACAGTTTAAATGAGCATGGAAACTGTGAGATGTTTAAGATGACTATTGCTGTTATCTAAAATATTGTTTTGTTAGATACTCTGAAACAGGATGTTTTTTCTTGGACAACTCTGTCTGCATAGGTAATGCTAATCCAATATTATATGATGCACCTGGTGCTTTCTCATGGGACATTCTGCATGTTTGTTCTTTTTGCTGATAGAGGAATGTGTCAAAACTTGGTTTTGATGGGTACATATTTCATCTCTATAAAAGATTTCTGTATGGAACTGTATTCAGTGTAGTAGTATGGATTCATGATATTGAATTATCTGAAAAATATTCATCACCTATTAAGTTACAGAGTAGAATATTTATGTAAATATTTCAGTAGCAGAAGATAGGTGCATAATAGGATTTCTCCAAATGCAGATCATTTATGTTTAGCAAATACCATTTGCTGCAGTTGGACAAAAGAATATATAAATATGACACATTGAATGGATGGAAACTAAGTGTGAGATGTAAAGCATAACTATAAATGGAAGACATATATCTTCTATATTCAGACTTGGATTTTTTTTTTGTCTACCTAATTTCTTCTTCTTATCAGAATTTTGAATTGTTTGGGTTTTGTTGATTTGGCTTATTTTATTGACATTTTGTTAATTTGGCAAGTTGTGTTAGATTTTCTTACGTCTGTTTTCAGTGGCAAAACAGACTGCACTAAGGTGAGCCATGTTAAAAATGGAGATTCAAGTTAGTAGATAAACAGTCAGACTGAATGTATAAAACATCTGATCAATTTACTATTTAGTGTAGGAAATAATAATACCTGGAATATGATGTCATGCTTTTGCAGTTTAAAAATACACCAAAGTGACCCTAAGGATACAGTGAGAAGGAATATTAAAGATAAATTAGGACACCTAAGGAGATAAGCACAGAAAAAGAAGAGGGGCTGATGCATAGATCTTAGACAGATAAACCTAGAAGCTGTAAATATAAAAGCTGGAAGGGGATAGAGATCATAGAAAAAGCGGTACCAACGTGCAGAAAGAGAAATAGAGGAGGACACAAAATAAGGAGGATGGAACTTAAGGGCTGCAGTGCTTAGCTTAAGGTAGATTTGTAATCACTTAACAATCCTTCTGGAAGGTATAATATTAGTACACAGTTTACCGCGATGTGTACTTGATAATCTTTTCAGAACTGCTTAAGAAACTGTTGTCATCTTCATGGGGAGAAATAGATGACATGGCTTTTGGCAAGTTTGTAGTGTCCTTTGTTATGCAGACAAGGTGAATGATTCTGGGAATTATTTTGAGTCAGTGGAGGTAATTTTATGGATGTTAAGATTGACCTCTCAGGTAATGTATACTTTAAGGAGAGTAGATTTCTCACTTTATTGCTGCAATACTGTATTGGAACTGCAATTTCATTTTTACAGTAGGGCTGATGCCGGGCAGACCTTTGGGCCCAGTAAGACATGTAGTGAACTTGCATGCTTTAGGCCTCCTTTGTGCTCCTGTATTAACAAGTATGGTGTGTCCATACTGGAGAAAGGCCATACAATGGAGAATCATAGTTTTTGTCAATGGATGAGAGTTGAGTCGACTTCTAGTTTGCCCATTATTTTTTTGGACAGGCTGCAGAACCATTGCATATAACAGCTTATCCTACCCTTCCAGGTCCTTGTAATGACACCTTATGTCTGTTTCTAGTATTTTTTCCATACCTCCCTGACTTTAAACCACCAGAATGTTGGATTGTCAACTTTGGAAGAGCCAAAAACCTGACAAAAGCCTCACCCTGTTCTCCACCTACTGCCTCACCCATTTTGTTAAGTAAATTTTCATCGGTTCACTTTCAGAGTTAGTAATCATACTAGCAACAATTCAGAAGAAACAGTAAATATTATAATAAATGCAACAATTAAGCAAATGTACACACACGCTGCACATATTAAAATATATTTATAGTATTGTTTTGGCAAATTGTATTTTTGTTGACACTATTACATTAGATAAGCATGGGGTTCAAAAACATCATACTAAGGAAATGAGGACAGGAAGAAGAATGTATAATATTTGTACACTGTTTCCTGCAATATGCACTTTGCAATTTTACTGAAACCATGTTTATTCATATCTGCAGGATTATTTTTACTGAAGAAAAATGCATATGCAATTTTACCACAGTGATATAAAGCTTATTTGGAAAAGACGAGTCACCAGTGGAGTCCCACAGGGTTCTGTGCTGGGACTTTTCCTGATTGGTATCTATGTTTCTAAAATAAAAGCCAATACCAAAGTGTTCTGGCTGACTTATTCTGCAGATGACTGAAAGATAGGAGCAGTCATTTAATCCCCAAATGACTTAGCCATCCTGCAGGAATGTTTCTCTCAAATAAATAACTGGTAGCAAAATCATGGAATGAAACTAAATGCCAAAAATGTATTATTGTATCCTTTGGGAAGTCATCTACCCAGGTTACTAGTAAATTGATAATACAACCCTAAGAGTTGACCCAGTTGTTCGGGATTTGGAAACTTATGTGGACAGGACCTAACTTCTGACAACATGTGTCTTTTGTTGTAAGAAAGTCCTATATTGCACAACTTATAAACAGAGGGATTTTGTCTACATCTAGGGATGTCATTGTCCCCCTTAACTCACCCCTCATTAGGCCAGTCATTGAATATAATGCACCATTTGGCATGCATCTGTCCAGACACATGCACCAACTGGAACACCCACAGAGATACTTTAGTAAAAGGATACAAGGCTTAAACAACGTGTCCTACATGGACAGACTCATAGCCCTGTCACTATACTCAGTATCTTACAGACTGCTAAGAGGTGACCTGTGTCTGGCATACAAGGCATCTTCTGACCCATTGCTGCTGGATTTACTGCACATCAGAAAATCAAATGGCATCAGAAATATTAATTCTCTGGATCTTAACCTCTTTTGCAACATCAAGAGAACAGTTTGGAGAGACAGGTATATTTCACAGAGGATACTACTGCTGTGGAGCTGACTACCCATCCACATAAAACAAAATTCATTCCTGTCCATTTTCAAGTGCAACTTAGATCTGTGGATGGGAAACAGAAAATTCACCCCAGGACTGCCCCCTGTACTACTAATGGACAGAGACAGTTCTTGAATGCTTTATCCCATGCATGAGTCCCCTCAAATTATCTGTCGTATGATCCCAGTTATTTCCATTAGGGGAGATATGTAATTATCGGCCAGGGGATGGGTAAGGTCAACCTTTAACCGAATGGGATAGGTTATTTCAAGCAAAAAAAGGGAAATTGATTAGGCTAGCCTAGTACTTACCTATGAACCTATGATAGAACACACTGATACATTATACTGTAGTTATATTGTGCTGTGCTGTGTGAGGAGCTTTTCTCTCTTTCTAAACCTTTGTGCTAAATGGCCCTGCCTATTTGGACAGCCTAGCAATCAAAATATAAGTAAATAAAGGGCAAAATTACAAGGAAAGGATTCAGAGAACTACTGATTAATCAGCTCAACATTACTGATGGCAGAGTGAATGGACATCCACGACAATGCCAAGATTCTGCTACTGTGGGTATGCAACGACCTCTATAAATTTAGCATGCGTTGATGCCAAGAGCCAGAAACCTATTGCAGGAGAATCCCTTCCTATATTATGGCTGTCCGATCAGTATGAGCTACAGCATATGGTAAAAGTAGTTTTATTTTCTGGAAATAGTATTTTGTACTATATAGATAGTTTTATTTCAACCTTACATTAGTAGTTTTAGTTCATTAACTCTAGAAGTTGAAAAGAATAATGCTTTATTATGACTGGCTATGTACCATACATTACTTATTCTGGGTGTTGTTTGCATGATTTTGGATGAGGTTATGGAAGTTAAAATATAGTAATAATAAGTACCAGTAACTATCATGCCAATAAGTGATTTGAGATGGTGACTTTTTTTAGTTTTTTTTTTCCTGTAACCGATCCTGCCTTTCAAATTAAATATTGTGTAAGTAAGAAGTTAAAGATGTTTTATAATCTGGGTGATCCTAATGCTGCAAGAATATGGCCAAGTCTTTTTCAAGCTAATCGCCTTTCCCAGATTTGGGTATTTGCCACTTTTGCTGTTTCTATTATCTTAAGTTGACTGTAGCTGAGATACGGTTGGTTGAAATGCTGTTCAGCATAATATTTTGAAATCTATCAAACAAATCTAATTTCTACTTCTTCTTTTTGTTAATTTCTTGTTTCTCACCACAACTGTCTACCATCAGCTATATCCTGAACCCTGCCATCCCCACATACACACATCATCTGCTCCATCTTCCTCGACACCTGTCCAACTTCTCTGTTGACACTGGGATTCAGCAGTCAATAGTCAGGGAATAGTGAGGACAGGAGATCAGGATGTCCAGGTACAATACCATCCTGAAAGCTGCAAAGGGCTGTTTTGGAATGTTCTGCCTTCTGTCCAACCCATTTCCATCTGTATATTTATTTTTATTTATTTATTAATTTATGTTGTATTTGTTTATTGGGAAAGTCTGACTTGGAACTAGACAATTTTAGTGGCGGCCCAGGGAGAAGCGCTCCAGGTGTATGTCTTTGTAATGTGGGAGGAAACCGGAGCAACCAGAAGAAACCCACATGAACGCAGGGAGGGAAGACATGCAGACTCTGCACAGAAGGAACCCAAGCCGAGAATCGAATCAGAGAACATCTTGCTGTGAGGCGATAATGCAAACCGCTACACCATTGAGCTGTCCGTTTTCTGCATATTATGTATTTTATGCATATTATATATGCACATACTACTGGACTATCATCTATTGACTATCATCATTGGTCTCAACACTATACTGGCTGTGCTGTGATTTTTAACCTTGCCTATTCACCCTATTCCACTGGTTGACTCCTCAGGGTTCACTAAACAAACCCCAGTCACCTGTGTCACTGTCAGGTTGTATTCCACTCTGCTATGGAGCCAGCAAACATAAACAAATGTAATTTCTTTGACCTTTAAGGGAAGAACCATGTTCTGCCATGTACACAACAGAATAATACTGCACTTCCGAAAGGAACTTGCTCTTTTCACCCTGATAGCTCTCTGGACATTAGAACAGGTCACTGTGCTAATAGATATAGTAGCTAGAGTTGTGTTTTGCCTCTCTTACGTTTGATTGTTTTATTGTGGTACAATTCAGAGGTCATGGAGCATGTGTAATGTTTCTTTAGTGTGATGAGGAAACTAGTCTTAACTCTTGCTTCAGGTTATTTTACCTGACAATACCTGCTAGATGTTCCCAAGGTAGAAATTCTTCATGTCAGTCATATAGTTTGCTTATTTCGCTCTCACTTTCAGCAGATATCTCACTGGTTATGAAATTGCTGCACAGTGACATCATTTAAATACCAACTTAAAACTAATTATTTTCTCAGGGCCCTCAGAATAAAACTATACATCTATGCATTATTTATTTTTTCTGTGCATTTAGATATTAGTATTTATAAATGTTTATGTTTGCATGTTTATCATTGTTTAGGTAAGCAATGATGCCTAATGAGGAGGGAGCATTATAGAGATCTGATGCCACAGGCAGGGGGTTTCTCACCCCTTGAAAGTATATAATTTTGATTTAATACCACACTCAGGGACATTATTACTCTTTGAAAATGGCAACAGAAATGATTCAGTACTTCTACAAAAATCAGTGTTTAATGTGCTGGAAGGCATTTGTTTTTTATTAACTATTTTCTAGTTTTGGAGAAAAAGTAGTCCCGCAAGGCAAGTAAAACTGTAGCTTTATATTTAAATGGTCTTGTTGAGTTAGGTAAGGGTGTTGAGGGAGGTGAGCTATGCGGCTATATGACTAGACCTGAATATTAGTATAAAGTTCAGATATCTTTATTGGAAAGGAGTTATTTCCCATTCTGCAGAGGCTGTGAATTTGGGCTGTGCGAACGCTTAACCAAATCCATACTTTAATTAATGCAGTCTTTTCACAAATTCAGTGTGCATATTAAATTCATATTAACTTTCTCACTTACTGGTTCCTTGTAAATTTCTAAGTTGCTGACTCTCTGCATAACAGTGTCCCAGACTCGCAGGTCAATTACAATTTACAAATTTAAATATTACATATTTGCAGTTGCTATTTTCTGCTTCAACTAGCCATTTCAGCATTCAAGCTCTGTCTTGTCTGTGAAGTTGTACAGCTGCTTGTTTACACTGACAGAAAAGGAGAACATGAGGGAGAGAGAGAGAAGAGAGAGAGATCAAGTGGGAGCTATCCTTGCCTGTGCTTTTGTTATAAAAAGATGGCCATCTTCTTCTAGTTATTAGAGTGGACAGGCATTTGAAGAGACATGGCTTCTCCATTTTTTTTTTTTATTATGATCAGCGCCAGTCTCTGGACAAGATCCATAGAAATGTGTTGCATTTGTCACCAAGGCTTGCCCAGCTAGGCAGCACTGCATGGTAAAAGAGAATAACTAAATAGCCAGACCAGTTCAAGCAAACGTTTTATGCAGTGGACACAGCCATGCAGTGCATCTAATGTACAGCACAAGACACAATCCATACTGCAAAAGCAATGGTCCATATTATTTGGATCTTGTAAGAACTGAATAAGCGAAGACAGGGACCAACACATTGCAAAAATAAAGCAGTACATTTCATAGTTATTTATGTTGCCTGTGCCAGCATATCCCTCAGAGCGATGGTGCAAAATTAATGTGAGTTTCTACAGAGATTTATTATGGAGTGAGATTACACTACACCATTGCACAGTCCCTGCATAATATCCTATGTGTAACTGTGTCATTTTCTATATAAGTATGCTAACAAGGCATCTCAAATTTCCCTGTTTTGCAGGAGCATTCATATTTTCAGGCCTGATTTATGTCAATATTCTGAATCCCCAATCATCACATGTGATTTTTGAAACTGTCTAGTACATAGAAAACCATAACACATGACCAACATTCTAGTGGCACCAATAATTTAAAGAGAACTCACATGTACATTTTACATCTTCCCTTTTCAGAAGCAAAAATAAATGACCTTGTGTGGTAGACATTTGCACTACATTTCATTGAAGTCTATAGATTTTACACTATTACTTTGAGATAGTGTATTTTTCCATAATTTTTGCCACTCTGTTTTTTAAACGTGTTTCTGAGTAGTACCCACATTCCTACTGGAAGTGGGAAGAGATATGTGCTATTTGGTATTCATGTTTTATGCTGAATAGATGTCCAGATATGTGGCTGGCTGTACCTATTTTCAATGGCTGCAGGTTGAGAGGTACGATGTTAACATATGCTCAGAGGTCACACCCTTGTCTGCTGCCTGTCATGCAGCTAATGGGTCAGAGAAATGGCCTGTCCCTTATTATTATTTGATCTGGTATCATACCATACAACTGTCACAGTCCTATGTGAGTTTTTGATATCCTGCAGGGGAAGAATGGTTTTGAGATCATCCCCGGAGGAGTGGACACAGCCATGAGGTTTTGATGCCCCAACCAGTAGATTTATGTCCAGCACAGTACATGGTGAAGGTATGGCCTCACCCACAGATGAACATAAGAATGTACAGCCCGAATGGTTACTTTCTCAATGGCAAAAGGCTCCCTTCATGGCTCTGAGCAGTAGCTCTGCTTCCCCTGTCTTGCTGCTGTGGCAGCAGGTGAGCTCATTTCTTCCACCTTGTGCAGGCTTGGAGGGAAGCCTGCTGCTTTCACATGTTACAGATGTCCCCCTGAAAAGTGTGTCACACTCAAGATTTATCAGCTGATGTCTCAAACTACCTGCCAGGCACAATATGCTGCAAGATAATCCAACATATAGATGAATGATGTGTTGTATGGCATCTGAGAGGACTTGGAGTCCAAGAGCAAAGTACTGATTGGCCGTATGAGTTGTATGGTGCCATACACCACTTCCATCCCCATTTTCATTCCAACATCACTGCCCTCATAGACAATATTGTCTGGGGTTGGGGTAGGATGAATAACAGGGGTAGCCATGCAAGGGGCCTATAGCAAGGTGTACAGTTCTTACCTGTGTCTAGAAGGGTTCCAGACTTTTCCACATCTCACCATGAGTAGCAATGACAGCCAGCCTCAATTGGCAGGACTTCTTGCCAATGTACCCCATCCAGGTCATGGTCTAGTAGTCACATATCATCCTTGCCAGGGAACCCAGTCCTAATGAGACAAGCGAATGGAGCAACCATAGGTCACAGCCACATACTGACTTCACACCAATTGCAGAAAGAAATTGTCTCTGACACACAGTTTCCTCAACTTGAAAACCCTGTCTCCACCTACTGTGATATGCAATCCCACCCACCCAGTGTATATAGACAGCCATATTTCATTGTGTCTCTCATCACTTGTCCACATAATGACACATGGCATACTCTTCACCCCTCCTCCTGCGTGTTGTATAGAGAAATATTTGATACATAGTGAAGCTCAACCATCCACTGACCAGCATGGCCTGATATGAGCAGTACACGCATTACATTTATTCTGTGTGAATCTGAACTGTCACTGTGTGCTCATCAGCATCCATAAGTCTGGGAAAGTGTTGCTGCTTCACCTGTGGTGCCATGTACTGTTCCTGTCACTGCCAGGGAGTGATGGTATGCATCTGTTGATTGCTGCTGAGCCACCACACTCTCATCATACGATGGTGTTGGTATGCCTTTCCTGCAGACTGTGTCTATATGAAGTCTGACAGTATCAGAATCCTGGAGCTGTCCAGCATGTCTCCTCACCAGCATACTATGTAGCATACAACATACTGGGAACATCCATTGTCATACTGAAGTGCCCTCCTAGACATGACAAGCCAGAAGCAGTAGACTTTGAGCAGGCTGAGTACATACTATACAATACTGCACATTTGTGCATGGCATTATGTTGGAGTTAAGCCACAATCTGTGGGTTCCATACAGACATCATACGCCAAGGCTCCAGTGGATATCTAGTGTCACCTGCTGCAGAGTATCAACATGTGGAGGGGTTACTACATATGGACAAACCAAAACACACACATAGAAACACAAAACACACACCTACATTCATGGAGGCTCTCAATAAAAACCTGCCCAAGCATCAGGGACATCCAAAGCATAAACGCAAGCAAACTCTACCCCCCAACACAATCCAAATGACACATAGCCCACAAACTCAGTGTGCCACTCAACCACAGCCCATAAGGCATAACAACGTACCCAACACTCTAGTTATAGGTGACTCTATAGTCAGGCACACTGATGTTCCACTCACTAGACTAAACAAGGAGAAAGTTACTGTCAGCTGCCTGTCAGATGCCAGGATCCACCACATAACGCATGCACTCAGGTCCTCCACAATAAGTACAAATATGACACTGTCATTGTCCATGTTGGTGTAAATGACCTGAGACGTACCTCCCTGGACTACATGAAAAGAGACATGGAGGAGCTCTCCGATCTTGTATCCCAGGCAGGTATGATCCTAACCCTGAGTAGCATCCTGCCATCACCCAGAATGATACCACAGTACAAGGACAAAATGATTGACTTCAACAATTGGCTAAGCTTCTGGTGTCATTCTAAGGGGATCCAGTAATTGTCTGCCTGGGACGACATGATCGACAGTCCATGATGCTTTGCCAGAGATGGCCTGCACCTGTCGCCCTTAGGATTCCGGATACTGGCTAAGACTCTTGCCACCCCTATAGTGCCTTTTTTAGGCAAGGTTCAAATGACAAATTCACCACCGTAACAGGTACAAGCAAGCAAAATCTGAGGGTAATGCTACTCAATGCTAGACGTCTAAACCTCAAAATGCACTCACTCGAGGCACTCCTTAAAATGGAGAACATTGACATCTGTGCAGTGACGGAGACCTGGTTCAAAGCTCCAGAGAGCACCCCTGCATTACCAGGCTTCAATTCATACCACACCTTTCGGCCACCTAACCCAGAAAGAAGCACTAAAGGCGGAGGCGTGTCCATATTCATTAAGGATATCCACACTTCCAGGCTAGTTGCACAGCATAATGCATCTGAGAATATCCAAGTGCAACTAACTCTGGGCAAGACCGCAATACAAATTGTAGCTTGCTACAGACCCCCACCATGCTTCAGGATTCACACTCCTCATTTCTTGATACACTGGAAAGTATTAGGGTACAACCCAACACCCTAATAATGGGCGATTTCAACTACCCCACCATTAACTGGGAAAACTACTCATGTACCAACTCTTTTGCTCAACGTTTTCTAGAATTCATAAATTCCAACGCCTTAGATCAACTTATTCACACCCCCACCAGGGGCAGCAATATCCTAGACCTGGTCATTACCAACATGGGAAACTGGTGTTCCACACCAGAGGTCAATTCCTCGTTGGTCAGATCCGACCACAAGCTTATTAGCCTAGACATCCACATCCCACCCCCAGCCCCAATTAGGGAAACCATTGTAAAAAACTTCTCAAAAGCCAACTTCACACTTCTTAAGACAGAAGTGGCAAACTTCATGACACCCATGCAGATGGACAATAGAGGTATGACTGCCGAATCCTACACAAATGCACTTTATAAGTACTTACACGAGTGCATGGATCATGCTATCCCTAATAGAACCAAGATGTTATCCTCCAAAAAAGGAAGCCAATCTGGTGGTCCACTGCCATAAACAAACTCTACAACAAAAGAAAGAAACTGTTGCAGAAAAGAGTAAAATCCCATGACTGGAGGAACTCCCTGGTCAACCTCAGTAAGAAGCTGAGATCCCTCATAAAATCCTCCAAAGCTAATTACGAAAACAAAATTGCTACTGACTCTAAAGACAACCACAAAGCATTCTATAGCTATGTCAAGAATCTAAATGGGAACACTCAGATCTGCTCTGAGTTACAGCATAATGGCACTAAATATACAGAACCAACTGATATTGCCAACATCCTGGCAGATAGGTTCAGTGCTAACTTTACCCCCCTCTCACCCCCTAGAGGGCCCATCTCTATACCGGAAGAATGCAAAGTTCCTATAATCATGGCTGCACAGGTAAAAAACACACTTTCCAAAGCCAAGAACACAGCATCCATGGGACCTGACAATATCCCCGGCTGCGTTCTACATGAACTACAGAATGAACTGGCACCCTACCTAAGCACCATGTTCAGTCATAGCCTCACCTCAGGCTTTGTACCCACTGAATGGTGCACCGTGACAGTTATCCCACTCCACAAAGGGGGAGCCACGACGGACCCTGGGAACTACCGCCCCATTAGCCTGATGAGCCTGGTCTGCAAGGCCATGGAACGTATCATCATGGAATTCATAAACAAAGACATTGGTAATCCCCAAACTCTGGACCCTACTCAGTTTGGATTTGTAAAAGGCAGATCATGTCTCCTAAACATTATTGACTTCTTTGAAGCAGTCACCAAAGCCATAGATGAGGGTAAAATGGTTCACACAGCTTATCTAGATCTCGCCAAGGCTTTCGACACCATCCCCCACTCTGGAATTATAGATAAGCTCACTAAACTAGGTATAAATCCCTATGTCACAAGATGGGTTGCCAACTGGCTCACGGACAGAACCCACACTGTGAAAGTAGCGGATTCCAAATCCGACATCAGACCAGTGACAAGTGGAGTACCACAGGGTTCAGTCCTGGGTCCTCTCCTGTTTGGTATCTACTTCTCTGAAGTGCAGGCCAACACAGGTCTTTGGCTAACAAAGTTTGCAGATGACTGCAAACTAGGAGCCATAATCAAAACTCCTAACGATGTGGACAAACTACAAAAGGGCCTCACTGAGACAGATACCTGGTGTCAAAACCATGGCCTGAAGCTCAATGCCAAAAAAGTATTGTCACCCCCTTTGGTAAAAACTCTGTACCCATGAACTACCACATAGCTGGTAGTCTACTTAATGCCGAAAATGTGATAAGAGACCTTGGGACACAGGTGGACAGTAGTCTCTCCTTTGATAATCACATCGCCACAGTGGTCAGGAAATCCTTCTACGTGGCTCATCTCATCACAAAAGGATTCTCATCCAGAAAAAAAGAGGTCATTGTTCCCCTCTACTCATCACTCATTAGACCCATTATAGAGTACAATGCCCCTTTTGGTATGTACCTCACAAGACATCTACAACAACTGGAAAGACCACAGAAATACCTCGCAAAGACGATTACTGGCCTCAAACAGATGCCCTATGCAGACCATCTCAAAAAGCTACAGCTTTACTCCATCGCATATCGCCTACTCAAGGGCGATCTCTGCCTAACATACAAAGCTATGTCAAACCCAGAGCTGTTGGACATGCTCCACTTAAAGAAATCCCAGTCCCTCCGAACTACACGCTCTAGGGACCTTAACCTTGTCACCACAATAAACAGAACATGCTGGAGGGATAGATTCCTGTCCCAGAGACTTCCCATACTCTGGAACAGACTACCTATCTATGTCAAACAGAGCTCCTCATTAGCACTCTTCAAGAAAAATCTTGATGATTGGATGGGAAATGGGAAATTCACTCCAGGGATCACTTCTGTGGCTCTGCTCGACAGAGGCACAGGAAAATAATTTTCTTGGGTGGCGAAAGCCAGGGTACATTTTTTGGCTAGGCTTGTATGGGCCCTAGGGCCGATAGCCTAGTACCTACCTATGAACCTATGAACCTATATACATTAACGCTGGCTACACTGCCTGTACTTACTAGCTAGATGGTCCTGTGGAATGTCACTGTGAAGGAAGCAGCAATATAGCTGAAATGTGTGCCAGACATATGACTAGAGTGAACTGCCTAAGTACGGTACAGAAACATTGATCATTATTCCATGCATGTCACACTGTTTATTTACTATTATTTATTCCCATTTGTTGACCAGGAAAGTCTGACTGGGTAAAAAAACCTTTTCAACAGAGGCTTGTACATTAATGCAAAGAATAAAAGTCACATAGGATTAAACAACTACAGTACAGAACCATATGTTTAAACAAAAGCTTTCTATAAAGTACCTGCACCTAATTTAAATCCTGTATTATTATGATGAATCTACACTGACATAAATTAGATAAATATGTTATATTACAATACAGTAGTAGATATTTGTGAGTATTAAAACTGGGCACATTGAATTGATGCCAAAGGTCAAGTTAAGGTAGCAAGAGAGAAAGTACTGCAGATAGATATGATTAAAGGAGAGAAAGGTACAGTAGTTGACCAGTACTTAGAAAAACTTTGAAGAGTGAGGAACGATATAAGAGCGATTTGTATTTTGAAACAGAGTGATGGTTTGGAGGCAAAAAATTGCTTATAGCAGCATTAGGATGCAGTGAAATAGTAAGTGGTAAATTGAACAGTTCTTTTTTTGCTTACAATTGCGATATTAACCTGGGATTCACAGGAGCATAACCAAGAGTTATTTAGGCATTGTTTAAGTTGATTTTTGAAAACTTATTTTTTTAATTTGCTTTAGGTATAGTGGTACAGAGTTCCAAAGTTTGGAGATATAACAGGAGCACAGAGAGTCAACAGCAGTATTATTAGGTTTGGTGGTGAGAACATGTGGTTTGTTTTGAGAGCATATCCCTGACCGGGAATAATATTTTATGAGTTCTGTAGTGTTAAACAGTTTTCTGGTTTATATATTATTTTATGGGCAATAAGTAGTTGTAAGTAAGATACTGCAGGAGCTCTAGTCAGTATAGCTGTTGAAGACTATGCAGTGGTGATGTTTTATAGGTAGACTGTTGGCAAATCTAGCAATTATGTTGTGACAGTTGTCTAGTTTCATCTTCTGGGTGCTATGAAAGTTAATCAAGCTAGGAAGGCATGAAAGAGAAATGGTAGAAATTAGATTGATGTAATGGTTTTTTCTAGTGCTGTCAGTGATGTAATGTTTACTTCTGCATAATAAACCAAGTTTCTGGTGTTTTTAGGAGCTTGTAGAATATGTAGATCAAATATTAGGTGTTTATCTCTTTTGACTCCCAGTAGCTTTGATTTCTATTCTGGTGTTATTTTCAGGGAGTATTATAAAAGATTGTTTTTGGTCTAAGAAATGTTTTGGGGTGAAGAGCGTTAGTTTTGTTTTTTTAGGATTTAGAATAAGGTAGGATTTTCTCAGCAATGTTTCAATGTATGAGAAGGAGCCCTGGGTGAGGTCATTATATTTTGAGAGGGCTGGAGCTGAACAGATGAGTTTGGCATCATCTGCATGTTGTATTATGGCTGCCTGCTGGGAGGCCGTGTGAAGTGTATTTATAAGGATATTGAAAAAGAGGGGACAAATTATTGAACCCTGTGGAACTCCAATGAAAACAGGTAGAAAGCGTAAAAAGTACTGGAGATGTTTAACTACCTAGTGTCTGTTTGTGAGATAACTATGGAACCATGAAAGAGCTGAGTGGGAGAGGTTAGGGGATGAAAGTTGTATATTTTGTTGAGCGATAATATTGAAAGTTTAAATAGGTTGAGGAAAATAGATGATATGAAGTGACCAGAATTCCTTATGTGGTGAAACTGAGAATGGCAGTTGTGGTACTATGTTTAGGGTGAAAACAATATTGGGTGTTGAAGAGGAGTTATTGATGAGGATTTTTGATAGACATGTTTAGGTAGCTATTGGTCTGTAGTTGGTTAGTTATGCTGATGTGCCCCCCCCCCCCCTTTTTGTAAAAGTATAATAAAAGACTTTCTAGAAGGCTGGGACGTCGTTTTCTGATAGAGAAAGGCTTACAAGGAAAGAAACAAAGTAGAGAAGGGTGTCTTCTGCTAGTTTCATATACAGATAAATTGTCTGCTAATAAGGTGGTTGATTTTAGTGGGCACAGGCATATTTTTTGTAGTTGCTGTTGAGATTGGCTGAAAACTAAAGTGACCTGGCTGAGTTTCAGTTTTTTCTTTTTTTTTGAGATTGTGGGTGGAAAAGGAGTGATATCCTTGAGTAAGGAGAGAGCAGTTTGAATACATTTTTATATAGTTTGAATACATGGTTTGAAATGGAATGGAATTGAATTGGGAAGTGATGTCTTTGTTGTTTATTTTGGTGAGGGTGTGTTGAACTGACTGGGTTGAAGGAGTTTATCAATGGTGTTGACCTAGTGGGGTAACTGTGGTTATTGTTGTTGTGCATAGGTTCTGGTAGATATCTCCACTAAGCATCAAAGTAGATGTGATATGCTGATATGAAGGCAGACATTTGTATTTATATTTAATTTTTATGGCAAGTTTTTGTGCTGCAGAACTAGGTCTAGTGTAGTATAGTTCAGCAAATATGGTTAACAGTTTGCTGAAATTGCACTGTTTTTGATTTTCTGAGTTTGTGTGAGCATTATGGTATGCAGGAATAGTGTGACAGAAGGATGTGATGTATGAGAATAGTGTCACTACTAATAATAGTATGGTGTGGAAAGAAGCACTTTCAATGTTGCAGTGTGTATTGTGAAAGAAAACTGTGTGTGGGAAAGAAAAAAAAACAAGCAACTTTCTTTGAAGCCAGATGCTTACATGAACAAGTGCTTATGAACTACCAAGCTACACAATTATTGTTAGCAGTTGGAAAACTTGTAATAATAAGGATATACTAGTTCCACATAATGAAGCAATACCTTATTGGGAGGACATAAAAAGGTAGAAGGTCAAAATTGGTTTACGTCATGTGGCAAAAGCAGTAGACGTCAATTTATGGACAGAGATAAATGAAAGTTGGTAAGGCATTGCTCACGTGTGTTCTAAAGATGCAGGTTTGCTAGTGAAAAGTGCTACATTGCTTCTTGTTTACAAACCATTGTGACTGTGGGACAGGTGGGACCTTTATTGCTGGCAGTGTTAAAGAAGGGTTCTATTTCCATACAAGTTAGATGGATTGCTGACAATGCAGTGCAGCATGGGGAGGGGTTTGCTGCACTCCTGAGTATGTTGTCCTTCGATTGAGGCATTAAACTGAGGTCTCATCTGCTTGTGTTGGTGGTAGCTCAGGGGGGTGTAAAAGACCCATGGCATCTATCAAAAAGAGTCAAGCAAGTCTCCTAAGATCCTGTCCAAATTTTCACTGGCAGTATAAATACCACCTCTGGTCTCCCCTGAAAAGAGGCCATTAGTCTAGTGGGACTAACCTGGTCAACAAGGATGGATAAATAAATAAATATGCTATCTATGGCAGCCAACACCACATGAAGCTGTTTGAGTTTATAGAAGGCACACGTGGTATTTTCTCACCTGTGGTATGCTAGGAGATCATATATGCTCCTTCACATGTAGAACCAATGCTTCAGTGTGTATTTTGGCTCAGGAACCAACCAACTAGGGTAATGTAAGTAGCTCTACTCTTTGTTACCTAGATGCAAAAACTGTGATACTAAAAAACAGTGCTGTTTTAAGTGCAAAGAAGCTGTTTGATAATTTAAATGATATCCTGTTTCTTGGTTTTGTCTTCTAATATGAATGATTTTTTTCTTTAAACTTTTCAACATAGGAATAATACAAAGCAAATGATCTCAGGGACCATAAGATGCCTAATAATAATTGCTTTTAAGTAGGCACCCCTAAAGGTTCTTGCTACCCTTTACTAGCACTTAATAATTCTTACCTCTCTCTCACCTGTACATGATAACCCTAGTGTAAATTTCTGTTGACATAGTCCATCGTCAAAGAACAAAGTGTCCTCAGGCACAAACCAGCAAAAAACCAAGGAATATACTATTTTATTGTATTGTTGTAAAGCGCTTTTTGTCGCCCTCTATTGGGGCAACTTCTTCAGACAAAAACACAAATTAAACAAGTTGTTAATATAACCTAACGCCATTTCCTTAAGGAACACAATTAAAGTGATACACATAGTAGCCCCTATAAGCAATATAATTAATACATTAAATTGGAATATAATTGAATTAAAATCCTTACTGAGTATACTATGCTACTGCAAGTTTCTAATATAAAACTATGTTTAAAAATATGTATAAATATATATATATAAAGTTTAAAAAGTTATAAATATATATATATATATATATATATATATATATATATATATATATATATATATATATATATATATATGGGTCCTCTTCAAATTACCGAAATGTCAGTTCGCCGACACGTGGAGGAGGAACGCAAAAGGACCGACAACACAATTCACCGACATGCTGAAATCCCAACAGCTGGAAGACCGACAAGTGGAATGTGTAAGCGCGACTTGGTAAGTATGCGATAGTGAGGGATTTTGGATTAGGGAGCGGACAGGTGAGTGTGCAATAGTGAGGGATTTAGGGTTAGGGTGTGTGAAAGGTGAGCGTGTGGTAGTGTCGGAGTTAGGGTTTGGGTAATGTAAGTGTGTGTTAGTGACGGGTTTATGTTTTAGGGTGGGTTAAGTAAGTTAGGAATAGGGTGCAGGTAGGGTACGTGTCTGGTACTGTCGGACCTTAGGGTTAGGGGTGGGTTAAGTGAGTTAGGGTAGGGTGCAGGTAGGGTAAGTGTGCGGTAGTGTGGGACCTTAGGGTTAGGGGTGGGTTAAGTGAGTTAGGGTTAGGGTGCAGGTAGGGAAGTGTGTGGTAGTGTCGAACCTTAGGGTTAGGGTTTGGGTTAGAGCTAGTGGATATGTAATGTAGTGTAATGTGTTGTTTACGTTTAGTGTGTCGGTGTAATGGTGTTCGGTGTTTTGCGTTGTCGGTATTGTATGTTGTCGGTTATTTGGTGTCGGTGGTTTGTGTGTCGGCGAACTGGCGTGTCGGTGTTCTAAAGTAGACCCATATATCTATATATATATATATATATATATATATATATGTATGTAAGACAGTAAAAGTAAATGAAAAAAATTATTAAAAGTAACTACATGAAATATACATTTATGATAGTGACAGATGTATCAAGCATATAAATTATCTATCCAAACTTTTCAACTTCAGCAAACAAAGAATATTACATTGTTCATTAAGTCCTGGTTTATAAAAATAATTGGTTCTCCATTGCCATGACAGTTCACAATCTTCTAATAAAAGGTTATATGGTCCCCCTCTAATGTCAATTAAAATCTGGTCAATAGCTGTAAATTTAAAACTATGTCCTACATTTTCAATCATGTGTTTCGCTTAAAAGAAAGGGTTTACGAGCATACATATGCGATAGCTAATGCTAAGATGGAAAATGCCTTAGCGAAACACACGATTGCAAATGTAGGACATAGTTTTAAATTTACAGCGATTGAGCAGATTTTAACTGACATTAGAGGGGAACCATATAACCTTTTATTAGAAGATTGTGAACTGTCATGGCAATGGAGAACCAATTCTTTTTATAAACCAGGATTTAATGAACAATGTAATATTCTTTGTTTGCTGAAGTTGAAAAGTTTGGATAGATAATTTATATGCTTGATACATCTGTCACTATCATAAATGTATATTTCATGTAGTTACTTTTAATAATTTTTTTCATTTACTTTTACTGTCTTACATATATATATATATATATATATATATATATTTATAACTTTTTAAACTTTATATATATATATTTATGCATATTTTTAAACATAGTTTTATATTAGAGACTTGCAGTAGCATAGTATACTCAGTAAGGATTTTAATTCAATTATATTCCAATTTAATGTATTAATTATATTGCTTATAGGGGCTACTATGTGTATCACTTTAATTGTGTTCCTTAAGGAAATGACGTTAGGTTATAAATTAACAACTTGTTTAATTTGTGTTTTTGTCTGAAGAAGTTGCCCCAATAGAGGGCGACGAAAAGCGCTTTACAACAATACAATAAAATAGTATATTCCTTGTTTTTTTGCTGGTTTGTGCCTGAGGACACTTTGTTCTTCCAAGTTTGCCGAACTTGCAGAAGTTTGTATAGTCCATCGTCAAGACTAGCCTCAAAGGTAGACAAGATACTTGAATACTTGAACTGTAGTGATAAGTTAGTCTAACAGTATAAATTTAGGTCCTTAGGATGGGTATTTGTAGAAACAATGGCTTTGTGTAGAAATAGGTCCGATAGTTTTAGGTCTTTCATGGTTTGAGAAGCTTTTGCTCTTCAGTAACTTGAACTAAAAGCTAGTGTTGGCTGAATTTTGTTATTTGCTAGTAATTACAGGTGTGGGGGTAGCCACATTCAGTGATTTCCTGTCCTTGCATATTTAAACTGGTGCATGTGAAATAATTCCTGCTTTAAAACTTCAGCTTGGCAAGCTAAGAACTTGGTTATATTCAACTGGACGTATAAGAGAATTTAAGTACCTTTTTATGCACTTTTTCTTTTAAAAAATACAGTATTTAAATTGATTTAAACTGTGTATGAAGGAGTGTTGAAGGAATTTTTAACTGGTTATTCTGCTCTTCAGTTATTCCCACCCACCCGCCCTGTTTTTGTTTTGGTGTTAATCTTAGTGGCATTGAAACTGCCCGCCCCTCAGCCTGCCTCTGGGCCCATCTCATTTGCTCACTCAACTGAGTGCAGTGAGATCATATTCTGATTTCAGGCACTCCTACTGTGTACAAAGAGAGCATCTGGGAAATAGAAAAAAAAAAAAAATTAAGCTTATTTCCTGCCTTTCTTGTTAAGTGGTACAGACTATTTGTAGGCTTCTGAGCCCCAAGCCCTTCTGTGTTTGAGGAAGCCTTCTAGCTTGTTTTTTTTTTCTTGTAACTAGCCAGTTTTCTAGTTTCAGCACTCAAATCTGTTTCTTTGATCTCAGCACTTGTTCAGAAAAAAAAAAAAAAAAAAAAAAAAAAAATTTCATCTGCTTTTACTGTACTTGTGTTTTTACCTACTTCTTTTTACTTTTGCATCATCTTAAAATACTCAATTGTATTTATTACTGCTTGGTGTAACTCATTCTAAGCCTTTTGATTTAAACACTTGGGCTTCGGACCAGTTAGTTGTTTTGCACTGAGAGGTTTGTGGTCTGCACTGTTGTGGCAGAACAGGTAGCTTACATCCTTCTAGGTTGAGAACTGCTGATTGAGGGCTCAGTGTCTGTTATTCTAAAAGTGTATTAATTCTGGTTTAAGCACTTGGGCTTTCAAGCCAGTTATTTTACATTAAGAGGGTTCGTGGTCTGCACTCTTGTGGGAGGAGAGGCTGGACTCTGCCCTTCTGAGCTGGGAATTTCTGGTTAAAGGCTTATAGTGCATGCATATCTGAACTGTTTCTTACTGAAGTTGGTGCGCCTTGTTTGCTGTGGCATAGACTGGATTCGGGCCTGCTGGATCTAGCTTTGTTTGTGTAACTTGAGCACTAATCCAGACATTCTCTAAAGTATTCAATGGTATTTATTACTGCTTGGTTGTAACTTGATTAAAGTGTAGCTATCATTCAAGTCTTTTGGATTAAGCACTTGGGCTTCAGACCAGTTGTTTTACATTAGGAAGGTTTGTGGCAAGCACTGTGGTGGCAGGACAGGTAGCTTTCATCCTTCTAAGTTGGGAACTGCTGATTGAGAGCCCAGTGTCCAAGTGTATTAGTTCTGGTTTAGGCACTTGGGCTTCAGGCCAGTTATTTTACATTAAGAAGGTTCGTGGACTGCACTCTTGTGGGAGAAGAGGCTGGACTCTGCCCTTCTGAGCTGGGAATTTTCTGGTTAAAGGTTTATAGTGCCTGAATATTTGAACTGTATCTTACTGAAATTGGTTCACCTTGTTTGCTCTAGCATAGACTAGATCCAGGCCTACTGAATCTAGCTTTGTTTATATACTTGTTGTTTGTTTGCTTGTTATTTCCCTGGAAGCTAATTCACCTAATACGCAACTTCTCAGCGCTTCTGTGGATCACTAGTGATATCTGCATTGCTTACTGTACTTATTTCCTTGTTTCACTTGAAAGAAAGTTACTGTTTGTCGTTTTTGCATTTAGTTACTTGTATCACATTGCACTCAAGTTACCTGGCACTTGCTCACTAAAGCAATTATATAAGTCAGCACTAAAAATTAAAAGCACTACACCCTCACTCCCCACTGGCCTTTGTTTTCAATTAAGGATTTCCCAATATTATTCTAGCATGTCCAAAGGTCAGTTGTCAATCTCCTCTCCGGTCCAGCTGGTGAATCTGGGAATCTTGAGGCAATGTTATAACTGCCTCATGTACACAGACAACCCTCTCCTCCTCCCACATAACACAAATACTTGCGAGAGATGCAGCTATTTAGCCAAACTGGAGGCTGAGCTCTCTCAACTCAGGACTGGCAAGACCAGACAGGAGGAGAAGGCAACTACACACACCACAAAACCAGCCTCACATAATGCTACCACTCCACTGAATCAAACACATAAACACACAAAGACATACTCGGAGGCTCTGAGTAAAAACTTACCTAAACAGCAGAGGCCTCCAAAGCAGACACCCAAACAACTGCTACCTCAAGACACCCCACAAGCAACACATAAACCACAAAAGCAGTGTGCAAAGCAGTCACATCCCTTAAGGCCAAATACAACACCAAACATACTTGTCATAGGTGACTCCATAGTCAGACACACTGACGTCCCACTCACCAGGCTGAACAAGGAGAGGGTCACAGTAAGCTGCCTATCGGGCGCTAGAATCCGCCACATAACACAAGCACTTCGGGTCACTCCACAGCAAGTACAAATATGACACAGTCATTGTCCATGCTGGTGTGAACGACCTGAGACGTACCTCCCTGGACTGCATGAAAAGAGACATAGAGGAGCTCTCTGATTATGTAGCCCAGGCAGGTATGACCCTAACCCTGAGCAGTATCCTTCCTTCACCAAGAATGATGCCACAATATAGAGACAAGATGATCAGCTTTAACAATTGGCTTAATGTCTGGTGTCATTCAAAGGGGATCCAGTGTCTGTCTGCCTGGGATGACATGCTTGACAAGCCACGCTGCTTACAAGGGACGGCTTGCACCTGTCACCCTGGGATTCCGGATATTGGCTAAGGCTCTTGCCACCCCATAGTGCCTTTTTAGGCAAGGCTCAAATTCTAAACCTACCACCCTAGAAAACAAAAATGGGAAGAAATTGAGGGTAATGCTGCTCAATGCCAGAAGTCTAAATCTCAAAATGCACGCACTCGAGGCCCTTCTCAGTATGGAGAACATCGATGTCTGTGCTGTAACTGAAACCTGGTTCAAGGCTCCTGAGAGCACCCCGGCACTATTAGGTTTTACCTCATATCATGCGTTCCGGCCCCAAAACCCGGACCACTCCACAAAAGGAGGGTGTATCCATATTCATAAAGGATACTCACACCTCCAGGTTGGTGGCAACGCATGAAGCTTGAAACCATCCAGGTGCAACTAACAATAGGCAAAACTGCTCTACAAATTGTAGCATGCTACAGGCCACCCTCTCAAACTCAGGAACCCCACACAGCCTTCCTGAAGACACTGGAGGGTATAAATGTATCTCCAAACACCATCATATTGGGTGACTTCAACTACCCGAATATAGACTGGGAACATTACTCAAGCCCTAACTTTCTAGCCCAACGGTTCCTAGAGTTCATAAATTCAAATGCCATGGAACAGCTAGTCACTGTTCCCACGAGAGGAGAAAATATACTAGATCTCATTGTCACAAACATGGGGACAAAATGCTCCACACCAGAAGTATATCCCTCATTGGTGAGATCTGATCATAAACTAATCTCACTGGAAATCCACATCCCGCCCCCACCCCAAACAAAAAAAGACCATAGTGAAGAACTTCTCTAAAGCAAACTTCACACTACTCAAGACTGGTGTGGTATCCTTCAAGGCCCCTGAGTCAGAGGAAACCACAACCCAAGCTGCGGAAGCCCTTACAAATGCCTTCTATGAACACCTCCAGGACTGCATGGATCAGGCAATCCCAAATAAAACCAAGACTCTTTCCACAAAGGGCAAGCGTCCAGTCTGGTGGACCCCAGCCATTAACAAACTTTACAATAAGAGGAGAAAGCTATTACATGATAGAACAAAATCCATAAAAGGGAAGTCACCCCTGATCATTATTAGTAAAAAATACGAGCACTCATAAAATCAACTAAGGCCAATTTTGAGAGAAAAATTGCCATGGATTCAAAGGACAATCATAAGGCCTTTTTCAGCTATGTTAGGAACCTGGGTGGAAACTCACAGATATGCTCAGAATTAGTCCAAAATGATACAAAAATCACTGAACCCACAGACATTGCCAACATACTGGCAGACAGGTTCAGTGCAAACTTCACCCCTCTCCCCTAAAGGAGAGATAACTATCCCAGTCGAGTGTAGCCTCCCGGACATCTCAAATGCGCAGGTGAAAGCTGCTCTCTCTAAAGCTAAAAACACAGCATCAATGGGACCGGATGGTGTCCCCGGCTGTGTGCTACACGAGCTAAATGAGGAATTAAACCCGCACATAAGGCAGCTGTTTAATCTCAGCCTTACCACAGGATACGTGCCCAAGGAGTGGCGTACGGCAACTGTGGTCCCACTCCACAAAGGTGGCGCCTCTACGGACCCTGGTAATTACCGCCCCATAAGCTTAACAAGTCTAGTCTGCAAAGCTATGGAGAGGATCATAATGGAGCTCATAAACAAAGATATAGGGGACTTGCAGACATTGGACCCGACCCAGTTTGGCTTTGTCAAGGGAAGATCATGCCTTTTGAACTTGGTCGACTTCGAAATAGTCACCAAGGCCATTGATGAGGAAAGGCAGTCCATACAGCCTACCTTGACCTTGCAAAGGCTTTCGACACAATACCCCACTCGGGTATTGTAGAAAAACTTACCAGCTTAAATGTAAACCCATATGTCACAAGATGGGTTGCAAACTGGCTTAAGGACAGAACCCACAGGGTTAGAGTTGCTGGCGCTGTGTCAGACTCCAAGCCGGTCACAAGTGGTGTCCCACAGGGCTCGGTCCTTGGCCCCTATTGTTTGGCATCTACTTCTCAGAAGTACAGGCCAACATGGGAGGACTTTGGCTGACAAAGTTTGCAGATGACTGCAAACTGGGCCATAGTGGAAAGTGCATCGGACACTGATATCCTTCAGAAGGGACTCACGGAAACAGATAGCTGGTGCCAGAGCCATGGCCTGAAGTTAAACGCCAAAAATGTATAGTCATACCCTTCGGGAAAAACAAGGTAACCCCAAGCTACCATATAGGTGGCAATCCACTAAGCACAGAAGAGGTTATCAGGGACCTGGGGACCCAGGTTGACAGTGGCCTTTCTTTTGACACTCACATTGCTAAAGTGGTTAGAAAGACCTTCTACATTGCCCACCTGATCATGAAGGGATTCACATCCAGATCTAGTGAGGTCATTGTTCCCCTGTACTCTTCACTTATCAGACCAATGATCGAGTACAATGCCCCATTCGGGATGTATCTCACCCGACATCTGCAGCAATTGGAGAGACCCCAAAGTTCCTCACCAAAAGGATAAAGGGACTCCAAAATCTGTCATATGCTGCCAGATTGAAGAAACTCCAGCTCTATTCAGTCGCATACCGTCTGCTCAGAGGTGACATGTGCCTGACATACAAGGCCATGTCCAACCCGGAATTAATGGACATGCTCCACCTCAAAAAATCCAAATCCACCAAAACCACTAGAGCAAGCGACTTAAACCTTAGCACGGATATAAATAGGACGTGCTGGAGGGATAGATTTATCACTCAGAGACTCCCTATGCTGTGGAATAAAATCCCGGTCCATGTGAGGCAGAGCACCTCGCTGACTCTGTTCAAGAGAAATCTAGACCTGTGGATGGGAGATCGTAGGTTTACCCCGGGAATCATCTCTGGGTCACTGCTGGACAGAGGCACAACAAACTAATGGGCACAGTATTTTTTCATATAAGGGGTGGCGTAAGCCACAATAATTTGGGCTAGGCTTATAAATGCCTTAGGGCAGATAGCCTAGTATAAACCTATGAACCTATGAACCTATGATAGAGTTCACAATGGAGCAGCCGTTAAGTTACTGAGTATAAAGACAGGCATGCTAATTTATCAGGAAAGGAGAAAGATTTAAGGCTTTTAATTTTCTTTGTTAAAAATTGTTGAGGCATTTCTAGTGAGTGATATGACTGGATTTGTATATATCAAAGAGTGATTAATCTGATAAGGGAAAATACAGTGGTAGATAACTTCTTTGGATCTTGAAGATATTCTTTTGGAAATGCATTGGACCAGATAAAAGAATTTTCTATTTATGCTGGAAACATGATGACTGAATGAGAGAGTTGCAAGCAAGTCTGTTATGACTGCAAAAAGAAGTACCACTTATGGGGTGGGAGCAGCTTTTTTCCTGATTGGTACTATGCTACACGTTTTGCATATAGGTTGGGACCACTTTCAGTACATCAGGTGTGCACCCTTGATGTAGCTCTATAGTATCAGTAGATGAGCAGATAACAGTGTCCACCTTACATTAATCAGCAAACTTGGTCAAACTCACCTCTGGGATACTGGTGCGGATATCTGCAAAATAAATGCAAAACAGCTGAGTTCCCAGCACTAATCACTATCATGACCCACTAGTTATGATTTTGCATTCAGAGAGTGTACCAGCAACTTTCAAAACAGACACCTTTCAATCTATTGGGCAACATAGGGATTTAAGTTAAGTTTATAATTTTTCAATAATACCATCATGGGGTTAATGTCAGAAGCCTTTTCCAGATCAAGATAACATGCACAGAGTGACCTCTATCTGCAGCCTCAGTAAATCTTTCAAATAGATTTTCTAGGTTTATGAGACTGTACCTTCCCTTCTTAAAACCAAACTGAGTGGGGTCCGGATCATTTACATTGTCTATGTTTGTATAAATGAGTTTTGCTATGATGCATTTTTTGGCTTTGCATATAAGGCTAGTGAGGCTGGTCTGCCTGTAGAGGGGCCACCCTTGTGTTGGAGAGTCATAGTGGCTGTTCTCTAAGGCTCAAGCATTAACTCTTTGGACAGACTCTGGATGACCACTTTAAGTGGAGGCCTGGATAGTGCACACTTGGTACTGATTTGGATGCAGCCTGGTATGTTGTCTGGTCACATAAACATATTATTTATAGCCCTTGACAAGGATTATAAGACTCATAATGAGGTGATTTCAGGCAACACTACATTTTCAGGGTTAGTGGCTGCAGCAATGGGGTTGTCTGCTAATATACTGGCTATATCATTGGGGCTGGAATATGTGATATTATTATTGATGATCTCAGTGCATTGTTGGACATTATTCCTTAATTACTTGACACAACTGAATAAACATATGTAGTTTCATTTGGTATCTGTAACAACCTTGAATTTGCATTCTACTTTACACTGAGGTGGGGGATGGGGATTTCTTACCACTTTTTGTTATTTTCCTTCTTTTGTTACATGGTTTATTAGTACAGATGCCCCTGTAGGGAAATTTATTCCTGAAGTTACTGTTATTTTAGGGAAGATGGGTATAGACTTTTCTATCCAATTGTTTGGGAATTGGTAAAATGTGGAGATAAATGAGTCAGCCTTCTTTGTTGGGTCCATTTTCAGGGAATTGTTTTGTGTAGGTCTTCTGTAAGCTGAAGTAGGATTATCCAGAAAAGTTCCTAAGCATTCACATTTGGTGGTAGTGGGATGGTACCATTAGGCCCGAAAGAGATAACTGATTTGTGGTTAAATTTAACCAAGGATAAGGCGGTATGAAATGGGGTACAGGCAGGGCCTATGTTTGGAACCTTTAGTAAGTAGTTTTATAATTTGTACCAGTGCATTAGTATTAAAAAAGTCTAGGAAACACTGAGCATATCCATTTTTAGAGGTGTAAGAATGCCATTCAAAGCTTCAATAATTGAAATCCTCAGTCAAGTATGCATTTGGTTTGATATTTAATCCCTCAATGGTATTAAGAAGATTTTAATGATTTTTGTGTGACATTATTGTTCCGGGACTGACTTTCTGCCTCCATATCTAAGATGTTTCTAAATGTTTCTTCTGTACAAATCTTATATGCCAATATCAAATATCCTTGCAATATTCTGTACTATACAGAATATGAATTTAATAGAATTTTAATTCACAAAACCTTTCTTTGTATGTCTTCTTCACTAAATATATCTTTATTACATAGTATTTATGTAACTTTTCCAGCTTATCATTATCTGATCTAGTTAATGTTCAAAAACACAGACCACATTCCCTCAAAAGTCTAGAGATTGGGGGCATGGCCAAGATGTCCACTGTGCAGCAGCATTTTTTAGCAGCTCTGTCTTTCAGAATGTTTTTTGACAGGATTTTAAAAATATATCTATCCTAATTTTGGATTTTTTGTCTTACACAATTTTTTTTAGACTATATGTTAGGATAATATATAAGCATTTTTTATAAATATCAATTTTTCCTGTCAAATATTTTTAAGGAATCTTCATCATCAGAACAACATGAGCTTCAATAAATCTTCACATCAAGAATCAACTTTTAAAAAAGAACTTCAATCCTTAATAGCTAACCTACAAGAACTTTCAACAAAACTAGATAAAATGGATATGAAAATAGACAACTTTAAGGAGAAATGTACTCAACAAATGGATCGTATATATGATGACCTTACTCAACAGAAAAAGCAGATATCTGGAATAGAAACAGCACTGAGTGACATAGACAGCAGAACTCAAGAAAATGAGCCTAACATCGAATTTCTGTTAAAACAGAACACTCTCTTTCAATCAAAAGTGGATGATCTTGAAAATAGATCACAAAGAAACAACATAAGAATATTTGGCTTACCTGACAACATAGAAGGAACTGATATGGTGAAATTCCTCTCTTCTTGGATACCTGAAATTTTGGAACTCCCAGAGGCTTTTTCATATGGTATTGAAAGAGCACATGGATCCTTGTTAACAGCTGAAAATAACAAAAATAGTTTCATTAAATCTGTCATTGTGAAATTTCTCTCTTCTCATGACAAAGAGATGGTATTTAAGACAGCATGGGCAAAACCACCAATTAAAATAAAAGATAAAGTCATTAGATTTGATAATGATTATTCTCCAGCTGTGATTTCAAAAAAGAAAATCTTTCTGCCTTTACTCAAAGAGCACAAGAAATATCAAATAAATCTCATTTGCTATTCCCTGCAAGACTAAAAATCTTTCATCAATGTGGATATAAAATATTTGAAGATCTAGACTCTGCCATCTCATTCATTAAAAATAAAATAATAGAAAGAATTGAAGACATGGAATGGGCAAATACAAGCCTTAAAAGAATTGTAGACAACAACACCTGGAAAACCTTTGATCCTAAAAAGTAGCTCAAAAATGACGTGCATTCAATAATTCAACAAGTACTAGTTAAATATATCACTCTTCAAGTCCTTTTAACATCAAAAAAGTCTTATATAGAGATAAAAACCTTTAACTGAATCTACAAGCATTTAGTTATTATGACCCCATAAGTCGGGGAAAGGAAACCGGATTTCCAGGTGAGCTTTTTATTTTGTTACTATATTGGTAGTTATGTTATTTTACTACTATTGGAGTTATGCTTAGTGGTGGTTGTAGTGTTCTATAGTAATATATTCCTATTCTTAAATATAGATTAATGTTCATTGCTAGCTGTGCTTCTTGTTTGTCTCTTTTTTATTTGTGTATTTTATTATATCACTTGTTGCAATTTACAAATAACTTGATGCTGCTTACTTGATAAATGGAATGGTTATGGCAGCAGCTTATTCTGAATATCTTTTTGACTGGCTATAGAACAGCTCACCTGGAATTAATGACTGCTGCATTGTGATTGCTTCGGATTTGTGGAGATTAATGGTTATAAAAATTTAGGTGCTGAAAGGTGTATGAAAGCTTATTTTGTGTTTTAGTTTCATGATTCTCATCTGGTGACCTGTGGGTGTTGTGTTGAGGCTCACTGTGTACCTCCTTCTGTGAATTTGAGAAGGCTATTTGACATACAGTGGGTGATTTTGAGGGTCGTTTATTTGTATGCTGGTTCCTTGAGTTGGTGTTGCTGTAGTGAAGCTGATGGGGCTTGAGAGGGAAGCAGATGCATAAGTTTTGTTTTTAAAGTCTCTGTCTCTGTAATGTTGTCTGTTTTTAAAATGCCTTTG